>NC_056500.1:52603859-52615286 GCF_014905685.2 Nematolebias whitei | reverse complement strand
CCTGCAGCCAGTCCTGAGCCTGCAGCCAGTCCAGAGCCTGCAGCCAGCCCTGAGCCTGCAGCCAGCCCTGAGCCTGCAGTCAGCCCTGAGCCTGCAGCCTGCCTTGTACCTGCATCCTGCCCTGAGCCTGCAGCCAGCCCTGAGCCTGCAGCCTGCCTTGAACCTGCATCCTGCCCTGAGCCTACAGCCAGCCCTGTTCCTGAACCTGTCGCTGAAGACCCTGCTGCCGAAGGTCCTACCGTCGAAGATCCGGCCACAGAAGATCTAACCCCAGATGGTCTGGCCGCAGTAGACCCTGCTCCCGCTGACCCCCCGTCCACGTCTGTTACTGATCCTGCCG
This sequence comes from Nematolebias whitei, assembly GCF_014905685.2. Lineage (NCBI taxonomy): Eukaryota > Metazoa > Chordata > Actinopteri > Cyprinodontiformes > Rivulidae > Nematolebias > Nematolebias whitei. The sequence continues at coordinate 52,614,946 of NC_056500.1, read as the reverse complement.
CAGAAGACCCTGCCTCCGTTGACCCACCATCTACATTTGCTTCAGATCCTGCCGCCGAATATCCTGCCGCTGAAGATCCGACCACAGAAGATCCAGCCCCAGACGATCTGGCCTCAGAAGAGCTCCTCGCTGCTGACCCGTCTGCTGAGCTCCTTGCCGCTGACCCACCTGCTGAACTATTTGCCACTGACCCGTCTGCTGAGCTCCTTGCCGCTGACCCGCCTGCTGAGCTCCTCGACGCTGGCTCGCCTGCTGAGCTCCTTACCGCTGGCCTGCCTGCTGAGCTCCTCATCGCTGGCCCGCCTGCTGAGCTCCACGCCGCTGACCTGCCTGCTGAGCTCCTCGCTTCTGGTCCGTCCTCTGAGGTCCTCACTTCTGCTCTGCACATTGAAGTTCTTGCTCCTGCTCTGCCTGACCTGTTCCTGCCTGAACGGCCTCCCGGCCACCTGTCTGACCCATCTGAATGACCTGTGGGACGACCTCTCGACTGCCTGCCTGACCAGCCCTTGCCAGATGAATGGTCTCCTGGCCACCTGTCTGTCTTGTTCCTGCCTGAATGGCCTCCCAGCCGCCTGTCTGACCCGTCTGAATGGCTTGTGGGACGACCTCTCGACTGCCTGCCTGACCGGTCCCGGCCTGATGAATGGTCTCCTGGCCACCTGTCTGTCCTGTCTCCACCTGAATGGCCTATTGGACGATCTCTCGGCTGCCTGTCCAACCGGCTCCGGCCTGATAAATGGTCTCCTGGCCACCTGCCTGACCTGTCTGAACGGCCTGATGGACAGCCTCACGGCTGCCCGCCCAACCTGCTCCAGCCTGATGGACGGCCTCCCGGCCACCCACTCGACCTGCTCTGGCCTGATGGATGGTCTCCTGACCGCCCAGACTTTTGTGTTCCCCTGTTCGTATCTAGTTAGTTCCCTGGTTTTGTTTTTTGTCAATTTGTTTTTGTCATGTTTTGTCTTGGGCCCTCCATCCTTGTAGTTCCTCCTTCCACCCACTCAAGTCTTTTTTTTTTTGGGAGGGGAGATGCCAGGGGGCATCCTTGGGGGGGGGGTACTGTAGGAATGGCGCCATCTTATGGGGCTTCTCTGTCTGTGCACCTTGTGTGTCTCATTTAATCCTGATTGATTTCATCTTCTGTTCTCAGCTGTTTGTAATCACGTACTGTCTTGTCTGTGTATTTAAGCCTGTCAGTGAGTCTTGTTCTTTGTCGCATCGTCGTTGGGTATTGTCCTGTCCTGCCAGCCTGATTTGTTCCTTGTTCCCTGTTTTTGTAAGTTGCTGCCACGTCAGCCTTTTTGATGGGTGAGTTTTCTTTGGCACTGGAACAAGGCAGGATGTTTTCCACAACACTGGAACCTTCTCCTGGGTCAGGCTAAGGTTGAAGAGGTGCTGCAGAACCCCACAGAGGTGCTCTGCACAGACCTTCAGGACTCTGGGACTGACTGTACACCTCCTTGCAGTTTCTTATCTTGACTTTTAGTTGTTTCTGTGTGCTCCTCAATAATTCCTTGTCTCCCTCCCGGAAGGCTTTTTTTTTCTGGTTTAGCAGTTCCTTCAGTTCAGTGGTAATCCAGGGCTTGTTATTGGGGAAGCATCTCACTGTTCTGGTGGGGATGGTGTTGTTTACACAGAAGTTTATATAGTTGGTCACACACTCAGTCATGGCGTTGATGTCCTCTCCATGTGGCTGGCACAGTGCATCCCAGTCTGTAGCCTCAAAACAACCCCACAGGGCTTCTTCAGCTTCCGTTGACCATTTTCTCACTGTTCTCTTTATTACAGGTTGCCTCTGAACAAGGGGTTTATATTTTGAGCAGAGATACACAAGATTGTGATCTGATTTGCCAAGAGGGGGTCTTTCTTTAGCGATGTATGAATCCTTTGACATTTGCATAAAACGAGTCCAGCGTTTTGTTTTCTCTAGTAGAGCAGCTGGCAAACTGTTGGAAAGTCGTAAGTGTAGCAGAGAGTTAGACATGATTAAAATCCCCAGATATTGCAACAAACGCACTAGGGTGTTGTGTCTGTAGCTTAGCAACCTTGGAGCTGATGACATCACACGCAGTCTCGGCAACAGCATTGGGTTGAATGTAAACAGTTGCCAAAATAACACTGGTGAACTCCCGTGGCAAATAATATGAACGACAACTTAGTGCTAACAGTTCAATATCTGGACTGCAGAGACGACACTTCACAGTAACATGTCCAGGATTACACCATCTGTTGTTCACAAGCACTGTCAACCCACCTCCTTTGCTTTTGTCACTCCTCTTTAAATCTCTATCTGCTCATATGGTCAGAAAGCCTGGCAAGGAAATGCTGGAGTCGGGGATATGATCCTGCAGCCATGTCTCAGTGAAACACATAACACTGCATTCCCGATACTCTGGATGGGTCCTTGTTAGGGCTTGAAGTTCATCCAACTTGTTTCCCAGCGATCTCACATTGCCCATCATGACCGATGGAAGAGATGGTTTAAACTTCATTCTTCTCTCTTTCTCCCTCTTCTTTGCTCCTGTTCTGCATCCACGTCACCTCCTTTTCAACTCATTTGGGATTTGGGGCTGTAGCTGAGGTGATGCATAATAGATGCGACCTATACGGCGAAGCAACATATTTATGGATTTTCCACTTTAAAAAAAAACCACTTAATTTATAAGATTTTCAAGTAAATTTTTATAAAAAATACAAAGACAAAACCAAACAACAACAAAAAAGCAAATAAAATATAACATGAAGATAACATAACCAATAAATACATAAATAAATGAAAAGATTGGGCAAAGTTCACAATTGTATTACCTCCTCAACTGTCCATCTTATCAAAAAGACACTTAAATAATATGGCTGAATAAAATGAGCTTCATTGGTCTTTTATATATTCCAACACTGGATTCCATATCCTGGAAAACAAGAATGTTACCAGAAAGTTCATATCTCAATCTTTCCACATGCAGAATACTTATGAGTTCAGTCAACCAGGTCTCAAACTCTGGGGCTAAATCAGACTTCCACAGTTTCAGAATACACCTTTTCGCAATCATCATACAAAAAGTTAGAGCAATTCGCATGTTACAATCTAGGTTTTTCAGGGTGTTGGAGTATCCCAACAGAGCAGTGTCAGGATCAGGTGTGACAGTGATGTTAAAGACAGATGGAAACTATTGAAAGATAAGAGACCACAAATTATGTAAATTTGTACAAAACCACCAAAGGTGAGCTAGAGTGCCTTCTGCTCCCTGACATCTGTTACAAAGTGAAGAAAGGTTAGAATTTTTTTTATTTTATTTAGTTTTAGAATAATGTAATCTATGAACTACCTTATACTGAATCTGTTGAAGCCTGGCATTAATTGAACAAGACTTGATATTTGTTAATATTTCATTCCATGTTTCATCCTTAATGTCATTAGCAAGCTCACCTTCCCAGGCTTTATAAATTTTACTTGTAGAAGAATATAAAGTACTTGAGAAGAAGCGAACCAGCTCAGAGATCAAATGTTTTGCTTCAGGGGGGCCTAGGAGAGATTTTAACAATATATTATTCTCGGGTGGTAATTTGTACGACTTTATAGTCTGTTGGACATAATGTCTCAGTTGTAAATACCTAAAAAACTGAGATTTTGCAATAGAAAATTTGGATTGTAATTGTTCAAAGAACCCAAATGTCTGTCAACATAAAGATCCACTAAACAGACAATACCCATTTAGCTCCACTTTCTAAAGGCAATATCTGTAAGAGATGGCAAAAAGGCATGGTTCTGCCAAATTGGAGCATGAACCATAATGTGTGGGAGCGCACAATGCTTTCTAATTTGATTCCAGATCTTCTGGGTATTTAACAAAGTAAAATGATCCTTCCTATAGACCGCAGGAGGCCTTGGGGATGAAAAGAGGATCGCAGGAAGAGAAGTCTTGTGGGTTAGGCTTTTTTCAATGGTTAGCCAAGAAGGTGGGATAAACCTCTCCCCCTTCTCCTTTCCAAAGGAAGTAACAAGCTGGAGTAAATGTGAAATTGACTGCTCAGGGTCAGATATAAAAAGGGCCACATCATCCGCATATAAGGAGATTTTATGATCAACTCCGCCTAATGTTATAGGTTTAATGAGGACATGGTCCCTTATACTAATTGCCAAGGGTTTGATGGATAAAGCAAAAAGAAGCGGCGAGAGGGGGCACCCCTGCTGCGTCCCTCTTTTCAAAGAGAAGGAGGGGGATCTATCTGAGTTAGTAAGTACCGATGCTGTAGGTTGGGAGTACAGCATACGCACCCAGGAGATAAAATACAAACCTAGACCAAATCTCTCCAGAACCTTCAAAAGATATCGCCATTCCACCTGGTCGAAAGCCTTCTCTGCATCTAGACACAGGATGGCTTGCTTAGAGGTTTTATCAAAAGAATGATATATAATGTCAATCACACATCTAACATTAAAGAAAGAAAATCAATTTGGGATAAAACCTGTCTGATCAGTATGAAAAATGGATTCTATACACTTAATTAACCTTTTTGCAAGTATTTTAGTGAGTATCTTAAAATCTAAATTAAGCATGGAAATGGATGATGACGGTATGATGAAAGCTCCGTTTCATCCCTATCCGGCTTCAGCAGTAGTGAGATATTAGCGTCATATAGGGTCGGAGGGAGACTTTCAGATCCTATTGAGTGTAAAAACATCCTATGTAAAATTGGAACGATTTGATTTGCAAATTTCTTATAAAATTCAATGCCAAGTCCATCTGGTCCCGGACTTTTCCCACTTTGCATTGATCTGATTGTATTTAGTTTTTCTACTGTTGATATTTCCGCATTAAGGGCTTCACGAGATGCTTCATCCAGCTTAGGTATGTTTACATTTTTTAACCAGTTATCCACATCACCTGTGGATATAGATCTGTAAAGCTCCTCATAATATTCTTTAAATCGAATGTTTATCAGCTTTGGGTCTGTTAGGATTACTCCTGAGTGAGATTGTATTGTATGAATAGCTCTACTGGCCTGTTGCGACTGTAGTGAACTAAGCCTCAGGTCAAATCTGGCCCTGAGGGCCTTCCTGGGACAAGAACTGTTACTTCATTGATTTGAGTCCAGAAACACAAAATTAAGGTCATCCAGAGACTTTCTAAGTGTGTCCTGCACTGATCAATTGAAAGAACACTCTCTTTTTTATTATCATTACTATTTTACAAATGTCTTGATAATCAAAAGTGTGTTTAGTTCAAACCATTTTAAATGTTGAAGTGAACTACTCATTTTAAATCAACTGTGAAACAGTATAAATGATTTTTAATCCTCATTCAAAGTAGAAATCAAGTTAATGTTTGTTACAAGAGTAATTATGCATTTTGATTCTCTGTCTGAAATGAGAAGGAGTAAGTGGGTCAAAAGTCAAGTTTCGGTCAAAAACATGTTTACTGGAAAGAAATGTCATGTTTAACTTTTTCAGATAGATAGAAGGAGAACTGGCTCCACAAAGTCTCGGTTTCTTCAAAACATCTTTCTGTCTGTTCTTAAACAATCTAATCTTTCTCCTTGACTTTTAATAACCTCTTACATCACTAAGACCACACCCTGTTGGTTCGTTTCGACCAATCAGGATGTTCTCAGAGGAACCGGAACTGAACTCTTTAAAAGGGTCAACACTTCCTAGTTCCAAGCAAGAATGCTAGAATGTAGAACGTAGAATGCAGTTCGGAACGCAGAACGCAGAACAAAGTTCCGAGTCTCGTGGGGATTATGGAATCTTCCACATCTGAGTGGAACCTCTGACGGACTCACAGCTCCTGTGAGTCCACCCGGGAGGTGAGCTGCTGGCGAACGAAGTACCGTCACTACTCCGGACGTTTTCCAACCATCCTACTTAGATGCTGGAAATGGTAGCGTTAAATGGAACTCCGTACCAGCTGATTCATCTTCAGAGAGGTAACGAGTCGATTTCCTACCGAAGCGTACCGAGGTAAAGCTGGGTTCGAATGGAGAGTGCCGTTCGTTATACAGACACATTTTCCCTCACACATCTTTTCTCTCCAGATAAACTCCCTCATTTCCCATCTTTAAAACTCTTCTATCTGCCAGTAATCATCCAGATATTTTCAGAAATGTCTGTTGGTTTAAAAGCTGCAAGTGGAAACCATGGCCGTATGGTTTCCTAATTGTAAAGCTTGCTAATTAAGCTTGTTATTGTAATCAATTTTGCCAAATTAATGTAAATGTTTGATGTTAAATTTTGATTCTGTTAATAAATGACCACGTTCATTTTGATGGGTCAAAGAAAATTAACGTCTCACGTCACATTTAATCATTCAATGCACGATATTATTCAGTCCAGAAAAATGAAAGAATCCGTTTAATTTATGAATAATATCAACAGATATATGTTCATTACATCTGGTGGCCCGTAGCGGGTTCATAAAATGGACTGTTATTCATGTAACAATTGAATTTATCATGTTGGCATATCTGATCTTAACTGAAATTAGCTTAAAAGTGCAGATTGCTGTGTGAAACGCAGCGTTTTGCAGCTGTGGGGTTCAGAGAAAGTTTTCAATTGTGGTGTTTTGAAAGCTGAAAATAACGTCAATGTGTTTCATTTTAAAGCTGATATGGTACATCTGTTATCTGTGAGCTAATAAGCTGTGGAAAGCGTTTGATTATGTTTAATCTGTGGTGCAGAGAGGAACGGGTTCTGCTCGACCCGGTTCTGTTCCGGCTCGGTTCTGATTCGTTCAAACGAGTAGTTTGCATGGATAAACTGCTGTTTTGAACTGAGCGCCGTCTCAGTATGCTTTTGAGAGTTTATTCGTCACATATTTAACAGAAAATTGTGCATTTTGACAGTTTTAATGACGAAAGTTGACCGGACTTTTTCAGGCTAATGCTAACAAAGATAGCTAAAATAACGAGCAGCGATTGGTCGAAATCCGCTGTTTGAAACGCTCTGATTCACTGGAGAGACGAGTGACGTGTCTGTCGTCACTTCCTATGATGTCAGATTATAAAACCCACCCCCGTTGCTGTCTCTGATGATTGGTTGATTCAGTCACGTGACCCGGAAATTAAGCTCGTCTTCATAGGGAATTTCAATCTGCTGTTTAAAGTTGAAAAACGCTTTAAAGTTGGTTCTGATCCGCTGTTCCGATTATTAAAAGCCTAATCGCTGAAACTTTGCCACGTTTAAGTTTTAAATCCGTCATTAAATGGCGTTTTTGGACCACGCTAGCCGATGCTAAATTCTTATGCTAACGGCTAACGACCGGATGTTACCAAAACCACAGGAAGTCATCGCGACTCCTACTGGTCGCCACTAACAGTGTCAGGGTTAAAATAAAATAAGGTTATACTGCTACCTCCTGTTGGAAACTTGAAATCACAGTTTCACTTCGTTTTTAGGATTTTGGTGAAATTGAACGCTCGTATTTCTTTAAAATAAGCATTTCTGAGTTAATAAACGTTCCTCAAGCTGATTTGTACTGTTTATCTTACATTTAAAAAGTGATTAAAGTATTTATGCCCAGAGAGGCGTTTACTAGGACATTTTTCATTCACTGATAAATCCTCAAGCAGGTGCATAATGAAAAATTAAGAACTTTTTAAAGATACAGTCCAGATAATCACAGAGTTGATAAGTTTACTCAATTGCTAAAAGGAAAATACACGTTTAATTGCTAGAACACTAAATAAGAGTAATTATATCAGAAAAAGGAAACTTTTCTGATTTATTTTACCACCTAAAACACCACATCTTCCTATTTAATTTTTAAATAGAAGATAATGGCAGGAGAATAGGAAAACGTTGACCCTTCAGGCTCCCAGTCAGAAGATGACAGTCAACAAGATGACATCATCCAGGGAGCTTTAAATATTTTAACAAATCCGATAATTTGCACACCGTTAGAACAGATGGATGAAATTCAGAAAACTACGGTACTTAACAGTTTAGCAGAAAATGCCACAGTGGCAGAGAATGAAAAGCTGAGCCTTGAACGGTTAGCAAAAATTTCTCTGCTTCTCAAAGACAAATTGGATCAACAGGTTGAACAAAATGACGTGCTGTCTAAAGCATATGCAGCAGACAGAGAGGCTTATCTCAACTTCATGGCACAGTCTAAACTTGCTGAAGAGACCGGTGCACATGAGTTAAAACGTGAGAGGGACCTCTCACAGAATTACCTTACTTTACAAGCTCACTCATATGAGGAGAAATTGAAGGAAAGGGAGATCATGTACCAAAAGTTGTGCTCAGACAACGATGCTCTACAACAACAGTTGCAAGAAACATCAAATGCTCTGAGCGGATGCAAAGCTGAGATAGACGTGCTTAAAACACAACTTTACCATGCAGAAAGGAAATATGGTGAGAGGCATGGACTGAATGTGGGGACACACTGGGCTTCAGACCCAAATCTCCTTACATCACACACACCTCCACCCTTACCTCAAGTGGTAGGGACAGACCTGAACAGGTTTCCAATACCAAGCAGGCAAGAGAGACCAGTGAAACTTCCTCTTTCAATAGATGAGTTGCAAAAAATCTCAAAACATGTTCAACGCTTTGTACCTGGTCCAATGGGTTCAACAGGCACAAAAGCGTATCTGAATGACCTTGATTTCAGACTGAGTGGTTATCCTAATGCTACGGTTGAGGATAAGATCAGTCTGATAAGGCTCACTTCGGACAGAGAGGTGTTCACCTTCATCGAGCGTCAACCTGATGCCACGAGAAGGGATTACAACCTTCTGTGTGAAGCTTTGATCAGGGAATACGACCCCTGCACAGGACCTGCTGGTTTCCCAGCTGCTGACAAGGTCACGCAAGGGAAGCATGAACATCCAAAGGTTTATTACAAAAGAATCTTCCAAGCTTATTTTGGTTAAAGAAATGAAACCGGAATGGAGGAAGAAGAAGGTTTTAAATTTGTTTTCAGCAAAAATCTCCACACTGACATTAAATTGTCAGTACAAATGATGGCAAATTTCAAAGAAAAATCCATCAATGAGATTAAACAGTGTGCTGTGAATGTGTTTGAGGCATGTTCTCATGCTAAGACGCCCATAGAGGTGTTTCCTGGTGTAAAGGTTAAACCCCACTCGCTAGAATTGGAAGGACGGCGTGCATCGCCTCCCCCTCCTAAGAAAGGCGAGAAAAAGCAGTCTTTTCAAACTAACAAACCGCGTCATGAAGGTACACGCTGGGACAAAAAAGCTCCTCTTTCAGAGGATGAACGTGATTATCGTAAATAGGGTGTGCGTAGGACGCAAAGATATGGGATCCAAGAGGACCCGTATTATCAGGGGAAGTCCGAAAAGGAACCCCCAAAAGACGTACCTAACCGTCCCCCACCTCGGACGAAACAAACCGAGGCGAAAAAATCACAAAGATTCCAGAAACAAGGCCCTACACCTCTGAGCTCGGAAGAGACAGAGAAACTACGCAGGTTGTTAGAAACTTTGAAACACGCTGAAACGGGAAACCAACCTGGAGCATTATGCAGTGATGTAATCACTATTACATCTGAGGGCGCGAATGACAACATCACAGATGTCGGTGGAACACACCAAGACATTGTTGTTGTTGCCTCCAACAACCCCTCATCGGAAGAAGGGGGGTAAACTCACACACAAACGATGACGAGTCATCGCAAGCTGAACACTCAGAAACAGCTACTGCTGTGCTGTCGGTTCAGACAAACCGAGATTACACAGACAAGGCTGAACGTGTGAAGAAACGTCAGAAAAAACCTAAGAGGTTTCTGTGTAACTTTATCAGAAGGGGGGTCGCCAAGAAGGCGTACCTGTCAGTAACACTCGAAGGTGTCCTCACACATGAAGCACTTCTGGACGGTGGGGCAGACATAACAATTATGTCAGCTAAACTGTTCGAGGAGCTGAGGACAGCCGCTGCCGGTGTTAACAGGATAATACCTCTCACAGAATGTGCTATAGAAATGCAGGGTCTCTCAGAGAAGAGGACAACCCTGACAGCTATAGCAATGGTTCACATGCAGGTTGGCAGAATGACACTATACCACCCGGTACACGTGTCTCGTGTTGACTCATTCCCATTTTTGGTTGGCCAGGATTTTATAAATCGCTTCAACGCGATTATAGATTATGGTGATCAAACGATGTGGGCCAAGGTGAGCAAACCACTGCCAATACAAATGCCTCCGGAGTGTAACCCAAACTGCCTAACAGCAGGTACTGCGGAAGGCGCAAAGGACTCCTCAGCCAAGGACACGAGCCCGGTGAGTACTCCTCTGAAATCATGTGAAACCAAAGAGACCCACCCGGTGGTCCAAACTCTGACCCAACAAGACAGCCTCCTCTGTGAGCTGAAGCAGTCAGAGTCCACCAAACACTACCTACCACTGGTAGTTAAAGATGTAGAGATCCAAGGGTCCCACACCAACGATGCTGTTCTGTCTCTGTGGACAGATAAATCAGCAATTAACCGAGCTTTCTATGAAACCTTGGTTCACAAACACGTGGGTCTAGAACTAATTAAAAAAGCTTTCCGCTTTCCATTAGTTCCCAATAGTTCACAGGTAATGACCACTGAAGGAGTCATTAACCTAAAACTGAACTGGAACCAACGAGAACTGGTTCACCCGTTTCTCGTCATCCAAAACTTACCACATGCAACCTACATAGGCTCTGACATTTTGGTAAGGTTGGGTGTCCACGTGGACACCATCAACAAGGTGCTGTGGTCCCTAAAACCAGCCACAAAGGATCCTCCTGTGCTAGACACAGCAAACCTTAAGGCTGGGCAGACCATTCCAGAGGCCTGCCAGGTTGCTAGCAACCAAACCACCACAGTACCACCTCAGGTGATTAACCTAATGGTGCGAATCCACATCATAGCTGGACAAGCTATTAGCCATAAACAGGCATATTTTCAACCTTCTCCTGCATTTTTCAACTTGGGACTGTCCGTGGAAGCCACGAACCAAGTGAGCCTTGACTCCAGGACCACATCTATTGCTGTGTGTAACACAGGCACGGATGAGGTGCTGATCCCAAAAAACACTATATTTCCACTGATTTTCATGATTTTGAACTAGGCATTCCATTTCTGGGAG
>NC_056500.1:52586030-52598859 GCF_014905685.2 Nematolebias whitei | reverse complement strand
TGGGTTTTCTCCGGGTGCTCCGGTTTCCTCCCACAGACCAAAAACATACATGTTAGACTGACTGGTAACTCTAAATTGTCCCTAGGTGAGAGAGAGAGAGAGTAAATGGTTGTTTGTCTCGTGTGTCTCTATGTGTCCTTGTAATGGACCTGCGACCCTTCCAGGGTGTACCCACTCCTCGCTCAGTGATTGCTGGACATGGGCACCGACGACTCCCGTGACCCAAAATGGAAGAAGTGGGTAAGATAATGAATGTCTCTGTATTTGAAGAGCTATATAGAAATAACTATATATATATATATATATATATATATATATATATATATATATATATGTGTGTGTGTGTGTGTGTATGTCTATTTTTGAGTTATAGTCCCCACTGGAGAAAACTTCACCAGCCACCACTGCTTCAGATTTAATTGAAGCCACAATGTTTGACTTCAGAGCCAACTCGACTGTCTCTCCAGAGCCCGACGAGGGTGGGACCAATGCACCTGCTGCTCCTGCATCACTACGGACCAACGCTGCAGCTGTGTCAACAGGGCGCGTGGACAAAGACCCTGCCGCTTTAATATTTTTTTTTGTAGTTTAGAGGCCATATTACAGTTCCTTTAAATCAATCGTGCAACAACGCCAATCTCAGACAAATAATGCAGCGCAGAGACAACAAGAATATAATTATAAAAGCAGCTTTTTAAGCAGGGCTGATGGGAGCCTGGCAGAACGCAGCTTACCGAATCACGGCTATCTTGTGCTCTTCACAATTTTTATACTTTTAAACATGGGGCATTTTTCATTCAAGACATACTTAATTAACTAAATTTTACATTTCAACTTCCAACAAATGCAGTTTTGAGAAAATAAACATTATCAAAAGCCACTTGAAGACTTTATATATTCACATAATGAACTTAAATGTATTGCCACTTCTTCAAATATTTACAAAAAACTAAACAAAAAACTGAACAGAATCATAACAGCAGTCATACTAAGTAACAGGGCTTAATTTGTAAACTGATCAATGCTGGAACGCAAATAGCGGGCGGGCTGGCAGGTGTGTGTGTGTGTGTGTGTGTGTGTGTGTGGGGGGGGGGGGGGGTGGTGTCTGGGTGTCCTGCCCCAGAAAACTTTGAATAAAGTAGATGTGATTTCTTGCATTTTGGTGTATTTTAATGTGTTGTTAAACATTTACATGATTGTAAAAATAAATAAAAATTTGCGGACCCCCAAGTACCAGCTTGCAGACCCCCGGCGGTCTGGGGACCCCAGTTTGAGAACTAGAAAGAAAGTTAATGTATTTCAGGCATAATCTATTTTTGACACTTCAAGATTTCTTCAGAAATTCACTAGTTGCTGTTTAATCAAAATAGCCTACTTTGTAGATAACTTACATGTCACAGTTTTAGTCTTTGGTCAGATATTTTCCTTTTAGTTTTTACTCTAGGTAATGAGTTACGTTTCAGGTTTTAGGCCAGGGTTAATATATAAATAACTGCTTCAATAGCCTACACCAGAGGAAGTAACAGGTTGTCTGTTTCTTGTCCAGCTCTGCCATCTGATCATTGACGTCACAGAGTCATACCAGTGATCAGAGTGGAAGTCAGAAATATTTCAGTCCCCTGTCATGGCTGACTGCTCTGCTGTTTCATAGAGGACTCATTGTTTTGTCTTGTCCTGGCATAGCTGGTTCCCCTCGTGGATAGCTTCGGGTGGGGGAGGGGCGCTGGCAACAAACGAGACACTGGGCCTCAGACTGTGCTGTCAAGAAGGGACTCACTATTCGTGACTATTGGGGATGGGGGTTACAACCAGGCTGTTACCACCAGCTCCTACTTTGCAGCAGGCCGTTAACATTGAGGGAGGCGCAGCACTGAGCCCCGACAGCTGGTGGAGGCTGATGTTCAATAACTATACTGTCTGTGTGCCATCTGTCCTTGCAGTTGAGATTTAAATATTTGTGTGACTCCTGTTTCCCTTTTTATTTTGTATTATTATTATTGTTATTATTAGTATTATTATTATTTAGTCCCAGTTTCTGGGAATTCCACAGCAGGTTGGACTGAAACACATCAAGGAGGTGCTATTTATATGACAGGTTCTGTTGGCAAGCCTCAGATTGATCAAGTCTTTAGGATGAAAAACAAAACGTTTCTAACAAAAAACAATCTGTCCAGATGACGATTTAACTTTTTTAAAAAACATATTATTATTATTATTTTTATTCTGTAGGTGGAATTTGCAAACTACATCCACATTGCTTTAACTGTCCATATGTCAAAACATTCAGCGTATTAAACAATAATGTGTTTTTCGTTTCTTTGCAGCTTTTATACTTTTCAAAATGTTTCAACTTAATTTAAACATTCATCCATTATCCATCCAGCCATCCATTAGCTTGTGCTTATTCCAAAGTCGGGCCGTGGGGGCAGCAGCTTGAGCAGGGAGGCCCTGACATCTCTTTTCACAGCCACTTCTTCCAGCTCTTCTGGGAGGATTCAAAGTTGTTACCAGGCCAACTGAGAGACATCGTCTCTCCAGCATGTCCTGGGTCTTCCCCGGGGTTCCCTCCCAGTCAGACATGCCCTGGGCACCTCCCTGGGGAGGTGCCGAGGGAGCATCCTTACCAGATGCCCAATCCACCTCAACTGGCTCCTCTCGATGTGAAGGAGCAGCGGTTCAACTCTGAGTCTCTCCTGGATAATTGAATTTCACACCTTATCTCTAAGGGAGAGTCCAGCTACCCTGTGGAGGAAACTCATTTCATCCTCCTGTATCCGCGATCTCATTCTTTCGGTCATTACCCAGAGCTCATGACCATAGGTGAGGGTAGAAATGTAGACCGACTGGTAAACAGAGTGCTTTGCCTTACAGCTCAGCTCTCTCTTCACCACAACGGACCGGTACAGAGATTGCAATACTGCAGATGCTGCACCAATCCGTCTGTCAATCTTATGCTCCATTCTTCCCTCACTCGTGAGCAAAACCCCGAGATAGTTGAACTCCTCCACTTGAGGCGGAACCTCACCCTCGACCTGAAAAGAGCAATCCCCCCTTTTCCGGTTCAGGACTATGGCCTCAGATTTGGAGGTGTTGATTCTCTTCCCAGCCGCTTCACATTCGGCTGTGACCCGCTCCAGTGAGAGCTGAAGATCACGACACGATGATGCCATCAGGACATCATCTGCAAAGAGCAGAGATGGAATCCTGAGGCTACCGAACCGGAAACCCTCCGCCCGCTGGCTGCCCCGAGAAATTCTGTCCATAAAAGTTATGAACAGAATCAGTGACAATGGGTAGCCCTGGTGGAGTCCAACTCCCACACTGAAGGGGTCAGACTTACTACTGGCAACACGAACCAAACTCTCGCATTGCTTGTATAGGGACCGAAAAGCTCGTAACAATGGGCCCCCAATCCCATACTCATGGAGCACCGCCACCATGTGTACCCCGAGGAACACGGTCGAATGCCTTGTCCAAGTCCACAAAACACGTAGACTGGATGGGCAAACTCCCATGACCCCTCGAGGATCCCAGTGAGGTTAAAGAGCTGATCCAGTGTTCCATGGCCAGGACGGAACCCGCTTTGTTCCTCCTGGATCTGAGGTTCGACCAACGATCGGACTCGCTTCTCCAGTACCCCTGAATAGACCTTACCAGGGAGGCTAAGGAGAGTGATGCCCCTATAATTGGAGCACACCCTCCGGTCCCCCTTTTTGAAATGGGGAACCACCACCCCAGTCTGCCAGTCCAGTGGCACTGCCCCTGATGTCCACATGACGTTGCAAAGGCGTGTCAACCAGGACTGCCCCACAACATCCAGAGCCTTAAGGAAATCAGGGTGAATCTCATCCACTCCCGGAGCCCTGCTACCTCAGAGCTTTTTAACTACCTTGGCGACCTCAGCCACAGTTATGGACCGATCAACCCCAAAGTCCCCTGACTCAGCTTCCTCCATGGAAGATGTTCTGTTGGGATTGAGAAGGTCCGAGAAGTATTCCTTCCACCTCCTGACAACATCACTGATTGAGGTCAACAGCACCCCACCTTCACTGAACACAGTGTTAGTAAAGTGCTGCTTTCCTCTCTTCAGCCACCTGATGGTTTGCCAGAATCTCCTCTGAGCCAACCGAGAGTCTCTATCCAAGGTCTCACCAAACTCTTCCCACAGCTGAGTTTTTTCCTCAGCAACAGCTAAGGCTGCGGACTGCTTGGCCCTCCGGTACTTCTCAGCTGCCTCCGGAGTCCCACTGGCCAACAAGGCCCGATAGAACTCCTTCTTCAGCTTGACAGCCTCCCTAGCCCGGGGTGTCCACCACTGAGTTTGTGGATGGTCACCACAAGAAGCATCAACAACCTTGTGGCCACAGCTCAAGGCAGCTATCTCAACAAGCAAGGTGCAGAACATGGCCCACTCGGACTCAATGTCCCCCACCTCAGCTGGGAAAGCGCTCCTGAAGGTGTGAGTTGAAGATCTCTCTGCCAGGTTCTTCTGCCAGGTGTTCCCAGCAATCCCTCACTACATGTTTGGGTCTACCCGTTTGTCCGGCATCTTCCCCCACTATCTGATCCAATTCACTACCAGGTGGTGATCAGTTAATAGCTCAGCTCCTCTCTTCACCTGAGGGTCTAAAACAAGTGGCTGCAAATCAGATCACATGGCTATGAAGTCAATCATCGATTTACGACCTAGGGCATCCTGGTGCCAAGTGCACTTATGAACACCCTTATGTTCGAACATGGTGTTCGTGATGGACAAACTATGACTAGCACAGAAATCCATCAACAGAACACTGCTCGGGTTCAGATCAGAAAGGCCGTTCCTCCCAATCATGACCCTCCAGACCACACTGTCATTACCCACGTGGGCATTGAAGTCTCCCAGCAGAATAAAGGAGTCCCCACCTTCCAGCACTCCTGCCATGGACTCCAAGAAGGACAGATACTCTGAACTGCCATTCGGCACGTAGGCACAAACAATAGTCAGAGCCTGTCGCCCGTCTTGAGAGAGGAACGATGGTTTGAGAGAGGAGTAAAGGAGGCTATATTTGTGAAAAGAGATCGTCCATCATTAAACAAGGGTGGAGCCACCGTGTTCAACTGTCCAATAACAATGCGGCTAATGATCCATTGTTAGGCTGATGGTCCTTCTTGACCATGTGAGCAGCTGGTTTTGGTTGTCAGCAGCAAACTGGTTGATCCACTCTGAGACGGTGCTATTTAAGAGACTGAGCTGAATACAGCACCTCAGACTGAGGAAGTCTTTCGAATGAGAGACGAAACGTTTCTACATTTGTTTTTTTTGTGTGTTTTTTTTGACTGTCCAGAGGACTAGATTTAACATTTTTAGATTTTTCTACCTGGATTATTGAGCGGGCAGCACGGTGGCTCAGCTGGTAGAGCTGCTGCCTCTCAGCGAACAGGTCCCTGGTTCAAACCCCGGTCCAGGGGCCTTCTGGGTGGAGTTTGCATGTTCTCTCCGTGCATGCGTGGGTTTTCTCCGGGTGCTCCAGTTTCCTCCCACAGACCAAAAACATGCATGTTAGGCTGATTGGTAACTCTAAATTGTCCCTAGGTGTGAGTGAGAGAGTGAATGGTTGTTTGTCTCGTTTGTCTCTATGTGTCCCTGTGATGGACTTGCGACCCGTCCAGGGTGTCCCCCGCCCCTCGCACAGTGATTGCTGGACATGGGCACCAGCGATCCCCGTGACCCAAAATGGAATAAACTGGTAAAGATAATGGATGGATGGATGGATTATTGAGCATGCATCAGGACATATTTCTTAGTAATATACATTGAAATCACTTCAGAAAAGAGCATTGTTTTCTTGAAAATTTCAGCTCTGTTTCTCTCTTACACAACTTTTAGATAGATTTGCTAGATTTTGCATTAGGCTAGTCATTTGGTTTTACCTTTTAACTAGCTTTTTGCTTTTTGCTTTTTGCTTGCTTTGGGCTAATTTTAGCTAGTTTTGATAGCATTTCACTTTCAGCTCTTGGCTCATGTTTAGCAGCTTTTTGCTACTTTTAACTTTTGACTAGCTTTTTAGTCCTTTTAGCTTCTCGACTAGCCTCTTGCTAAATTCAGCTTGCATTTTTCTACTTTTGGTTAGTGTTTTCATACTTTCAGCTAGTGTTTTGCCACTGCTTTTAACTAACTTTTTGCTACTTTTATCCATCTTTTTTTCTTTTTATGGGGGGGTGGGGTTGTTTGTTTCACTTTGCCATCATCTTTTTACTTTTAGCTTCTGTTCTCATTTTTTTTTACTTGAACAACTCATTTTCAGCTTCTTTAGCAAAGCCGTTCAGTCCTCAGCATTCACATTGAATTTTCATTAGAATTGTATTTTTTCTGGTCTCATCTGAATGTCCTCATTGTTTCATTCATCTCTGTTTCTCCCTCCTCCAGGGTCCTGGTAGTCACTGCTGAGGGCGAAAGGTGGAATAACTAAACAAGCTGCAGGAATGTGGCCCACTCACATCTTTCATACATGCCTCTTGGGTTGTTTTTTCTTCACCCGAGCCGGGTCGATGAACCGGAGAAAATGGTGGAATTGTAGGGGAGTAAAAAACTCCAAGTGGAAAGAGCAGCCAATCACCCGGAGATGGATTTGAAACAAGCAGAAGGGAGCTTATTTTCACAGCACCGCCTGTTTGACACCAGCACAGAGAAGAGAGCGGTTTGGCAGGGTGGGGGGATAACATATGGTTTTGTGCTGCCATTACACTTGCCATCCTCTATCCTTCTGTACTTTTAGTAGTACTAATCCCTCCTCAAATCTCTTGCAAAGCGAGGGCTGTAAAAGAACCCAAGATGGGTCTTGCAACTATCCGTCCAGTCTACGACCAAGCAAGACAGCGGTCTTCAGTCTTACCGATTGTACAGAGCAGCAGTCTCGTTACCAATTCAGAGATGGAGCTCTGAAAGGAGAAACTACAGTATTTCCAGGATAAAAGACCTAACTGAGGAGCCATTGTTGCGCTCCGGTCCCTGAAGAATCCAGACAGCTGCAGCGCCCCTTTGACAGATCGCTCACATTGGTGCGACATTTTCTAATAACCAACAAGACTTTCTTGGAGACCTGCTTCTGTTAGTGTCTCTTTTTTACAAGCAGAGCAAATGGTGCTGATTCTTTTTATTTGTGTCCTGCAGTTGTTTAAAATGTTTAAAATGTTTAAAATGTTGCTAGATGCTGTGAATTCAAGCATCCATGTGTTCGACTTTAGAAGTTAGTTCTTTAACTATTCTCATTGGAATACATATAGATGTGTTAAATATAGAAGTAATTTTAAACTATTTAAACTAACTAGAGTTAAAGAGAAAATGTGTCCCTGTTGTGTCATCAGTGCTGTTGTAATGGTACAACTTGTTAACCATTTCAAAAGCACAGAGAGTTTGTTCAGTTAATTGTTGACCCAGAGTTTGTAACTACCGTACTTTCCGGTCTACAAGCCACTACTTTTTTCACACTCTTTGCACCCTGCGGCTTATATAGATGCTATGGCTAATTTATGGATTTTTTTTGTTTTGGATGGGCTAACAACACAAGTTCCTGCTACCTAAAGCATTTAGCTTCATCACAGGCACAACTCACATAGCTGCCCAATACATGTCTCTCTTGAGGGGGTGGGTCTTTGTGACTGTATTTTACAGTTTAACACACAGACAGAGTGTGTGTGTGTGTGTGGGTGTGGGTGGGGGGTTGGTAATCCCCCCTCCACGGAGCACTTGCTCCTCAGAGCACATGCTCCTCGGAGGGGGGGTTCTTCCTCTCCTCGTTTCATTGATTCGGCTGTGACCTGTTCGGTAATTTTATTGCTCAAATTTTTTTTAACCTTTTTTTTTATATAGGTATACACATCTGTCTTGGGGGGTGGGTCGTCATGGTTCAATGAGATTACCTCATTGATTCGTTGTGGTTGACTGCTGGTCACATGGCATCAGGGAGGGATTATGGGTAAAATTTATATTCATTGTTAATCATTTCGGTTAGCTCTTTAGCATTGTTCTTTTAGTGATTAGTCTGTTCTTGTTAGTCTAGTTTATGTTCATTATGTGTTAGTTTGTGCTAGGCCATTCGTTACAGTAACCATGAGTGAGGGAGGTTGTCATGAAGACCTGTGGGCTTCACTCTGTTTGTGTTGTAAAGAAAAATAACAACTGTGATTGTATGTCTTATTTTCGGGTGTTCGCTATAGACCGGCAATTATGGTAATCCAAGTCTGAAGTTAAAATTACAAATGCAATGTGCCTTGGTGGAATATTTCAATCAAACTGTGATTGTTGAACAAAGGGAAGGTTTCAGTCAAACACTGTTCAGAAACATGCATTCAGTTGAAGTCTGAGTTGTTTTCAAGCATTAAAACCCTCTGTAACACTTTTCAATGTATGGACAGTCGTATAACCATTAAATCACTTCTTTTGAAGGCTTTGTGTGCCAGTACAGCCCACAGCTGTGTGACCCAGAATTTGAGGATTTTTATGATAAGAATGCGAGAAATCCATCTTTGTGAAAAGAAACCGTCCATCATTAAACAGGGGTGGAGGCCTCCGTGTTCAACTGTCCCCCTCTTACAATGCTGTGATTGCTAGTATCACTCAGCCCTCTGTGAACAGTAAACAGCCATCAGGTGCTAATGAATAATGCTAATACAGCACCTCAGACTGAGGAAGTCTTTCGGATGAAACATTTCTACATTTTTTTGTTTTTTGAACCTGTCCAGAGGACCAGACTTAACTTTTGTAGATTGTCTTAAAGCTATTCCAAAACATTCTAGTGATTTTGAGAGGACGCTCATGCTGTGAGATAGGAAGTTGTATTAAAGTGGCTAACAAACTACTAGCATGATGACGTTCAGATGTTTTACACCTTGTATTTCTACTGTCCTACACATGTTTGAAAATGACAGGAAATCTGATAAAACTAGCCATTTCCATTGTTAACAATAATTGAAGTAAAATTCAGTTTTATTTTAGTTTTGGTCAAAGCCTGGAAGAGCCGCTGCAGCGGTAACAAAGAGCCACATGTTGCAGAACCCTGGTCTAGTGGTTCTACACTTAATGCTGCTCAGCCTCCTGCCTGAGGGGAGCGGGACAAAAAGTGTGTGTGCTGGGTGAGTGGGGTCCTAAATCTGCTCCGATGACCTCCCCAGGTTGGGTTGCTCGGAAAGGATCACAAGTTTTCTTTAGAATTAACAACAATCCATCCATTTTCTTTACCCGTTTATTCCATTTTGGGTCACAGGGGTCGCTGGTGCCCATGTCCAGCAATCACTGTACGAGGGGCGGGGTACACCCTGGACGGGTCTCCAGTCCATCACAGGGACACATAGAGACAAACGAGACAAACAACCATTCACTCTCTCACTCACACCTAGGGACAATTTAGAGTTACCAATCAGTCTAACATGCATGTTTTTGGTCTGTGGGAGGAAACCGGAGTACCCGGAGAAAACCCACGCATGCACGGAGAGAACATGCAAACTCCACACAGAAAGGCCCCTGGACCGGGGTTTGAACCAGGGACCTGCTCGCTGAGAGGCAGCAGCTCTACCAGCTGCGCCACCGTGCTGCCCGAATTAACAACAATTTTATTTCTAAACACACAAATTTATAAAGAAGCATTTACAGATCTGGAGAATTGTGTAATTACCTTCCTACCTCGGCCCGTCCAGAATTCAGACGTGCGTGCTCTGAGTTAGAGCTGTCATTTCTAACTCGAACCCGAAACCCGGCCCGACCTGGATTAGGGCCAGGCCGGGCCGTTATAATGTGATTAATGGGCTGGGCCAGTCTCAGGCTTTTAATTAGGTCAGGGTCAGCTGCGATCCAATTATATAATAACATGGCCTGCCATACATCCACCAGCTGCACGCGGCCATTTCACTGCAAGTTGACCGGCCTTGAAAGAGGTAAAAGTTTCAGTTGAGCTTCACATGGGACTGTACTGCCAGGCAGTGAAAGGGGCGTTCATTCAGCCGCTTCGCTCAGCGGACGTGTGCAGCCGGCGACTCAAACAGGTGAGATCCCAAAGCAGAGGCGTGTCAGAGCCGTCCACGTGTCTCAGTAATTCACAAGAACGCAGCAGAAACGGGTTTAAATGCGTTTTTATGGCCATGAATGTACAAACACCTCTCAGCTCTGAATCTTCTGCCGCTTTTATTCAGCTGCGCGTCCCCGACCATTAATAACTAATTAAAATGTTTTTTCCCTGGTTCAGACCTGTAATTACTGTTAATTCATCGGGTCGGGTGGGGTTCAGAAATAATGACTGCAGGCTGGGGCCGGGTCAGATCAGATATTTTGGGCCGAATGCAACTACCCTGTGTTCACCCTTACAGACTGTGTCTCCTCCCTCACACTTCTGTCCAATCAAACACATCCACACCCTCTGAAGTCCCTCCCCTTCTTCATCCGGTTCAGTGAGTCACAGACATACTTCCTGTTTCTCGACCCTGTCCAATCAGAACCAGACACACTTCTTAGCTGTCATTCCTTGTGCTGCACAGATATCTGATAACCAAACATTGTTTTGACTCTTCACACATCCCATCTTTCTGTTAGTTAGAAAGATTTAGCACTCACACACAATCTTACAATTTTTGTGACCGTGAAACTGATTATCCCGTTATTTCAGCACATTATCAAGTTCTAGATTGCCCCACAATACGCAGGAAAGATCTGACCTGGTTAGCTTAATCTTTGAATCATTAAAATTATTTTATAATTCCCAACAAACTCTTGCATGATGTTTTATAGATGGAATAATTTAGATTTATAGTTGATCTTAGATGAACAAAAATCTTTAGGTTGATGTTTGTTTCTCATTAAAGGACTAATAAGGAACTGTTTTCCCACTGACAGCAGAAAGTGTCAGGGTTGATTTCAAAGCTGACAGTCACTGCAAACAGATCTTTATGTGTTCTATTTCCACATGGGTGAGTGTGGTCCTTCATGATGCAGGTGGCCCTCTTCCTGCATCTGGAGGTGTAGATGTCTGTGATGGTGGGGAGACTGACTCCAACATCTTCTGTGCAGCCTTCACCACTCTCTGCAAAGCTTTTCTTTCTGCAGCTGTGCAGCCTCCATGCCACACGTTGATGCTGGAGCACAGGATGCTCTCCACTGCACACCTGTAGAAGGAGGTGAGGACTGAGCTTCCAGACCAGCTCGCCTCAGCCGTCTGAGGAAGTAGAGTCTCTGATGATCTTTCTTCATCAGGCTGGTGGTGTTGTTGCTCCAGCTGAGGTTGTTGTTCAGGTGTACACCCAAGTACTTGTAGCTGGAGACCACTTCCACCACAGATCCTCTTATGTTCAGGGGTGTAGGTGAGTTTGCTCCTTCTGAAGTCCATGACCATCTCCTTCGTCTTCTTCCCACCACAAGCAGGCGATGCTTTAAATGCTACATGTGATTGTTTCTGTCCCTGCACTGACGCTCGATGTTGCACAGCTCTGTTTCATTCTGCCTCCAGCTGAGCTTCAATGACCTCTGTATACAGTCAGCAACAGCTTACACAACTACATTCATTTCCTCTCAGACGTCCCCAGTGAGCTGAAAACTGGCACAAGATTCTGTGGCGTAACAAAAGCCTCAGCTTCAACTCCCACGGCGACCACGACCCTTCGCACCTTGCAGCTCATGCATACGTGCAGCAGTCGTAGCAGAAAAGGCTGCACAGGCCACGGAGTGAATACTAAAGTGTTTCACTTGTCACAAATGTAGCTGCACAGTATATGTACAAGAATAAAAACTAATGTTAAAACTATTGTGTTAAAGATACTTTCAACATCTGGAGAAGGAAACGCACAAAAATGTTCATTTGCTTCCACTGAGGGAGTCTTAAAGAGGTCATTAATAATTTGTTAAAATGGTGTAAAAATGATGAAGGTGAAGAAACAAGTCTGTAGTTTTTGCTAATGATGACTGAGGACGAAGATGAGCTACTGGGAGCTGAACTGTATCTTATCTAAGTGTAAACAGAGTGCTGGTGGACCAGCAGCTGAACACGGAGATAACAGCAGGCAGAAAGCACGCCGGGCCAAGGTCACACCTAACAAGCCAGTTTTGAATGTCCGCGCTCAAATGATACTTCAGTTCTGTCCACCGGAGACAGCAGGATCTGTTGTAGCGTTTAATGTCAAACTAGATCTCAGGGGGAAATGGGTCAAGTTCCAGAGACAGCACATTCAATGAACAGGAAGATCATTCATGTACCGTCTGCTTTCACATCAACAGGAACACTGTCTGCGTGTGGTTCTTTTAGTACGGAGAAAACTTTTACAAAGTTGACAGTTTGAAGAAATTTGACTTTTGTGTTTGTAGAGGTTTGTAAGAACATCCATTTCATTTTTGATTTGCTCTCTGCATCTCCATGAAGCCTGAAGACAGCTACTTGAGCCAACAAGCTAAAATGAGTGGCTTAGCCTGTAGAGGCCACAAAAAATGCTCTTTGCTTTTTAGGCATTAGTTGATAGATAAATTCTAAAACATATGTAGAATACAGCATAATGTGTGTGTGTATTATATTAACCCCTCATTAAGTTTTACTTATGGACATGTTTTATTTTGTGTGTACATTGAAGACTATAGCATTTTGATTTCACGTGTGTTTTGGCTAACCACATTTACTGGACCTGCATCTTCTTCTTCTTCTTTCGGTTGGTCCCTCTTCAGGAGTCTCCACAGCGTGTCCTCCTCCACCTCACTCTGTCCTTTGCGTCCTCTGTCCTCACTCCAACTACCTTCATGGCAGCTGCATTTCCAACATCCTTCTACCAATATAACCACTGTCCCTCCTCTGGACATGTCCAAACCACTGTCCCTCCTCTG
>NC_056500.1:52559458-52566030 GCF_014905685.2 Nematolebias whitei | reverse complement strand
GTGGGAATTGTGGGCATACTCCACCCACACTAGGTGCTGGCTCCAGGCAGAGGGATCCTTCTCGGCGACACAACGAAGAGTGGTTTCAAGGTCCTGATTACAGCGCTCAGCCTGTCCATTGGATTGTGGATGGTGACCCGAAGTGAGACTGGAGGTGGCCCCTAAGGTTTTGCAGAAAGCCTGCCAGACTTGGGAGGTGAATTGCGGACCACGGTCCGAGACCACATCGGAGGGAATCCCATGAATCCGGAAGACATGCTGGATAAGGAGTTGAGCGGTCTCGAATGCAGAAGGGAGCTTAGGTAGGGGAACAAAATGAGCCGCTTTAGAGAACCTGTCAACAATGGTCAAGATGGTGGTGTTACCTTCACTGGGAGGTAGACCCGTGACAAAGTCCACAGAGATGTGTGACCAAGGACGACTGGGAACAGGCAGAGGTTGTAACAAACCAGTCGGTGGTTGATTGCTGGACTTGTTGCGAGCACAGGTGGGACAGGCGGCTACGAACTCCTTCACATCGGCGGTGAGAGTGGGCCACCAGAAATGACTCCTTGTGAGAGAGAGCATACGGGACGAACCAGGATGACAGGAAAACTTATGAGTATGAATCCAATGCAGTACCTTGGCTCTCATGGTAGAGGGAACGAAGAGGGTCTTAGGGGGTCCGGTGCCAGGATCAGGGTCGTCACGATGAGCCTCACGTATCTCCTTCTCGATGTCCCATGTGAGGGTTCCCACCACACAGGCTGAGGGAAGAATGCTTTCTTCCATCTCCGTACAGTCTGGGGGAGAGAATTGACGAGAAAGAGCGTCTGGTTTAACGTTCTTGGAACCGGGTCTGAAGGTCAGGACGTAGTTAAACCGGTTAAAGAACAAGGACCACCGTGCTTGTCTAGGGGTCAATCTCTTGGCATCCCTGAGATAAGTGAGGTTTTTGTGGTCAGTCCATATTAGAAAAGGGGTTACCGTGCCTTCCAACCAGTGACGCCACTCTTCTAATGCCAACTTGACGGCCAACAGCTCTCGATTGCCCACATCATAGTTCCTTTCTGCAATGGATAAACGTTTCGAAAAAAATGCACATGGATGAACCTTGTTATCCTCCGGAGAACGTTGCGAGAGTATGGCCCCCACACCAGAGTCTGAAGCATCAACTTCCAGGATGAATTGGCGCTCAGGGTCTGGATGACTCAGAATTGGTGTAGAGGCGAATAACGACTTCAGTTTACTAAAGGCGGCATCGGCCTCAGGGTTCCATTTGAACGTTACCTTGGTGGATGTTAATTTGGAGAGAGGAGAAGCGATCCGACTGTAGTCCCTAATGAACCGTCTGTAAAAGTTGGCAAACCCAAGGAAACGTTGGAGCTGCTTCCTTGAGTCGGGAATCGGCCACTCCACCACCGCCTTGATTTTAGCAGGATCTGTTCTGTAACATCCTCCCTCAAAAATGAAACCCAGAAAAGATACAGAGGAAACATGGAACTCACACTTCTCCCCTTTAACGAACAGTTGGTTTTCGTGGAGTCTTTGCAAGACGGTTCTAACTCTCTTGATGTGCTCCTCCTTATCCCTCGAGTAGATGAGTATATCATCTAGATATACAAAAACAAAGTCACCAATGAAATCTCGAAGCACATCATTAACAAGAGTTTGAAAAACGGCAGGTGCATTGGTCAGACCGAATGGCATGACCAAATACTCGAAATGTCCGAGTGGTGTTCTAAAGGCGGTCTTCCACTCATCACCCTCCCGTACACGGACGAGATGGTAGGCATTTCTGAGGTCTAGCTTAGTAAACACAGTTGCTGATTGTAGTTGTTCATGGATGGATTCGATGAGAGGAAGGGGATACTTATTCTTGATTGTGATATTATTGAGACCCCGGTAGTCGATACAGGGGCGAAGGGTGCCGTCCTTTTTGGAAACAAAAAAGAATCCTGCTCCCACAGGAGAAGTAGATGGACGGATAATGCCAGAGAGAAGGGACTCCTCAATATATTTCTTCATGGCCTCTCTTTCAGGACCAGAGAGGTTGTACAGTCGACTAGTAGGAAAAGGAGACCCAGGGAGAAGGTTGATAGCACAATCGTATGGCCGGTGCGGAGGAAGAGATAAGGCTCGTTGTTTGTTAAATACTGGGGCTAGATCGTGATAAACAGGGGGAACCATAGAAATATCTGTAGCCTCATGAGGAGTGTCTACAGAGGGCTGGCAGAACGTAAACAGTTCTTTAAACAATAATCACTCCATCCCTCAACCCTTTTTTGTCTCCAGTTAATGTGAGGGTTATGTTCTTGGAGCCAGGGATAACCTAAGATGACCTGAGTGTGTGGAGACTCAAATATAAAGAAATCAATCATCTCATGATGGTTTCCAGACGTTAAGTTTAGCTTAATAGTCTTACCAAGAACTCGTGCCAAGTTCTTGCCCGTAACACCGGCAATGGAGATTGGAGGAACCTCGAGGGTAGGTAAGGATAGTTTCTTGACTAGATCTAGACTAATTAAATTTTGCTCTGCACCAGAATCAACAAGAGCTGACACAGGAAGGCGATCATGATTTATTTGGATAATAACAGGAAGCATAAATCGATGTGTGGGAGAGAGAGTAGAAGTTCCCACCAGTAACTCTCTCTTTACTGGTGGAAGTTCCCGTTTCCCCGAAACGGGCATTGAGCAAGAAAATGGCCAGGTCTACCACAATAAAAACAAAGTTTGGAAACAAAACGTCTCTGTCTTTCTTCTGGAGTTAAATGAGTACGACCAATCTGCATTGGCTCTGGGTCGGGCTGAGCAGGGAAAAATTCAGTTGTTTTTTTAGAAGAAGAAGAAGAAGAACCGGCAACGGGTCTCTCCTGGTCTTTGTAGTTTGCTGACCAATTTTTGTAGGCGTAGGTCTCACCTGGTGACGTGAACCCGGAAGTGGAGTGATTGTGGGAAGTGTAGTCTCTCTCTCGTCTTCGCTCTCGGAAGCGCTCGTCAATAGCTATCGCTAGCTCGATCAGTTCGTCGAAACCCTCCGGCTCGTCTCTTAAGGCGATCTGATCTTTTAAGGGGTCAGAAAGAGAATTTAGGAAGGTACCTTGTAGTGCTGTGTCGGGCCACCCAGTCTGTGCAGCGATGATGCGGAAATCGAGGGCGTACTCCGCCACAGGTCGCCGGCCCTGGCGTAACCCCAGGAGTCGCTTAACGGCGTTGGGCTTCTGCAATGGACGGTCAAAAATTCGGCGAAATTCTTTTAACAAGGTATCAAATGAAACAAAATCTGGATCATGAAATTGGAAAAAGGAATTAACCCACCGAAGCGCTTCACCCTTCAGCTGGTGGGTGAAATAATTTATTTTTGCTGTGTCGGAAGAATATAACTGAGGTGCTCCTTTGAATGCTAGTTTGATCTGTAGTAAGAATCCTCCACACAGGCTTGGGTCTCCAGAGAAATATTCTGAAGGTTTCGTGATTACCTGTTGGATTGAGACCGGGTCCTTGGATTCCGCTTGGAACTTGGGTCTAGTAACAGAAGCTGGAGAAGGTGAAGAAGACGAGAGTCTTTGATTAAGAGCGTGAACCATACCTCCCAGTTCTCTCAAGTTGTTCTGTGTTTCATGTTGTTGTTCTAGAACTTGTTGGAGCCTCTCCTGGATGTGTTCCATCTCGGATGAAGAGGTGGCTTGTTCCTCTCTGGTCTCGTTCTGGGCCTTGTTTGGCTGGAGCATTTCTGTCAAAACTCGAGGAACCCAGATGGAGCGAAACCAGAAAAGACAAGACTTGGTTAGAAAATGTAGTGATGTTTATTATATACAGTGTCTATTTACAGTGGGTCATCTTTGGAAGATCCTGGAAGAGAGAGTTGAGTAAGTGGAGTCCAGTTGCAGTTCTTAATTTCTTTGTTTTGTTTTTCCTTACAGATGGTGAAGTAAGAGTTTGGCGAGGACGTTTAGTCACCAGGGTTGATCCAAAGGGAAGGCGGGACACTACTGGAAGGACAGGCGTGTGGCTGGAAGGCGCGGCACGGAGAACATGAACCAGGACCATGGAACTCTGAATCCAAACGGGAGCCAAGAAAACAGGAGGACTGTAGACACAGAAACAAAGGTAAGTACTTCTCATATATTTTTCATATAATGGCCAAAAGCATAAATACCGAATAGGGTACAATGCTCCAGCGATGAGTCACACTGGACTGCAGCCTTAAATAGTAGCAGGAGCTCTTCAGATGGATGGCTGCCAGCTGGTGGCAATCAGCAGCCAATTAGAGGAGGAGCTGCAGGTAGTGGAACTCTCACACAGAGCAGCTGCAGTTAAAACACAACTAGCAATTTAACATGTTTCATTAACTAAAACTGGAGACATGAAGTATTAATGTTGATAAATTGTGGTACAGAACAGTCAGATAACGCTTCACAATGGAGAAAAAGTGTCGTATTTGCATCAACTTACCGGAAAAACACGGAGAATGAACTACGTTCAATGCTGAACCGCTGCTGTTTGGAACTTTTTGCCGCTGCATGATCCACGTGACTTCAGCATTCCATTCTTTCTATGGGAATCTATGGGAGTCTATGGGAGTCTATGGGAGTCTGTGGGAGTCTGTGGGAGTCTGTGGGAGTCTATGGGAGTGTCGCAACTCTCTCTTTATAGGGCTCTGCTGACTTTTGTTCGGAGACCTTTTGCCACAGTCATGTGACCTCACTGTGGCAGTTAGAGGCTGTGAAGGCTGTCAGTGTTTTTCAATGAGAAAACTTATGTCTTTGTTTGCAAATTACGTCGCCATGGTAACTCAAAATGCCAATAAAAGTAATAGCACACATCACAGTGCTGAGCTGGTCATTTTGATAACATTTGTGGGAGGGCACATTGAGGATTGGTCACATTAAAGTTGATAGAGGAATAAGACCCTTGTCAGGTGGATAATAACAGGGCACTGCCTTTCTATGCAGTTCTCAAAAAGTTTCACACAGTGGCTTCAGAAAAAATTCAATAACTAATAATGATAATAATAAATTAAAACAGAATCATATACAATTCTATGGAGATGTACCGTAATAAAAACTAAGATTAAAAAAAGTTAAAATTTGAAAAAGAGGAAAAAGTTAAGGGCTGAATGAGAAAAATAATACTGCTAAAACTCTTTTATTCTTAACAGAAGGCATGACGCTACAACCAGAAGTGTTAAGTCAGCGTACGTCCTGAAAATATTAACGCCTGTTTAAAAGGGAAAAAGATGATCTTTTATTTTTTTTTGCGTTTGAAGAAACATCTACATTGTAAATTATTTTATCATTAGCGCTTTTGTCATGTGGGCAGTACGGTGGCGCAACTGGTAGAGCTGCTGCCTCTCAGCGAGCAGGTCCCTGGTTCAAACCCCGGTCCAGGGGCCTTTCTGGGTGGAGTTTGCATGTTCTCTCCGTGCATGCGTGGGTTTTCTCCGGGTGCTCCAGTTTCCTCCCACAGACCAAAAACATGCACGTTAGACTGATTGGTAACTCTAAATTGTCCCTAGGTATGAGTGAGAGAGTGAATGGTTGTTTGTCTCGTTTGTCTCTATGTGTCCCTGTGATGGACTGGAGACCCGTCCAGGGTGTACCCCGCCCCTCGCACAGTGATTGCTGGACTTGGGCACCAGCGACCCCCGTGACCCAAAATGGAATAAACGGGTAAAGATAATGGATGGATGGATTTGTCATGTGGATTTTGTTCTCAAATTTTACATTTTGAAACGTTTAAAAAAAAAAAAAAATCCTAAAATTACTCTTTATAAAAATATATGTATATAATTGTAATGTTTTTTTTCCTGCTATTTTGTGCTCCTTTGTGATTCTTTCTACAAACTACAAAAATGTTTGTGCATCTTCTAACTCCTTTCTGCTAATTTCAGCTTGTGTCCACAAGTTTCAACTTTTTCTGCTATTTCACCTTCTATTTAGCTGTTTTTAATGCTAATTTTATCTTTTCAGCTAATTCCACATTTGTTGCACTAATTTAAACATTTCAGCCTAATTCAGCAAAAATGTGCTTTCTCCACTTCCTTCTGGTAATTTCTGCTTCTTTCTGCCTTTTTTAGTTACTTTTCAGCTGTTTTTTTGTTTGTTGCTAAATTCATATTTTTTTCCAGATAATTTCCACTTTTTTGTGCACATTTCTGCTAATTTCAGCAAAGATGTTCTTTCTGCTTTCTTCTACTAATTTCAACTTATTCTACCAAGTTTTTCAGGTAATTTTTGCTACTTTCAGCCTAATTAACTTCTTTATGCTAATTTCACCTTTTTATGCTTTCATTTTTTTCTGCTGTTTCAGCCACTACTTAGCTGTTTTTATGCTAATTTTAACATTTTCAGCTAATTCAACATTTTTGGTGCTTATATTAGCTCCTCAACTTGATTCTGGTAGTTTAAGCTTCTTTCTGCCTTTTCAGCCTTTTTTTTGCTAATTTCTCATGTATGTATGTATGTATGTATGTGTGTATATATGTATGTATGTATGTATGTATGTGTGTATATATGTATGTATGTGTGTATGTATGTATGTGTGTATGTATGTATGTATGTATGTATGTATGTATGTATGTATGTATGT
>NC_056500.1:52540184-52559448 GCF_014905685.2 Nematolebias whitei | reverse complement strand
ATGTATGTATGTATGTATGTATGTATGTATGTATGTATGTATGTATGGATGTATGCATGTATGCATGTATGCATGTATGTATGCATGTATGTATGTATGCATGTATGCATGTATGTATGCATGTATGCATGTATGTATGCATTTTTGTATGTATGTATGCATGTATATATGTATGCATGTATATATGTATGCATGTATGTATGTATGTATGTATGTATGTATGTATGTATGTATGCATGTATGCATGTATGTATGCATGTATGCATGTATGTATGCATGTATGCATGTATGCATGTATGTATGTATGTATGTATGCATGTATGCATGTATGCATGCATGTATGTATGTATGTATGTATGCATGTATGTATGCATGTTTGTATGTATGCATGTATGTGTATATATATGTATGCATGTATGTATGCATGTATGTATGCAAGTATGTATGTATGTATGCATGTATGTATGTATGTATGTATGTATGCATGTATGTATGTATGTATGTATGTATGCATGTATGTATGTATGTATGTATATACGTATGTATGCATGCATGTATATTTGTATGCATGTATGTATGTATGTATGTATGTATGTATGTATGCATGTATGTATGCATGTATGTATGCATGTATGTATGCATGTATGTATGTATGTATGTACGTATGTATGCATGCACGTATGTATGTACGCACGTATGTATGTATGTATGTATGTATGTATGTATGCATGCATGTATGTATGTATGCATGTATGTATGTATGTATGTATGTATGTATGTATGTATGCATGTATGTATGCATGTATGTATGTATGTATGTACGTATGTATGCATGCACGTATGTATGTACGCACGTATGTATGTATGTATGTATGTATGTATGTATGTATGCATGCATGTATGTATGTATGCATGTATGTATGTATGTATGTATGTATGTATGTATGTATGTATGTATGTATGTATGTATGCATGCATGTATGTATGTATGCATGTATGTATGTATGTATGTATGTATGCATGTATGTATGTATGTATGCATGCATGTATGTATGTATGTATGCATGTATGTATGTATGTATGTATGCATGTATGTATGTATGTATGTATGCGTGTATGTATGTATGCATGTATGTATGTATGCATGTTTGTATGTATGTATGGATGGATGTTGATGCTTTAGTTAAAGATGTTGCAGCAAAAGTTTTTCCATGTTTTTGTCAAATTTGGGAACCACTCTCTTCTCTTCATGAAAAAGTTTATTATCACTGCATTTCCTCCTCAACATTACTAAAACCATGGTTTCGCTCATTTAATTTGTTTTTTTATAAAGATGTCAAGCCTTGAGATGATTCAGAGGGTCCTGGTCGTGACATTTTCTTTTTCCTTTTTTTTTTTGCTCATATGTGCTTTGGGACAATGATTATTAATTTTTCAGATTCTTCTTTAAGTGGCAGAGACTTGTGCCAAAATGTGGTCAAAATGACAATTAAAGCTGCAAGCAGCTGGAGGCCCTCGCAGCAAAGCGCTGCTCCGGCCTTACGGCGACTGCGGGAGCTCCAGCTAGTCCACCCAGTCGCCATCACGAACGCTCTCGTGCCAATCCCGCACGTGTTCACCAGGGGGCGCATTTCCCGAATCTTCAACATCACCTTCTGTCCATGTGAATCCTTGTCCAGCTGTAGGTCTTACAAGTCTAGGTGAAATCCGACCTTACAGACAGGAGTTATTGTGACTTGCTGTTTTTTTGCGAATGTTTGACGAGCACTTCCTTCATGCTTTTCAACATGTCGTGTGGTAATCAACAGTTAGCGAACAAAGTTCCAGTCTAATATCTTACACAGGGCAAAGCTGGAAGAGTCATCCAATACTCTACAGTTTTTTATATGAGTGGGCGGGACTTAAGTGATGTCATGAATCAACAATACCAATGTGTCTACAAGTGCTCACTGATGAAGCACAAAAAAATCAGGTCCAGATCAGATGATGTATCACTGAGATATAATTGTAGGACTAATATAGGTCGTGCACTAGAGTCATATGTTAAACCACAACATCAATGTGTGTAAAAATGCTCACTGATGACACACAATAAATCTGGTGCAGATCAAATGATGTATCTCTGAGACATAACTGTTAGAATAATGTAGGGGGCACTGTGGAGGCTATTGGCCACTTATCATGGATTCCTGTTCAAGGGGCAGATAATGATCAATCATAATGATTTTGGTGCACCTCTTCTCAAATCTGTGCAATTTAGAGCCAAACGTATTGCAACGGCGTCATTTCTTAATTCGTCACGCTGCCACGCCCACATCCTCCAGCAAAAACGGTTTGTAATTTAAAGTAAGTCAGACCAACTTGTTATGTCTTCTGACACAGGATCATCCTGATTAGGTCCAGGGTGTCAGAGAGGGAGCATTCCAAGTTAAAAAAAGGGACTTGCTGTTCTGAGGGGGCAGGGCTTTGATGACATCAGAATATGGCCACAGAGGATCGCCGGGCATCCAACAGGGATGACTCATGCCAAGTTTGGTGCATTTCGGTCTTTCAATGTGAAAGTTATAGCGGTTGGAAATTAACAGCGTGAATCTAAAAAAGTTAAATCTGGTCCTCTGGACATTCAAAAAAAAAATTGTAGAAAAGTTTTATCTTTCATCCGAAAGACTTCTTCAGTCTGAGGTGCTGTAGTCAGCTCAGTCTCTTAAATAGCACCTTCTCAGAGTGGATCAACCAGTTTGCTGCTGACAACCAGAACCAGCTGATCACATGCTCAAGAAGGACCATCAGCCTAACAATGGATTATTAGCACCTGATTGCTGTTTACTATTCACAGGGGGCTGAGTGATACGAACAATAACAGCATT
Source organism: Nematolebias whitei (assembly GCF_014905685.2). Taxonomy (NCBI): domain Eukaryota; kingdom Metazoa; phylum Chordata; class Actinopteri; order Cyprinodontiformes; family Rivulidae; genus Nematolebias; species Nematolebias whitei. Next base: position 52,556,581 of record NC_056500.1, on the reverse strand, counting down.
GTAAGAGGGGGACAGTTGAACCCGGAGGCCTCCACCCCTGTTTAATGATGGATGATTTCTTTTCACAAAGATGGCCTCCTTTACTCCTCTCTCAAACCATCGTTCCTCTCTGTCCATGATGTGAACATCTTCATCCCTGAAAGAGTGACCACTGGCATGGAGATGAGTGTAGACCGCAGAGTCCTGGCCTGATGATGTTGAACTTCTGTGCTGGGCCATCCTTTTGGCCAGTGGCTGTTTAGTTTCCCCGATGTAAGACTGATCACCCTCCTGACACTGAACAGCATACACAATATTACTCTGTTTGTGCCGGGGGACTGGATCTTTGGGATGAACCAGTCTTTGCCGTAATGCATTTTGGGGTTTAAAAGCCACTGGGACGTTATGTTTAGAAAATAAACGTCTCAGTTTCTCTGATACTCCCTCAACATATGGAATGACCACTGGTCTGGGTCTGGGTTCCTCCTTTTCACCTGTTGGCTGACTGGAGTCCTGTTTGGGTTTCTTCTCTGCTTTCAGGAAGGCCCAGTTAGGATATCCACATTGCTCTAGAGCCTGTCTTGTGTGGGATTTCTCCTTCTGCCTGGCTCCTGAGTTAGTGGGGATGCTGTCTGCTCTGTGATACAGAATCTTGATGACTCCTAACTTGTGCTCCAAAGGGTGATGGGAGTCAAATTGCAAATACTGGTCTGTGTGGGTGGGTTTGTGGTACACCTCAGTTTGCAAATGTCCTCTTGTCAGTTTTTTGAATGTCCAGAGGACCAGATTGAACTTTTTTTAGATTTTTCTACCTGGATTATTGAGCATGCATCAGGATAACAGTGTAAAACACAAATTTGAGACTTGGCCACGCCCCTTTAACATATACGGAAAGCTTTTGATAACTTTAATTCCCCAATGTGTTAAGGGCATATTAATCAAGTTTCAAGGCAATCCTTCAAAATCCCTAGGAGGAGTTTGTTAAAATTTGCTATTAGAAACACCCAAAAATACCATACCATACCATACCGCTTTATTTATAAAGCACTTAAAACGTTGGTTACGTACTGTAACCCCAGATTCTATGAGTATAGGCATAGCCCTTTAAGGCTGTTGCTGATGGGTTTATCCCGATATGCGAAGCATTGCACTGAAAAATTAAGTCCACGCCCACCTGCTGTGTGGGCCCCACCCGGTCCGTATAAATTACGTTAAGAGCGGGAAATCAGCTCCAAAAATAGCTTTTTCTTTAGCCATTTAGGAGCCAGTGAGGCCTGACACTTAAAGGGCTACGCTTATACTCATATAATCTGGGGTTACAGTACGTAACCAACGTTCTATTTCGTATAGGCTTCGCCCTTTAAAGCTGTCACTGGTGGGTTAAGGGCGAAGCGGATGTGGTCCTCGCCTCACTGGGTCCATTCGAACACCGTATGAAGCAGAAGCTTGCCCAAAAAACGTGTTGTCACTCTGCTCCCCATGTGCGTAATTACGCATTGCGTAATTATGTGTGCCATGTACAGACGCATGTTGTGTAACTATGCGTTCTGAATGCATGAACGCCCCGGAAACTTCAACGGGGAGGGAAAAAATGCTGAAAAGAGCCATGAACCAACCGGTTTACGGCTGAACAGTATGAACAGATTAATAATAACAGGAGAGCTGATTATTAATCAAATGAACTGCTTGGTAACAATAGTCGTGAACTGATTAGTGACAATAGAACCAAAATAATCACAATTTGTGATTGATAACAACATCTCACACTGTAATGCATGCAGACAGATGTGAGTAAAACGGAGTTCCATGAAACAACATTCATTCTGTAAACACTAAGGACAGAATGTTTCATGGAACGAACCGTCACATCACGTAGATAAAAGTGAATGAATGAGCAGGGTGTTGACCACGCGACCGCAGTGCAAATGTCCTACATTGTCATACCATTATGCAAGGCAGTCGAAGATGCAATACCTCTGGTCGAGTGTGCTCTGAGGTTGACAGGAGGCTCTAAATCTGATGCTCTGTAGGCTTCAGAAATGGCCTCACACAACTAGTGTGACAGGCGCTGGGTGGATAACGGGCGACCTGCAGATGCGTCTCTATAATGCACAAACAAATGTTGACGCATTGCAGCTGTGCACGCTATGTAACACGTCAATGCCCACACCGGACAGACAAGATGGAAAGACGCTACTTCTTCTAATCTGTGGGGAGGGGGGGAGGAGAAAAACCACTCCAACGATATCGCTCGATTAAAAGAGCTTGTGATGTTTTTAGGCATAAAAGCTGGGTTTGGTCTTAAATCAGCTGAGCTGCCGTCAGCTTGAATTCTGAGACATGACGGAGCGACAGAGAGGGCAGATTAATCACTCACTCTCTTAGCGGATGTTAAAGTCAGCAGCAGGGCTGTTTAAAGAGACAAGAATTTAAGTGGAACCTGATCCAGGGGCTCAAATGGAGCTTTGATCAGGACCTGCAGGACCAGTGTTAAATCTCACTGTGGAACAAGTGGGTGTGAAACAGGCCTGCATCTCTGTACACCTTTTAGAAAACGCTTCATCAGCGGATGATTAAAAATTGTTCTGTCTCCGAACCCTTCGTGGCAGGAAGAGATGGCTGCAGCGTACGTTTTAATCGTGCTGGACGCCAAATTTCTGTCCATCAGCTGTTGTAGAAAAGACAGCATGCCACCTAGTGGACATGAGGTGGCCTCTACACCCTTCTCTGTACACCAGCGCTGAAAAGCTGTCCGCTTTGATGTGTACAGCGTTGTGGTAGATGCAACACGTGAAACCTGAATTGTGCGCACTACATCCTGTGGGAGACCCATCCTCTCTAAGCGGATCCGTTCAGCGGCCAGACCCACAGGTGCTGGCCTATTTCTGGGTAACTCCTGGTCGCTCCTCCTGCCTGGAGGAGAGCGTCCTCCCTCCACGGCAGTTCCCACAGGCGCCCCGACAGCAGGCGTTGTAGGACTGGGAACCATGGTGCGCTCACGCGTTCGGGGGCCACCAGGAGAGCTGTCAATCCCTCCTCCTGAACTCGGTTCAGGAACCGTAAAATCAGAGGAGGTGGAGGAAAAAGAGTACAGAAGCATTTTGGGCCATGGGCTGTGGGCAAACGCATCCACCCTCAGCGGTGGTTTGTCTCGCGGGCTCAGAGAAAACCATAATTGACACTGAGCGTTTTTTCGTGTCACAAACAGGCCCACAGCTGCTATTTCAATCTGAGTCAAAATGCTCCGTCAGAGGATGATTAAAGGTTGTTCTGTCTCCGACAACTTTGAGACAAGAAGAAAACATGGCTGTAGCATACGATAATCGTGCTGAACGCCAGATTTCTGTCCATCAACTGCTGCAGAAAAGGACAGCATGTCGTCCAGTGGACATGAAGTGGCCTCTACGCCTTCTCTGTACACCTTTTACAAAACGTTTCATCAGCGGATGATTAAAGCTGTTCTGTCTCGAAAATTTCGTGACAGGAAGAGATGACCGCAGTGAACATTTTACACGAGCTGAACGCCAGATCTCTGTCCATCAGCTGCTGCAGAAAGGACGGCACTCCACCTAGTGAACATGAAATGGCCTCTACACCTTTCTCTGTACAGCAGCGCTGAAAAACTGACCACTTGATGTGAACAGCGCTGTGGTGGTTGCAGCACATGAATCCTGAATTGTACGCACTACATCTTGAGAGAGATCCATCCTCTCAAAAGGATCCGCACAGCGGCCAGACCACAGGTGCTGGCCTATTCTGATTAACTCCTGATCGCTCCTCCCGCCTGGAGGAGAGCGTCCTCCCTCCACGGCAGGTTCTACGAGCGCCCTGATAACAAGTGTCGTAGGCCTGGGAACCATGATGCGTTCACGCACTTGGGACAGAAGAGCTGTCAGTCCCTTCTCCTGAGCTCGGTTCAGAAAACCGTGATATCAGAGGGAGAGAGGGAGGTGAAGAAGCATTACGACCACAGGCTGTGAGCAAACGCGTCCACCCCTAGCGGTGGATCGTCCCGTGGGCTCAATGATAACTATAGTTGACATTGAGCGTTCTCTCGTGTTGCAACAGGTCCACAGCCGCTCGCAGGATTTCAGCTGCGTCTGAGCCATCGGCTCTGGATGGGAGGACCCGGTCCCCGTGCTGCAAAAGACCGTCTTTGGACATCACATCCATCCCCTGTTCAGAACACAGGAGATGCACCCTACTCCGATGGAGAGCAGATTGGGTGTGCCCCACAAAGCACCTGTCTCACAATGTGGCACATGGGTTGAGCGCATATATCTCCTGCCACTTATGTATGCAACAGTCACTTGCTGTCTGTGTGAATCAAAAACCCTGATGATTCCGCAGCACATAGGCAAAGTGTTGAATCACATTCAAAAAACCCTGTGCGACACTCCAAAAACATTTAAATAAGCTGCTGTGTGGAGAACCACAGCGCCCCCACAGCTCGTTAAATGTGTGTGCCTCTGTGAAGTCTGACATGTGTGATGTAGGTCTGCTGACGGAAACAGCTGATATCACTCAACCGGTTCACGTGAGTTGCACTGCTGCCACCTGTCTGTACAAACTGCTCAGCAGCAGCAGATGTCCAGATAAAGCAGAATTCTCCTCCCTGCTCTGTGCGGCGGCTGCAGAGCGGCTCGGGCGCATTAATGGAATGTTGTTTCTCACAGTTTAAAATTGACAAATTTAGAATAAATCTCATCTTTCCGGTTCGTTGGGACCAGGGAGTGACGAGAGAGGAACCCTACATTTTCCTCTCCTTCTGATACTCTGGAAATTACATTTAAATCAGAATTTCCTGAGCTTCTGCGAGCGGGGACGAGATCTGTTCTAGAAATGACAGAAAACGTCATTAAAGTTCCTCCGCACCGGGGTTTGAGCTGTACTGCAGCGTGAATCCCCGGATGAAAACGGTTCGCCTATCCGTCTGGAGTGCGCGCTCATTGCCACTCGTTATAAAGTTATCAAGCGAGCACGCGTTGATGCTGTGAACTCACATGCATGCTGATGTGAGCTGGTGTGCGCTGAAGGAGAAAGAAAAAACGCGCACCCCCGAGCATGAAAATCGTTGTGCGTTTGCTGATACTGCGGGACGCAGCTCATCTGTGCTGTGCTCACGTTGTGTGCAGCTGCTCCGTGTAAACGCTCAGGGAGCGGGTGCACATATGAGCCGACGTGCCCTGAAGAGTCGTGTGTGCGCGCCTTCATTCATGCGACGCCTTAAGTGAGGATTGCCGCGGGAGCGCGCGTTTGACGCTGGTGCGGTCAGGAAGCAGTGCGCAACATCGGTGGGGCGAGGTTACCACTGGGCTCGGTCTGCAGAACATGTTCATTCTTGGCTGTGAATCACGTGAGCTTTTGAGTGATTCCACGAGATGCAGTATTAATTCAGAAAACCTTCTTTGAGGATGAAGGAGCGGAGCCGCTGTGAGGCTTGTGAAACTGTTGACGCAGCGGGAGCGCGTGTTTGACACCACTGCGATGAAAACGCGTGTCGCTCCTGCCGAGAGCGAGATACGTTACTGGGCTCGTACCGCAATCTCACGTTAACGTTGACGTGAATGGCAGGCGCTTAGAGCTGCGTGCGTGCTTTCATAATGCAGCGCCTCATAGGTGAAGGCTGCTCGTGCCACGGGAGCGCGTGTTGGCACTGCAGGCAGTGAATGAAACAACCCTAAAAGGCTCATTCGGGATGAGTGTGTGTGATGGGGCCGCTTGTCAGATCATCCGTGCTGACAGCCTGGCTAAAAGACACTTCATCATAAAATGATGTTTATTCCACATCATGTCATCACACACCTCCAGCAAACCGACACCTGGTTATCTTCCCCTGAGCTCTGTTTGTTGTCCTAGAGGGCCCCCTGTTGGCAGAGTCCGGGAAAAATTGAACTTCCGGATGCCAAGGACATCTGACGGGAGGGGCTGGCGTAGCAGAGCTGGGGAGGCGTTGTGCAGCCGTGGAAAATCGAAATGATCTCTCGCTGATGAAAGGCCCTCCAACAAAAGCTTCTGCAGCTCTCCTGAGAGGGAGGTGGAGTGATGAGCCAGGAGAACCTCTGGGACCTCGTTCTCCGGCTGCAATGCGGGGCGGCAGACAGCAAAAGAGTCGCACCGGTTGGGGATGATGTCAGCTGCCCTGCAGACGGAGCATACTGCAGGGGCCGATAGCGTCGTTAGCGAACAGCCGCTACGAGAGCAGAGCTAGCCGAAGGTCAGAGGGCCCACCGTCTCCTCCCGCCTCTGAACGTGTACGCCAACAGCGTAACGTGTTGTTCACTGCGGCCATCTGGAACGCATGCTGGTGAGCTCAGTTAGAGAGCGGTGTCACCGTCTGGGTTACGTTAACCAGAGGCACGGGACGCTGGTCCACCTGGACATCTTGCTCCGATGAAACCTCCGTCAGGCTCGGCTCCAGGGGGCACTGAGGGAATTTCCACTCGGTGAACCCCTGCTCTGGAGATGGGTGTGGACTGTGGAGACTGGCCCCACAATCTACCAGGAAAAAGCCAGCTGTGGCCTCGCCCGTAGGACGTCCTGTTGGGAAAACGAGGCCAGATGGCTCAAGACGGTGAGCCGGAATGGAACCTAGAAAAAACAACCTTCCCGCCGGATCATCCGAACTGACGGGAAAGGCGCGGGATGTAAAAAAGGGGTCCCTTCATGTCAGCAGCCTCCTGGGTTACGCCGGGCAACCCCAGAGGGCGCCGTCGGCCGGGAGCGGTGTGATCGCCGATGCGAAACGAGGTGGGATGAGGTGAGCATTTGCTCAGCCCCCCTCCACCGACACTATGCTCTCCAGGAGGGAATGAGCAGCGGGGGCTGCAGCTGAGCATCACCTGTCCCAGAGGAACCATCCGATTTGCTCCGAGGGTCAGCGATAAGAGGAAAATTACAAGATGGCGTTGTCCAGCGTGTAGCGACCTGTCACTGAGAAATACTCCTCGGCGCTTACCTTGAAATAAGACTGCTCGTCAGCTTTTCCTCGGGGAGTAGAGCTCACCGGGGCGACCAGAGGTCGACGTGACGGGCCAAGCATTCTTAACAAAGGTTGGTCATCTACACAACTTTCCTTCTTCGTTCTTCTGACAGTGCTTTCAAAATGCGTTCAATACAAAAACAACTGGACTTTATTTGTAACAGAAGACGTTTCGCTCCTCATCCGAGGAGCTTTCTCAATTCAAAGAGCAGAGAGTGAGAGATTCAGGTTATAAGGCTGAGTGAGATAAGACACACACACATATGTAGATTGGCAATTCACACCTAAACACCTTAACAGTAAGAGATTATATTATTATAGATTGCACCCAGGGGAAGACACTCCCTGTCTTTATGGACTTCCATGTCTTCCCTCCCTCTTTTATACCTATGACAAGAAAATATGTTGTCATTTTAACTTTAACATTACTTTGGGGAATCTTTTTCAAACCCAAAGTTCAATGTTTTATGACCCAGAGTGGAGTCCCGCCCCCAATTTTGGGAGGCTGTGCATCACTAGATTATAGAGTTTCCTTGTACAAGATTCTGAAAGAAGCTAATGTAACCGGGTGGTTTATTAGTTCAATATAAAAGTTGCTGTAAATTCCCACTCTTGATTGGGCCCCTGAACGCACCATGCCCTGTTTCCCCGCCTCTACCTTCAGTGTTGCTTGGCTCATTAGTGTATATAAGCACTAAGTGTGAAGCCAAACATTTGATTCTCCAGGGCGTTGACTGTTTGGTCTGTTGCTGCATGTGGTTGTAGTGTGTGTGCTGGTACAGTGCTCATCAGGCAATGTAACAAGCCCTGAATGGCAAGTGGGACATTTCTACTGCTGTTAAGGTAAATGTTTTTGATTAGCCACCTATGGCTGGTTGGGTGCTGTCAGTGCTGCTCTGCATATTGTTGCTGTTGTGTTGCTCTGTTTAAAGTGACTTGTATTTGTTTTTTTAGGATTTGTGCCAGTGGGTAGCAGATTGCAACTGTTTGAATTTACCCGTTAGTGGGGTTGTGACTTATTAAGGTACATGCTTGTATTTTCTAATATTGATGTTTATTATGTGCAGGCAGCTTACTAATTGTCATTCTGTGTACAGCAGATTGCTGCTGTTGCTACATTATGCTCCCAACTTTGTGTGCATTTTTAAAAACTTTATATGTTTTCATATAACTGGTATTGTGTTCACCTGGTGCTAGGTGATATGGAGTTGTGCCAGATTTGTTGTAGCACTTTAGAACTAGCACTTCACACTAGCACTTTAAAACTAGCACTTTAGAGCCAGCATAGTAAACTTTTTGTGTTGCCACCTAACCATAACTAATCTTTTTTTATTTTTATTTTTATTTTTTATAGTGGATTTTGTTTTGCTCACTTTGGTCTTTGGTTGTGATTATTAGGTTTTAAATGAATATAATAAAGGGCTGTTTTTCATGTTGTTGAAAGGAATAAATAAAATATATATTTTGTAAACTACTTCTGTTTTTGTCATTTGAAGCCAGGCATACCTGGGTATTTGTAATAGGGAAATCCTAGACTATCTAACATTATTTGAAGTCTACCGATTGGCTTTAGGATCACGCCCTCCGAGTCACAATCTGTGCCTTTTCCCCCGTGTAACATTTTCTGGCGTTGTTGGTAAGGCCTGGCAGATAAAGGGGATAGTGTATATATATATACATGTATATATTTTCCCTCTTATTTCAGTAGTGTTGGTTCTGTGCTATTGGTGGTGTTTTGAAGAGAGCTTTTTTTTTTTTATTATTATCCTGAGAGCATTTAGATGTTGGGAGCATAATAAGGCAACAGTAGGCACATCGAGGGACCTGGCTGGATACCCCTGGAAGTGAAGAAGTACCCACCTTCCCGGTGCTATGGCAGAGGAACTTGAAGAACTCCGGGCTTGAGTCCAGCAGTTGGAGGCCGATGGGGGCCATCTGCATCAGGAGCAGGACGCTGCACTAGCACATTCAAATCAACATGATGCTGCACAAGCTGGTACATGTACAGCTTCGGAGAGCATTGGGACAATGGACCACATCATCTACCTGCCAAGGGAGCAAAAGTGTCCAACCTTCAGAGGGACTCATGGTATTGGGGTTGAGGAGTGGGTAGAAGGGGTTTGCACCAGCATGCGGGTCCAGCATGCTGGACCCATAGATCAAGCTGCTTTCATTTTTGACCATCATGAAGGTGAAGCTCGAGATGAGATTAATTATAGACCATTAGCTGAACGTGAGAATCCAGAAACTGTTTTCACCATTTTGAAAGAACTGTATGGTTACCACTGGCCAGCAGTTGTATGTCTTATTACAAGAGGACTTCTTTTCACAGAGACAGTTAGATGGTGAAACTTTGCAGGAATTCTCCCATTCGTTGCTTTGCTTAATGAACAGGGCCATCATTGCACCATTTGAGACTGGCTGCACGTCTGTTTGCTCAACTGAATGTGATTTTTTTTTTGTCCCATTCTATTAATGTTGACCTACATTAATAGATTTGTTTATTCGAGCGAGGAGATACTGGAACTAGCAAATTATGCCAAGGCTGGTATATGCCATCTGATTTCTAAGGAGCTAAGGCGCAAGTACCGAGGATGTCGAGCTGGTCGTAAACACAAGGCCAGAATGAGGGCTAGAGCTAAAAAGTGGAGGCTTTCGAAACCAACAGTTCCCTCTGTGGTTATGAGATATGTTAATGCACTGTCCAACAAGATGGATGAGCTTACCGCACTGATCGGGAGCCAGCAAAGCTATAGAGACACCAGTCTGCTTATCTTCACAGAGACATGGCTAACCAGCTACATACCGGATGCTAATGTGGACCTGCCTGGCTTCTTCACTGTGAGAGCTGATTGAGATCCCAAATCCAGCGGAAAAGGCAAAGGAGGGGGACTCATCCTGTATGCTAACAAGTGCTGGTGTCACCCTAATCATCTGACTGTTAAAACTGTAAAATGCAACCATGACTTGAAGCTGCTAGCAGTTAGCATCAGACCTTGCTATATACCACGTGAGTTCTCACACGTCATCACGCTTCGCGTCTACATACCTCTGAAGACTGACGCTGAGGTAGTGCGTTTGTCTATATTTAACACGACTATGGAGCTACGGTCCCAACACCCAGATGCATTTTTCCTCATTTCTGGGGATTTTAACCATGCCACTTTGGGCAATACTCTTGCCTCCTTCCACCAATATGTAAGCTGTCCCACTAGGAAAAATAAAACATTAGATCTGTTGTATGCCAACATCAAGGATGCATACTCTCACCCCTCAATTCCTTGGGCAAATCTGATCATAACCTTGTTCATTTGCAACCTATATATACACTACTCTAGTGAAGAGGCAAACTGTAACCACGAAGCAGGTCAGAAAGTGGTCCCCTGAAGCAGAGCATGCACTAAGATTGTTTTGCCACTACTGACTGGAATGTATTAGTTAACTCACATGGGGAAGACCTGGAGGGGGCAGTGGGGTGTATGACAGACTATTTGAACTTTTGTATGGACTAGGTGATACCTGTTAAAACGGTGAAGTGCTTTGCCAACAACAAACCGTGGATCACTGCTGGAGTGAAGGAAGTTCTTAATATGAAGAAAAGAGTATTTAGGAGCAAAGATTGGGTGACGCTGAGGGAGGTACAAAAAGAACCGAGAATCTGCCTGAAGGAGGCTAAGGAGACATACAGCAAAAGGCTTGAGAAGAAGCTGAAGAATAATAACATGTGTGAAGTCTGGAATGGCATGAAAATTATTACTGGTTGCAGCAGCAGTGGTAGGGTGGGCTGTATGGACCTCCAGAGAGCTGAGAAACTGAACTCATTTTTCAACTGGTTCAGTCCCCCAATGACCAGCTGCTCACCCCCACTGGCCTCCCCTGATCATGTACATACTGCTGCTCTTCAAAATGCCTCTCTTCCATTCTTGGAGGTGCCCGCCACTCCCATCTTAACTCCTCCATCCGTCACAGTGGACCAGGTGACCAGGGAGCTACGACATCTCCATTCAAAGAAGGCTGCAGGTCCGGATCAGGTCAGCTCAAGCCTCTTGAAAGCCTGTGCTGAGGAGCTGGGTGAACCCTTACAGCAGGTCTTCAACTTGAGTCTGAGGCTGGGAAGAGTTCCTTCACTGTGGAAAACATCCTGCATTATTCCAGGCCTAAAGGACACCCAACCTCGGGAGCTTAATGATTACAGGAGAGTTACACTCACATCACATGTGATGAAAACACTGGAGCAACTGATCCTTCTGCTTGTTCATCCTCAAGTGTTGGTGGTGAGAGACCCCCTTCAATTTGCTTACAAGGAGAAGATGGGTGTTGAGGATGCTGTTATCTACCTCTTACATTGTGCCCTCACATACCTTAATGTGGGTGGGTGTATGGTGAGGATGCTATTCTTTGACATCTCCAGTGCTTTTAATACTATCGATCCCAGCCTTCACGTACATCCTACGTACTACCTACCTACTGACGTACGTAGGTAGTTAGGTAGTACGTATGTACGTAGGTAGGTAGGTAGGTAGGTAGTACGTGGGCCGTTCTAATTTGTAGGCTGCAGGGCCGGCCCTCCCTGGTTTAAAAAATATATTTTTTAAACTTTTTATTAACAACATTTAAACACAGAACATGCTACCGCTGCTCCTGGGCCGCCCCACCTCCTCCGCAGGGCTGCAGCTCTCGTTTTCTTTTCTTCTTTTATCCACAAGTCAGCTCCGTTGCGCGAACTGTCAATCAATCCAGTAGGCGTGTCAGCAAATGACCAATCGGTAACCTCAATTTGTCTCGAAGGTAAACGCCCCTTACCTGCAGCCAGGACGCTGCCTGCAGCCAGGACGCTTTACAGTTAGGGTGGTTTGTGAAAAATCACCAGAACAAAATGGTTAAACAGTGTCAGTGGAGAACAAGCAATCCAGACACGTGTTACCCTGAGTGTTTAGAGGGTGTGATACAGTTTATTCTTTTTCAAAGATTAAACGGAGTTTGGAAAACATGTAAAAAGCCGAGGACTGACCCTGCCAGCTGATCACAAGTTATAAACAAGAAGTAGCTACCACATGTTCATCTCTACGAAAGTAACTGGAGGTAAATCCTCCATTTTCTGTCATAATTACATTGTATGCTTAATGGTTAAATTAAAGGTTAATGCTTAATTCAGGTTATGTTAATTTGTCATATGCAGGTTAACACAAGGTTAACAGTACAATAAAATATTCCGGATGAGAAGAACTGATTTGACTCGCTAAAACAAATGCCAAACAAACAAGAAATACTAAAGCATTCTAAAAGGTTACAACATAAAGTACCAAAAGGTGAAAAAGTAAATACAATATTTACAAGGTCCTAAAGAAAAAATAGTAAACAACATGGTAGAATATAATGGTGCAAGTAGGATGAATTTGTATGAATAAGTATTTCAAGGTAGTAATATAAGCTTAAATTCACATGATGTATACTGCACATAACTAACATAAACTACACAGTGTGACAGATTATTGCACAGGTAGTGAGTAACATTGACATGAATTATGATGGTGAGGTAGTGACATACATGATACAGCCATATAATGCATTAGCAATAAAAGCATTGTGTCTCACAAGTTAATATTAGTCATATTAGTTGTCACAGATGTGGCTTGGTGCAAAGTTATTGCCAGTTGTTCAGTGTTATTTATTGAGAGTTCAGTAATCTGACAGCTTGTGGATAATAACTGTCTTTGAGTCTTTTCGTGCATGATGACAGACTCCTTTATCGTCTACCTGAGAGTAGTAGATGGAAGAGTCCTTGTGCTGGGTGGGTGTGGTCCTTAATGACGCTGCGTGCTTTACACAGACATCGGCTGTGGTAGATGTCCCGGATGGTGTGGAGACTGCTACCAGTGATGTCCTCTGCTGTTTGTACAACACTCTGTATAGAGCTTTCCGGCTCTGACTGGTGCAGTTCATGTACCACACTGTGATGCAGCCTGTCACCAGACTCTCAATGGTGCACCTATAAAAGTTGGTGAGGATGCTGGTGTTTGTACCAAATTTTGCATTTCCTCATAGGCGAAGCAATCTTACCGTTCATGTAAAATATTTGCTAATGTTCTTATAGAAACAATTCCTGAATGTTGTTCATACTGTTGTAGTGAACCTGATCTGACCCTGATCTGACCCTGATGACCTCAAATCTATCAGATGGACAGAGACTGTTATTTTCATTGATCTGAATACAGTCTGAGCCATCTGGTGACTTTCTTTCTTGAATTAATCAAGCAGAAAAGACAATTCTCTATAATCATTTACTGTTTTACAAATGTTTGATAATCAAATTGTGTTAGTTCCATTCAATGCTTACAGGTTGGAAAGAACTACTCATTTTTATTTTACATAAGCAGTAAGTAATGATTTTTATTCCTCATTTAAAGAAGAAATCAGGTTAATATGCATTTCTTGATTCTCTGTCTGAAATGAGCCAAGTAATGTAAGTATGTTAAAGGTCGGTTTTCGGTCAACTAAAATGTTTACTGAGAAGAAATGTCATGTTTTACTATTTGAGAAGATACAACAGCGTGAGACTCCACGAAGTCTGGTCGTCTGCAATAATCTTTTCTGTATGTTGAAAACAATCCTTGACTTATGATAACATCTTACATCACAAACCACACCTCTATTTCTGGTCCATCGACCAATCAAAAGCTCTCAAATGAACCGGAAGTCGACCCATTTAAAATGTGGCAACTTCCCAGTTCATAGTAGAGTCTGGAGTCTGATAGTTCCAGAGGCTGAGGAGATGAAGAACTAGAGAGTTGCTGGAGTTGAAAGATTCTGTTAGAGTCTGAGAAGTTCTGAAGAATGAAAGGAGTTCATGGTTCTTGGGTGCAAACGCATTCAGGATGATCCAGAGACGTTTTGGGATTATAATTTCTGTTTGAAAACCACGTACGACTCCCCGAGGGTTTGGTAGTTCTCACGGAGACGCTGAAAAGAGTCAGAAAGGAACCTACACCGACGCTGAGTTCATCATCAAGGTAGATGGTTCTATTTTCGACCAAGTGTACCGTGGGCAAGCTGATATCTGATGGAGCGTGCAATTTCTGGTCAAACAGATTAATTCCCTCACATATTTCTCTGTAAGATAAATCTCCATTTCATCTTAAAACTCTCCTCTTTCTCATAAAATCAGTACAGATATTTTAGAAATATCTGAAGCAAAGTCCTCGATCACCGCCGAGTGATCGATGCTCATTTCCTGTGAAACTTGTCTGTTATTATTTTCATATTTTGCCAAATTAATGTAAATGTTTGATGTTAAACTTTGATTCTGAAAATAAATGACCGCATTGATTTGATGGGTCAAAGATAAATAACGTCTCTCGTTACATTTCTGTTAAATTCAATGCACGACATTACACAGTCAGAAAGATGAGGAACTCGTGAAAAAGTATGCATATATATCTCATATATTGTCATACTACACTGTGTTAATGCTACATGTTTGTCTCTTGACCCTACAACTGGCTAGGATACATGAGAGAAGCGGAACGTGTTCTATTCACACAAGGAGAGCTGTTGGTCTGGCTACTTCTTGTTGTGCCATTAACTCTATAGTAGTAGTTATTGAATCAAGTGTTACGTATGTAGGCAAAACTAAATGTTAAACAGCCTGTTAAAATACACCAGAACGCAGGAAATCGCATCTACTTTGTTAGAGGTTTTTTATCATCATTTTAAACAGCTTCTATCTCATTATATTAAAACTGTACGTGTACCCACCCAGCATGTACAGAACAAAAGTTTATTCAGGTTCAGTTTTTATCTTGCTGTGTGTGAGAAAGCTCTGAATCACATCAAGTGGACATGTTTATCAGGAAACTGTTCGTTCAGACACAATCTCCTGAATGTTCTGACCGTCATCGCTGATAAAATTTTGTTCATGTGAAACTGTCCTGTTTTTTGTTTTCCTCTGCTACTTCAATAAATAGCGAACTCAGACAGCCTGGCTTCGGAGCTTACTCTGACTTACAATCAGTTGTGTCACTCCCTCTTTGCAAAGATCTGAGCGCAAAAACTCGTCTCGTTGTCTTGTGTGAAATTATTCCTTTATAGGTCAGAAAAAAATACCCAACATAACTTGGTGCCATGACCCAGATTCTAACATACTTATTTGCTGGTGTGGTTCAACCGGACATGCTGCAAAACCCGTGCGCACGGTAAACTCATAGCCCTGGGAGGTTCCCATTCCTTGCCAGGCCAGCGATCTTTAGGTCCGTCACGAGCCCACCAACTGCAGATTGACGGAGCCCGGATCGGGCTTCACACAACAGCGACATGAGTAAAGAATAAAAATTTGTTGTAACATTTTGTTAAATGAGTCAAGACCTTTTCTAAATAAGTGAGATTTAGAGTCAAGAACTTTCATTCCAAATAAGTAACGTACAATCAAGACCTTTTTAATAAGTGAGATTTTACAGTTGAAAACAACAGTGAGACTTTCTAAATCGAGACCTTAATTGACAAGAAAAAAGTGAGACTCGTAGTCAAGAACTTTTTTTTTTTTTTTTTAAAAGAAAAAAGTGAGACTCCTGTCAAGATCTTTCTAAAGCATTGAGTGAGACTCGTGAGCTGGCAATTTCTAAAAATAGACACGTGCAAACTTCTGTATGTCTCTGTGTGTATGTGTGGGAGGAGGGCTGATTTCTGTTGCGAGTCCTTGAAACCTGGCGGTGCTAACCTACGGGACTCAAAACAGGTTTGCTTAAACCTCCATGTAGGACTTTTTAGGTGAAGTGGCTTTATGAATCTAAAATCTCTTTGGATTAGAACCCTAAATGAAACACCGGATCAATTGATAGTAATTGACCTAGAAGGCTGTGTTTTAGGAAGCAAAAAGAGGCCTGCTTGAGGAATTTTCATTTAAGCCACTCACACAAATACTTTATTGAAACACAACACTTAAAACCATACCTACAAATTATGGGTAATGATAAAAGTAAGTCCCTTTTGGAGGCAGAAACAAAATATATAAAATTTATGGCCAAAAAATACCCAGACTCGACAAAATTAGCAGAAAAAAAGTTCAAGCAGAACGAAAAATGAAAACAAAAACTGCAGCTTTGTTTGTCAGACCAAAAGATAATACATAATGCATTTGGTACCTACTAAAACATAGGAATAGCGCTAAATACTTTCTTCTTCGTCTGTAGAATAAGTTTTGCAGATCATGATTTAACCTTGACTGATAAATGTTCGCTACGTACTTGTGTTTCTGATTTTATAACGTTTTTCCTTTAACTTTATTTTTGTTTTGTTGTTAACATGTGTTGTGGCCAGAGTTATAAAGTCTAATTGACTTTCTTTAGTTTTGTTAAATAAGATCAAAAGATCAGTTGTGAGTAGTCCCAGAGCTGTTTTCTGACTGCAGCCAGCTCTGTCTAAAAGGAACCCACACACACAC
>NC_056500.1:52535956-52540174 GCF_014905685.2 Nematolebias whitei | reverse complement strand
CACACACACACACACACACACACACACACACACACACACACACACACTCGCACACGCGGAACCGCACTATAATGTGCTAAATAGTAACAGCTTAATAACACTCGCACACGCGGAACCGCACTATAATGTGCTAAATAGTAACAGCTTAATAATTAAAAACAGTATTTATGTCTGTGTGCGAGAGATACTGAAACTTTGAGCTACAGAAGCTCGCTGAAAATTATATAAACCAAATTTAGAACATTGATAAACATTGCATGCTACTAAAGTTGAAAAATGAAAGAACAGATTTATTTTATTTTTTATTTATTCAACACCACGAATTGTATGTCACTCAAACACTGATAATTAAATTAAACCCACTATTGAAACAAGATTACTGAAAACTGGATTTGGCCCTGCTTTCGTCCTGGAATCTGGTCCCACATTGTCCATCTGACTCTCTGACTCGTTCAGAACCGATCCGCTGAGGGTGAGGACAGCTTCCCCTCGTGGAAAAAGAGAAAAATAAGTATATATAGAGATAAAATAAAAATAAAAACTCAATTGGATGTTGTGTGATCAAAGTAAAAACAAGTAAAACATTTACCTGCTGTAAATTCAATACTGATTATCACGGAGTAAAGTCCGACATCGTTGACTTGGTTCTGGTCCACTCAATGAACGGTGCAGGCTGTTAGACAAAGCGGTCCTGCTTGCCGTCAAAAAATGTCGACTCCTCTCCACAATCCAGCCAAAATCCAGCTTTACCTTCGTCATCGTTATGGCTGGAGTTAGCTGAACGTTAGCTCACAGGAAGTGCAAGCACGCATGCACATTTTACCGAAGGTACAAAACTCACAGCGCCAACTAATGCCCCGGCATGGTAACTGCAGCACTTTACCCGCTTCTGAAAGGAGAAGGGGTTCTCTGCAGGCCAAAGGTGGGCATTTGTGGCTAATAGGTGTTTGTAGAGGGCAAACACTGATTGGCTAGCTGTATTTGCTGCTTTTTAAGTAAGTTACGTCAACTTTTGCTTTTTATTCATTTATTTATTTTATTTTACTTTTTAAACTGAAGGTTTCTAAGAACCAGTGTTAAAACTACTGTCAAAAACAAGAAGATTCTCTTTTGTTCTTGGGTTGAAGGCTGCACCTGACAGTGACTGCAGGTTGAACAAGAAAATGTGAAGTTAAAGGATCGATTGTACAACCAAAATGGATTTTGTTTTTTAAATGTTATGGCTATTTACTGTTATGGTAATTAAAAAAGAAATAAAAAACATTTAGCCTTCCCCACTACCCAGCTATGTTGTTCAAATTTATGACATTTAACCTCAATACCTCAGGCTCAGATTAAACCAAAAATGACCCATGGTGTTTGCCATGTGCCAACAGGAGGGAGGTATCTATCATACAGAAGCATTTTCATTAAAAAAAAATAAATAAAAAAAATGTATAAAGCTGTACAGGCAACTGAAAGCGTACATGTCAGTTGGCAGAAGTGTACAGTACACTTCTGACCTCTACTGGCAGACCAGTAACACATGCCACACCCCTCGCTCAGCTAGACTAAATGATGAATTAATTTATCATGCCAATGATAAACCTGTACTGCCTAAATCTTTATTTAAAGCAACAGCTGTAGTAACCCATGGCAATTGCCATGTGTCAACAGGGGGTATGATCACTCTAGTTCAGAAACATTTCGCCACGTACGGATTAGAGGCCTACTTAAAAAACTTTGCATGAGAATCACCCCAACTCCAAATGGTTTGACCCCTTTTGAAATCATCCATGGCAGACCGTATAATGCCTTTTTTCTCACCTGACCTAGAAAGGGCAGAAGAAGAGCAAACATTAGCAGATTACATGATCAAAACACGCGGGCAGCACGGTGGCGCAACTGGTAGAGCTGCTGCCTCTCAGCGAGCAGGTCCTTGGTTCAAACCCCGGTCCAGGGGCCTTTCTGGGTGGAGTTTGCATGTTCTCTCTGTGCATGCGTGGGTTTTCTCCGGGTGCTCCGGTTTCCTCCCACAGACCAAAAACATGCATGTTAGGCTGATTGGTAACTCTAAATTGTCCCTAGGTGTGAATGAGAAAGTGAATGGTTGTCTCGTTTGTCTCTATGTGGCCCTGTGATGGACTTGCGACCTCTCCAGGGTGTACCCCGCCCCTCGCACAGTGATTGCTGGACATGGGCATCGGTGACCCCCGTGAACCAAAATGGAATAAACGGGTAAAGATAATGGATGGATGGATGATCAAAACACTGAAAGAGAAAGAAGTGTCAAAGACAAATTTACTGCCTTCTGATTCCTCTCTTCCACAGGAAACATCACAAATCCAGCCAGGAGATTGGGTCTTCATTAAGGTCATCAAGAGAAAAACTTGGGCCAGCCCACGTTGGGAAGGACCATACCAAGTTCTGTTGACCACACCAACAGCTGTGAAAATTGCTGAACGACCCAGCTGGATTCATCTCAGTCATTGTAAGGCTCAGAGGGTACTGGACCCCTAAGGTCACTAGGGTAGTGGGGAAGTCAGACTGCAAAGGGGGTTGTCCTTTTAGTGGGCAGTCGTCTCAACGTCTGTGCAGCAACCAACGATCCCTACTTTTCTTGCTATTCTACGGTGAAACCAGATGTGTTTTCCCTCTCTCCCCCCTCACCCGCTTCCCTGCTGCGCTCTTTTGTCCTGTGAACCCTTAAAAAAGCCTCTCTTTTTTTCTGCATACCTCTTAATTGGAAGGATCAGCTGGTCTCTCAACAAAAATCGATCAACTTCTCCCGACAGGAGTCAGGGTAAGGAGGACCCTCTGAACTCTAAAGGACAAATTGGATTCATGATGACAACTAGATTCTACTGTTTGGGTTGGTGGAATCTGGTTGTCTACAAATTCGTGTGGAGCTGTTGAAGCTTGACAGTGCTCGGACTGAATGTGGAACTGTGACAGGGAATTGGAGCAGCTGTTTGTCACGCTCAGCGGCCCCTGCTGCCCCCCCATCTGCCTAAGCCTCTGCTCCTCATATCACAGCCCCTGTTTTAAGATCATTCATGTTTTTTCCTGCCTCAGTTTCTGTTTATTTCATCCTGTTTGGTCCTGCACTGCCTATCACCCATTTTCTGCTCCTGTCACTCTCTCTCAGCAATCTGCACTCATCTGCTGCACCCTGTCTCTGCAATCACCACTCACCTGCCACACCTGTTCAGCTCACTACTTAAGCTCCACTCTCACTCTCCTCAGTGCCAGATTATTGAAAGCCTCACAGCCAGTAAATTATCCAGCATTCGCTTGTTCCTAGTTTTTTCGTTTTTGACCACAGCTTCCCTCTTTACTCCTTGCTTTGTCTTTGCCCCTGTCTGGATACCACGCTCTCGGCCTACATGGTACAACCTCGCTCTCCTCTTCGACCACGACTACGGATCATCCTTTTGCTTGTTCACACAGCTCCTGGCTCTCGACCCCTGCTACGTCCCTGGATTCTGTTTCCTGCCCAGCCTCCAACGTTCTCTGTCTCAGCTCTGCTCCTGCCACAGAAGGTTAGTGACGTGCACACCACCTCTCTCAGCTCCCAGAACCTTTTTGCAGTCACTAACCTGTCTGTCTTCATAGATTGGACCAGAACTGAGGCTCAGATCCTTCAGACGAACGCCTTTAATAAAATAAAACCTTTTATTTTAATTTTGTCCTGAGTCAGGTGTTGTGCCGATCCATACAGACTCGTTACAGAATAATCTGGCCAAATTATGGATCCAGCACAGACTCTGAGGTGGTGTTCTGGTAAATTGGAGGTTCAATTTACAGGCACCCGCCTGGCAATAAAGCCAGGTGGTTTCCCTCAGGATCAGCCTGTCCTGTCGGGTGAGGCGGAGAAGAGAGAAGCCCAGCGTTGGGCTCTCCGCCTCATGAACAGGCCCAAGTTCCCGTTCCCCTTTTGTGATCAGGAGGACGAGTCGGACGAAGACGAGGATTTGTGGTTTCCTCCCTGCCAGGTCCCTTGCCCTCAGAAGAGCCGTAGGCGCACAATGTACCGGGCCTCCCGATGTCCTACCCCTCCGCCTTCAGAGCCCTTGCCCCAAACGTTTCCAGCTGTCCCACAGAGTTCGAGACCAGTTGCCGTGGTCCCACAGAGTCCGAGGCCAGCTGCCGTGGTCCCACAGAGTCCGAGGCCAGCTGCCGTGGTCCCACAGAGTCCGAGGCCAGCTGCCGTGGCCCCACAGAGTCCGAGGCCAGCTG
>NC_056500.1:52523085-52535946 GCF_014905685.2 Nematolebias whitei | reverse complement strand
TAATAAAATAAAACCTTTTATTTTAATTTTGTCCTGAGTCAGGTGTTATGCCGATCCATACAGACTCGTTACACTGTTATCAGGACTGTGTTCTCCCTGGCAGCACTCATGAATGGTGGAATAATCTGGAGAAGCTGTGAGCTCGACTTTTGGAGTAAAGGATCAATTCAGCTGTTTTGGAGTTTCCATCAGAGAATATGTACCAGCGAGACTTTAAAGGCAGAAACAACAATTACGAGTTCTGCCTGACCCAAACTGTGGCCTTAATGCCGGACTTATCTCAAGTCCTCCTGGAATATTTTGAAAACGACAAAGATGCTTTGACTGATTCCTCACCCCTCCCTTCCCCAAGGCCGTGGACATTTAACAGAGCCTCAACTGAGCTGAAGATGAACGTCATCTCTTATCTGGACAATGGCTGAGGGGGGGGGGGGGGGGGGGGCTCTGGACTATTCTACGACTTTCCCTTAAAAATTCAATGTTTTCACCGCCTATATGTACAGGTCCTTCTCAAAAAATGAGCATATTGTGATAAAGGTTATTATTTTCCATAATGTAATGATAAAACTGAAACTTTCATACATTTCAGATTCATTGCACACCAACTGAAATATTTCAGGTCTTTAATTGTTTTAATACTGATGATTATGGCATACAGATCATGAAAACCCAAAATGCCTGTCCCAAAAAATTAGCATATTTCATCCCACCAATGAAAGACAAGTGTTTTTAATACAAAAAACACCAACCTTCAAATCATGTTCAGTTATGCACTCAATACTTGGTCGGGAACCCTTTTGCATGAATGACTGCTTCAATGCGGCGTGGCATGGAGGCAATCAGCCTGTGGCACTGCTGAGGTGTTATGGAGGCCCAGGATGCTTCGATAGCGGCCTTAAGCTCATCCAGAGTGTTGGTTCTTGCGTCTCTCAACTTTCTCTTCACAATATCCCACAGGTTCTCTATGGGGTTCAGGTCAGGAGAGTTGGCAGGCCAATTGAGCACAGTAATACCATGGTCAGTAAACCATTTACCAGTGGTTTTGGCACTGTGAGCAGGTGCCAGGTCGTGCTGAAAAATGAAATCTTCATCTCCAAGTTCTAGAATTGCGCCGCTCAAGGTGGCTGCATGTTGGAGTAGCTCTGTTACTTTCATTCTGAGATATTACTTTTGATAACTTTAATTCTTTTTTTTTTCTGGATATAAATCGCTTTTTTTGGATGATTATTTCCTCTGATGTCGGAAGCTGTGCAGCTGGAAGGATTTTTACTGAAACATATTTGCTTTGGGACATTTGTTATGATGCGTAACCATAACAACAAGGTTTTTTACAACCGGGAGCAGCTGATTAACATCTCCAAAGCTCAAAAAATATCTCAACTACAGCCTCAAATCCCAAATGAGTTGAAAAGGAGGCGTCGTGGATGCAGAGCAGGAGCAAAGAAGAGGGAGAAAGAGAGAAAAATGCAATTTAAACCATCTCTTCCATCGATCATGATGGGCAATGTGAGATCACTGGGAAACAAGTTGGATGAACTTCAAGCCCTAACAAGGACCCATCCAGAGTATCGGGAATGCAGTGTTATGTGTTTCACTGAGACATGGCTGCAGGATCATATCCCCGACTCCAGCGTTTCATTGCCAGGCTTTCTGACCATATGAGCAGATAGAGATTTAAAGAGGAGTGGCAAAAGTAAAGGAGGTGGGTTGGCAGTGCTTGTGAACAACAGATGGTGTATCCTGATGCATGCTCAATAATCCAGGTAGAAAAATCTAAAAAAGTTAAATCTGGTCCAAATGTCCAGAGGACCAGATTTAACTTTTTTAGAACAGATGGTGTAATCCTGGACATGTTACTGTGAAGTGTCGTCTCTGCAGTCCAGATATTGAACTGTTAGCACTAAGTTGTTGTCCATATTATTTGCCAAGAGAGTTCACCAGTGTTATTTTGGCAACTGTTTACATTTAACCCAATGCTGTTGCTGAGACTGCGTGTGATGTCATCAGCTCCGAGGTTGCTAAGCTACAGACACAACACCCTAGTGCGTTTGTTGCAATATCTGGGGATTTTGATCATGCCTCTCTCTCTGCTACACTTCCAACATTCCACCAGTTTGTCAGCTGCTCTACCAGAGAAAACAAAACGCTGGACTTGTTTTATGCAAAGGTCAAGGATTCATACATCGCTAAAGCAAGACCCTCTCTTGGCAAATCAAATCACAATCTTGTGTATCTCTGCTCAAAATATAAACCCCTTGTTCAGAGGCAACCTGCAATAAAGAGAACAGTGAGAAAATGGTCAATGGAAGCTGAAGAAGCCCTGCGGGGTTGTTTTGACGCTACAGACTGGGATGTACTGTGCCAGCCACATGCAGAGGACATCAATGCCATGACTGAGTGTGTGACCGACTATATAAACTTCTGTGTAAACAACACCATCCCCACCAGAACAGTGAAATGCTTCCCCAATAACAAACCCTGGATTACCACTGACCTGAAGGAACTGCTAAACCAGAAAAAAAGAGCCTTCAGGGAGGGAGACAGGGAATTATTGAAGAGCACACAGAAGCAACTAAAAGTCAAGATAATGAACAGCAAGGAGGTGTACAAGAAGAAGCTGGAGAGCAAACTCCAACAGAACAATATCAGAGAGGTGTGGTCAGGGATGAAACAGATCACAGGCTTCAAGCAGAAGGAGGATCAGAAGGATGGAAGCCTGGACAGAGCCAATGAACTGAACACATTCTTGAATAGGTTCAGTTCAGGAACAAGCTCAGCGTCCTCCTCTCTTGCCCACAGCCAAACATACATACCACCCTCCATTGACCCAAGGCTGTCCTGTCACACCTCAAATATTGTATCTACCACCTCAGTCATGGACCCTTCTTCTACATATTGGTCTTCAACTAAATCAGAAGATGCTGATACCTCCTTTGCCTCCCCCCTCTGCGTCTCCAGAAGTCAGGTGAGAAAGCAGCTGGAGAGACTGAACCGGAATAAGGCTGCAGGTCCAGATGGTGTCAGTCCCAGAGTCCTGAAGGTCTGTGCAGAGCAGCTCTGTGGGGTTCTGCAGCACCTCTTCAACCTTAGCCTGACCCAGGAGAAGGTTCCAGTGTTGTGGAAAACATCCTGTCTTGTTCCAGTGCCAAAGAAAACGCACCCATCAGTCCTCAATGACTATAGACCTGTTGCCCTGACATCCCACATCATGAAGGTCCTAGAAAGACTTCTGCTGACCCACCCGACTAGACAAACAAGCACATATCAGGACCCACTGCAGTTTGCTTATCAGCGTGGACTTGGAGTTGAAGATGCCATCATACACCTGCTTCAGCAAACTCACTGTCATCTAGAAAAGGCAGACAGCACTGTGAGAGTCATGTTCTTTGATTTCTCCAGTGCATTTAACACAATCCAGCCTGATTTGCTTTGTCAGAATTTCCAGAAGACTCAGGTGGAGGCCTCAACAATAGCCTGAATCAAAGACTACCTGACAGACAGACCACAGTTTGTGAGACTGAAGGGTTGTGTGTCTAACCAGGTGGTCAGTAGCTCAGGAGCACCACAGGGGACTGTACTCTCACCATTCCTTTTCACTCTGTACACCTCAGATTTCCAGTACAAAACAGACTCCTGTCATCTGCAGAAATATTCTGATGACTCTGCAGTGGTCGGGTGTATCAGAGATGGACAAGAAGCTGAGTACAGGGAACTGGTGGACCGCTTTGTGGCATGGTGTGGAAACAATCATCTCATCTTGAATGTGAACAAAACAAATGAGATGATTGTAGATTTCAGGAGAATCAGGAACAGATCCAACCCTATTTCCATCATGGGAGAAAAAGTGGAAGTGGTGGAGAAGTATAAATACCTTGGAGTTCACCTGGACAATAGACTGGACTGGAAATACAACAGTGAAGGGACAGAGCAGACTGTACTTCTTGAGGAAGCTGAAGTCCTTCAACGTTTGCAGCAAGATGCTGCATATCTTCTATAAGTCTGTTGTAGAGAGTGCCATCTCTTCTGCCATCATCTGCTGAGGTAGCAGCACCAGAGCAAGTGACTTAAAAAGATCAACAAGCTCATAAAGAAGGCTGGCTCAGTTCTGGGGACTCCTCTAGAACCTTTGGAGATGACTGTTCAAAGAAGGATTCTTCATAAAATGAAGAACATTATAGATGACCCTCAGCATCCTCTTCATCAGACTGTCATACAACAACAAAGTGTCTTCAGTCAGAGGCTTCTTCAAATCCGTTGTAGGACAGACCGCTACAAGAGATCCTTCCTGCCCACAGCCATCAGCATCTATAACAACTCTTTAAGGAAACCAGGATGATGAGTTACAACAACATTTAATTTCCCTCTGGGATTAATAAAGTATTTTTGAATTGAATTGAATTGAATAAAGCTTTTCAGCAGATGGAAGCATGAAGTGCTCCAAAATCTCCTGATAGCTAGCTGCATTGACCCTGCCCTTGATAAAACACAGTGGACCAACACCAGCAGCTGACATGGCACCCCAGACCATCACTGACTGTGGGTGCTTCACACTGGACTTCTGGCATTTTGGCATTTCCTTCTCCCCAGTCTTCCTCCAGACTCTGGCACCTTGATTTCCGAATGACATGCAAAATTTGCTTTCATCCGAAAAAAGTACGTTGGACCACTGAGCAACAGTCCAGTGCTGCTTCTCTGTAGCCCAGGTCAGGCGCTTCTCCCGCTGTTGCACCTGTAGCCCATTTCCTGCACACGCCTGTGCACGGTGGCTCTGGATGTTTCTACTCCAGACTCAGTCCACTGCTTCCGCAGGTCCCCCAAGGTCTGGAATCGGCCCTTCTCCACAATCCTCCTCAGGGTCCGGTCACCTCTTCTCGTTGTGCAGCATTTTCTGCCACACTTTTCCCTTCCCACAGACTTCCCACTGAGGTGCCTTGATACAACACTCTGGGAACAGCCTATTGGTTCAGCAATTTCTTTCTGTCTTACCCTCTTGCTTGAGGGTGTCAATGATGGCCTTCTGGACAGCAGTCAGGTCGGCAGTCTTACCCATGATTGCAGTTTTGAGTAATGAACAAGGCTGGGAGTTTTTAAAAGCCTCAGGAATCTTTTGCAAGTGTTAGAGTTACGTTGTTGATTCAGATGGTTAGGTTAATAGCTTGTTTAGAGAACCTTTTCATGATATGCTAATTTTTTGGGACAGGCATTTTGGGTTTTCATGAGCTGTATGCCATAATCATCAGTATTAAAACAATTAAAGACCTGAAATATTTCAGTTGGTGTGCAATGAATCTGAAATATATGAAAGTTTCATTTTTATCATTACATTATGGAAAATAATGACCTTTATCACAATATGCTAATTTTTTGAGAAGGACCTGTATATTGTATTACCATGTACTGTATAAAATACTTTCTAATGATGTTATAAGTATCGTTATATAATTTGTTTGTTGTTGTGGTTTCTTGGTTTTGTCTTGTTTTCTTTCCGCAGGTCTAGAGTCAGACTTCAATGATGTTGATCTGTGTTCTCTTTATCTCTCTCTCTCTCCTCTATTCCTATCTCCTTCTTTGCCTTTTAACTCTTCTCTCACTTTTCTGCTTTGTTTTCTTCTTTGTTTTTCATCCCAATGCCCATTACATTTCAAACAAGCCCATAGCAAATTCTAATAAAATTTAATTTTCATATCAAGTGGAGCATTAAGGCCAGCCATAATGCTCTGCTTGTGAAAGTAAATCTGTTGGGCATCACTTTGACACTCAGACAATAATTTAAGGGTCTCAATGCCAGACAGGACAAGGAGAAGAAAACAAACAAACAAACAAAAAAAAACCTAGCACTTTAAAACTAGCACTTTTTTGTCTTTGGTTGTGATTATTAGGTTTTAAATATATATAATAAAGGTCTGTTTTTAATGTTGTTGAAAGGAATAAATAAAATATATATTTTGTACACTACTTCTGTTTTTGTCATTTGAAGCCAGGTGTACCTGGGTATTTGTAATAGGGAAATAATAATAATAATAATGTCATCACAATGTCAGCACTGTATGTTTCCATACAATGGCGAAATTAGTCTCTGCATTTAACCCATCCACCACCAGGTGGTGCAGTGGGCAGCTATTGAAAGCGCCCGGGGGACATTTTGGGGATTAGACGTGCTGCCCAGAGACGCCACGTGATGTGCAGTGACTGGGGATCGAACCTGGGACTCTCGGGTCCCAAGCCGGCTGCCCTGCCTCTACAATCCTAGACTATCTAGCATTACTTGAAGTCTACCAGTTGGCTTTAGGGTCACGCCCTCCGAGTCACAATCCGGGCCTTTTCCCCATGTTACACTAAGAACAATTTAATTTGTGATGCTTGATAGGAGAACAGAAGAAACCATCAGGTTTTGTTCAGCTCGTTTGTGATCACAGAATTTCTGTTTTCTAGAGGTCAAGCCATTGTGAAAATAGAAGCAGTTGGCTCTGTCTGTCATTCTTGGGTTACTGAAAGTAGAAGTTGCAGTGCACAGAAATAAAGCTTTGTGTCAGAAAGCTGTCTTTGCTTGGGTAGTGAGCTAAATCCACGTTACTTGTTTCAGCTCCACATAGCACTGCCGGGTGGCGGGAGCGGGGGGGGGATCTTGAAAACACAGCTGCTCCTAGGCAGGCGCACAATCAACCACCTGGGGAGACAGTTGCTCAGCAGAGATGGGCAGGGGGGAGTAAATGCAAGGATGAGCAGCTAAACACATTAACTTGTGTTTGTTGTAAGGCTAAGCAGCAAAAGCAAACATTTTTGCAGAACTGTGCTTGTTAATCTGATGTCACGCTTGAGATGATCCACCTAACACAAAACAGACATGCTACCAGCACAAAGCTGCATAAGATTATACAAATATTTACTTTGTGGTTTGATCACAAATGATGCTCAGTGTATAGCTGCGTGTGGCAGTGAACAAAAAGGATACTTTTGATTGAAGGTCTACCATCGCCTGAAGAGCCACGCACTCTCCTGTTTGGTCTTGCTTAGTCCCTCGGCCTGAGACATCCTGGAGGAACACGTGGAAAAAGAATACTTTCATATTGTCACGAGGCTGAATGTAAAAATAATAGGGTCAAGGCTGATAAATGATAAAAGGACCCCAATGAATTTGATTACACAATGTCATTGGATGGACTTGGTAATATTCTTTCAACTGCTCCTGTCAGGGGTTACCCAGAATCCTTTTCGAGCACATCAACCCTCTGTCTCTCCTCTTTCATCACATCCACAAATTATCTCCACATCTTTTTTTCTTCCTTCCTGCCAGCTAATATGCTCTGTCCAATTTATTCTGTCTTGCTTCAATTGCCTTTCAATCTTCTTCTATCCATAGCATACCTCTACCTCTCCAGGCTCTCTTCCACCTGCTCCTCTCACTACAGATCACAATGTTGTCTACAAACATCACAATCAACCAAGAGTCCTGCCCACCTGTTCGTCACCATACAGCAAGAAGGAGGTCCGAGTGGACCCAGATGTAATCTCCCGCCCACCTTGAGACTGTCACTTCTCCTGCACATCTCACCTGTCTCAATATTTTTGCAGATGTCCTGCATGACTCCCACATTGTTGGGATTTCAACAATTTCCTGTGAGATCTTATCTTATTTGACTTCCTCTTACAGAAACACACTTCCAGTCGTGGTATCTAATCATGTTTTCTTGAGATTCATAGAAGCACAGTGCAACTTCTGACTACACTATTATTTTCAACAACACTCAAACCAAACATCCCATATCATCTTCTCTTTTCACTCTTTTGGGTTGAGAGGTCCTCATAGAAAAAAAAAACCCCAAGTGAAGCTCTTAAATAAACAAATCTAAAACTGATTAACAGTCAGATGATCACATGAAGCAGGTGTGCAGAAGAAGTTTCAGGAAACTCAGAAAACGCACATTTATCTGGAGTGATTTTGTTGTGCTTTGTCCTCCACAACATTTTAATGGTTTCCACCAGCCAAACACATTTTCCTGTTGGGTAGTAAATGGACTACTTTATATAGCGCCTTTCTATCCTGTCAAGATACTCAAAGCTCTTTACGACAATCTGTGCCTCATTTACCCATTCATACAGCTCTATACTAGATCTCTACAAAGATAATTGAACAAATCATTCTAAAGAGACTATTCAGAGCTTTATCACATTCATACACTGATAGGACACACATCAGAGGCTATGAGGGGTTCAGTGTCTTGCCCAGGGGCACTTCGGCATGTGACTGCTGGTGGTAACACCAAGTGAGACTGTTAGAAAATGTTGGGTTGTCTTTTTTCCCTCTAAACATGCTTTTCCTGACGCTTCAACAAACCACTAAATGATAATAAAGTAAAAACAAAGTCTGACCATAACCATTTGGCAACAAATTCTGCAGATTTGAGCAGAGAAACCTGAAACATGAATTTCATTAGAATGTTTAAGAGACTTAAACTTAAAGTCAGCTTGCTGTAAATACAACTGTGGAAACTGACAGGAAGTCTCTTGGATGAGAGACGAAACGTTTCTACATTTTTTTTGCTTTGTTTTGTTTTTTGTTTTTTTGAATGTCCAGAGGACCAGATTGAACTTTTTTGGATTTTTCCACCTGGATTATTGAGCATGCATCAGGATGTCATAAACTTTCTAACTGTCCTTGCATGAACAAAAACTAGATTTATTACAGGAATTTATTACAAGCCACATCCTTCTATTATACTTCTCCATCTAAACTAAGGCAAGAACAAACGTTGTGGACAACATTTGTCAATGTTTAGATACCTGGGCAATCCATTCGACAGACATCTATACTGGCTAATAAATTAGGATCTTAATAAAACGTGTTGCCTCTAACTAGTCGGTCTTTTCTGGCACAGAACATTTAAGGAACCAGTCTTTTTATTTCTCTCTTAGTAATGGTTGTAATGGTTGTAAAACATTAGCGTGGCATCACGGGACACAACCTGTGCACATTTACTGTATGTACATAAATCTCCTGGTTGTACGTTATTTATATATGGATGCATAAAAGAAAAGCCATTAAACTGCAACATGACTATAATTTTATTTGCATGACTGATCACAAGTCTAATGCAAATGGTAACAACTGCAAAGCTGTATTACCTGGAGTAATGAATAAGGAAAAAGGTTCAAATTAATCAATAATGATCAATAAAATGGCACCGACAAGTGACTAAAAATATCTTCCACCCACTGGTGTTGGATTGTCCCAACATTTTCCAACAAAATCTTCAGACTTTAAACCACATCCAAAAAAAAAAGGCAAACAAGAAAAGTTTCTGCTATGTGAGCAGCAATGGACAGACTTGATCTGATTGAGATCCTCACCCCCTGCAAGACCTGGAAGCGGTCTCCAGATGGCTGCAGGTCTTGATCTGGATCCACAACAACTCTGTAACATGGGAGGAAAGGCAGAAAGAAAATGAGCTTGTGAAATGTGATTACATAGTAACAATTACTGGTTGGGACATAAATCTGGGCAGCAGCATGGGAGACAAGTGCTAAACCTTGTTTAGTAAGAAGGAAAGCCACAAATCAAACTTTAAAATATAAAATATATACCACCACTGATCCTATGAGGGGTGAAAGTTTCACATGCAAGAAAACTAATGCAACGGAGCAAAACTGTATGAGGTGCCGTTTGTAAAGTTACACAGTAAAAAATTAACAGCAATATTTTGGTTTATTTAGCCTTTAATAAGAAAAAATAGTTTTGTGTTTTTTCAAAATCATATTTTAACCCCTCCGAATCCGCTGTAGTTGCCATGCCAGGTCATTAGTTGGCGCTGTGAATTTTGTTCATTCATCTAATGCATATGGGCACTGCCCACAGACGTAAATACGTAGATGCCCCGTTGAGCGCTGAATCGTATGTCGGCGTCGCCACCATTTTAAATGTGGCGGAATGGCCGGTCATTTAATGTAAAGAAATGGACAGAATTTCATAAAGCACCGTTCTAGAAAACGTTTTAAGTTCATCTCCATCATACACTAATACAGTATTGTAGTGAACTAGACCTCCGACATCAATCTGTCTCTGAAGACCTTCAGGGGACAGGAACTGTTATTTCATTGATTTGAATCCAGAAATACAAATTATCTCATCAAGAGACTATTGAATTGTATCCTGAATTAATCAATTGAAAGAACACTCTTCTTTTTATATTATCATGACTACAAACCGGATTCCAAAAAAGTTGGGACACTAAACAAATTGTGAATAAAAACTGAATGCAATGATGTGGAGATGGCAAATGTCAATATTTTATTCGTAATATAACATAGATGACAGATCAAAAGGTTAATCTGAGTAAATGTAACATTTTAAAGGAAAAATATGTTGATTCAAATTTTCACAGTGTCAACAAATCCCAAAAAAGTTGGGACAAGTAGCAATAAGTGGCTGGAAAAAGGAAATTGAGCATATAACGAACAGCTGGAAGACCAATTAACACTAATTAGGTCAATTGACAACATGATTGGGTATAAAAAGAGCTTCTCAGAGTGTCAGTGTCTCTCAGAAGCCAAGATGGTAAGAGGATCACCAATTCCACCATTGTTGCACAGAAAGATTGTGCAACAATACCAGAATGGTGTTACCCAGCGTAAAATAGCAAAGACTTTTAAGTTATCATCATCAACCGTGTATAACATCATCAAAAGATTCAGAGAATCTGGAACAATCGCTGTGCGTAAGGGTCAAGGCCGTAAAACTCTACTGGATGCTTGTGATCTCCGGGCCCTTAAACGTCACTGCACCTCAAACAGGAATGCCACTGTCAAGGAAATAACAGAATGGGCTCAGGAATACTTTCAGAAAGCGTTGTCAGTGAACACAATCCACCGTGCCATCCGCCGTTGCCAGCTGAAACTCTACATTGCAAAGAGGAAGCCATTTCTAAGCAAGCTCCACAAGCTCAGACGTTTGCACTGGGCCAGGGGTCATTTAAAATGGAGTGTGGCAAAATGGAAGACTGTTCTGTGGTCAGATGAGTCACGATTTGAAGTTCTTTATGGAACACTGGGACGCCATGTCATCCGGACCAGAGAGGACAAGGATAGCCCAAGTTGTTATCAACGCTCCGTTCAGAAGCTTGCATCACTGATGGTATGGGGTTGCATGAGTCCTTGTGGCATGGGCAGCTTGCATGTCTGGAAAGGCACCATTAATGCAGAGAACTATGTTCAGGTTCTAGAACAACATATGCTCCCATCTAGACGTCATCTCTTTCAGGGAAGACCCTGCATTTTTCAACACGATAATGCCAGACCACATTCTGCAGCAATCACAACATCATGGCTACGTAGGAGAAGGATCCGGGTACTGAAATGGCCAGCCTGCAGTCCAGATCTTTCACCTATAGAGAACATTTGGTGCATCATAAAGAGGAAGGTGCGACAAAGAAGGCCCAAGACGATTGAACAGTTAGAGGCCTGTATTAGACATGAATGGGAGAGCATTCCTATTTCTAAACTTGAGAAACTGGTCTCCTCTGTCCCCAGACGTCTGTTGAGTGTTGTAAGAAGAAGGAGGGATGCCACACCATGGGAAAAATGGACTTGTCCCAACTTTTTTGGGATTTGTTGACGCCATGAAATTTGGAAACGAGATTTTTCCCTTAAAATTATACATTCTCTCAGTTTAAACTTTTGATCTGTGATTTGTATTCTATTCTGAATAAAAAATTAGATGTTGGCACCTCCACATCATTGCATTCAGTTTTTATTCACAATTTGTTTAGTGTCCCAACTTTTTTGGAATTTGGTTTGTATTTTATTATATCTTGATAATCAAAAGTGTGTTTATTTCATACCATTTCTAATGTTGAAGTGAACCACTCATTTAAATCAACTGTGAAACAGTATTAATGATTTTTAAACCTCATTAGACTTTATCAATCATACAAGTTAAATGTCTATTTACAAAGTAAGTGTGCATTTTAGTCTTCTGTCTGAATGAGGAGTAGTGGATTTGAGGTTGAAAGTCAGAGACAAGTTATGAGAACGAAGTGCCTTGTTTTTAAAACTCTCAGACATTAAATAAGAACTGGCTGGCACCTGCTGTCTCTCACTTCTTCAAAATATTTTTCTGTCTGTACTAACCATTCTTAAAAACATTTCTGCTGTCTGCGACTCCTAATAACCCTCTGACATCACTAAAACTCCACCCCTACTGGTTGTGTTAACCAATCAGGAAGTACCAAGTAACAGGAAGTGGATACCATTTAAAAGTCAACACTTCTTGGAACTATTCTGTCTTCCAAGTCTTACGGCGAGACGTTCAGGAACTTTCAGTTCTTACTGAAAGTCTGTTTGGAGTTCTGGCTGGGACTGCAGTCTTGCTGGAGTCTTACAGCTGAACTAAATAGCTGATGGAATTGGACCATGAGCCAAGGGTCTGTCCATTCCAGCAGAGTCACAGCACACCTTGCTGTGATCTCACCCCGAGCATTAAAATGATCTCAACTTCTAAGGAAGCTCATTCTGTTGAACGGAGTACCTAGACACTACTTGGGAAGATTCCCAGCCACTCTGACCAGAGACGCTGAAAGGGAGCGTGAAATGGACCTCTGTACCGGAGCTGATTTATCTTCTGCAAAAGGTAACGAGTCGTCACGCTGACGAGTGTACCGGGGGCTGAGCTGGGGTCGAATGAAGGGTGCCATTCCTGGTCAATACATTTTCCTTCCTCCATCTAAATCCTCCTCTTTAAATTTAAATCTATCCTCTTGTAAACCTTTTCACCAGTAAATCAAGCTAAATGCCTTCAGAGATGAATTATTCTCCATCAGTATGTCATAAGCTCAGGATACCCAGATAGTACGAGACCCGGAAACGACG
>NC_056500.1:52506971-52523075 GCF_014905685.2 Nematolebias whitei | reverse complement strand
CAAGACAGGCAAGTGGCTGGAGGGCGAGGCACCAAGAAAAGGACGGACCAGGACCGGAACCAAACGACAGGTCAACTGTAGGCAGAAGAAACAAGGTAAATATCTTAAAGACTCTGAACAAGCACTGGCTAGAAGCATAAATACCAAAACGGAATCAATGCTCCAGCGAAGAGTAGAACTTGGCTGCAGCCTTAAGTAGAGCTGGAACTCATCAGGCAGATGACCAACAGCTGGTGGTGATTGGCGGCCATCTTGGGGCTGCAGCAAGAACTACTCTTACACAGTAATCCTCTGTTGTCTTGTTATTTGAACTTGCTAAGTTTATTAATCAGAAACAGATCAGCAAATCAAGTGTACATGTTTGATGTTAAATTTTGATTCTGTTAAATAAATGACCGCATTTATTCTAATGGGTCAAAGATAAATGATGTCTCATGTCACTAATTATACACTCCACTCTCAAAATATCTTGGTCACATGGCAGAAATTTAACTCGAAAAAGAAATAATCCATTGTTAATTAAACAATTAATATTATTTGTGCTTGAACTAGCCTTAAGAATAATTAATTAATAGGATGTCCACATCACAGCTGTCCCGACATACTACACAGCGCTTCCTGGGATTTGCAAACTTTTACCGACGCTTTATAAAGAACTACAGCTGCATCGCCGCACCATTATCACAGCTTACCTCAATCAATAGGACATTCAGATGGAACCCTGAAGCAGATGCAGCCTTTGGTAATCTCAAACAACTTTTTTCCTCCACACCCATCCTCTGTCATCCAGATCCCAAATGTCAGTTCATTTTGGAAGTAGACGCATCCGATACTGGTGTAGGAGCGGTGCTGTCCCAAAGGTCCGCAGCGATAATAAAGTGCACCCATGTGCCTTCTTCTCCCGTCGCTTGTCCCAAGCGGAACGGAATTATGACGTAGGCAACCGGGAACTTCTGGCTGTAAAATTAGCCTTAGAAGAATGGCGTCACTGGCTAGAGGGCACTGAACTTCCTTTTTTAATATGGACAGACCATAAAAATCTGACATACTTGAGGGACGCCAAATGACTGACCCCCAGACAGGCACGTTGGTCGCTGTTTTTTAAACGTTTTAATTATACCTTGACGTTCAGATCCGGTTCTAAGAATACCAAGCCTGACACTCTCTCTTGCCAGTTTTCTTCCCCAGATGTACCTGACTCTGAAGAGAACATCACCTCTCCAGTCTGTATTGTTGGGGCCCTCACCTGGTCTATTGAGAGAGAGGTTCGTGAGGTTCATACGGATGAACCTGATCCCAGTACAGGACCCCCTGGGACACTGTTCGTTCCCTCCACCATGAGGTCTAAGGTACTCGAGTGGGTACTGTTGGATTTCATATTTTTATACCTTTTTTATATTTCCTATCAAGCATTCAAATGTCATGTTATACAAAGTGTGTGTGTGTCTTTCTTCCAGGGTTGCACTATATTTATAGAAAATGTTTGCTAATTCTAACTAGTTGACCTTTAAATATAATCTCATATTAGCTAAGGATAATTTTACAAGTTCACATTTGATATATTACAAGCAATCAAATCATGCCAGATAGCAGACTGATTAACATAAATAAAGCTAGAACACATTTCTTTAATTTAGACTTAATATAGTTTGACTAAATAAAATCCCTCAGGATCTCTCTTAATAATAACCATTCACATTTAATCATTGTTGAATACAGGGTCGGTTTAGCTGAGAGGACACAGGGTTAATTGTCACAGTAAGCTACAACAGCAACTAAACTAAAAAGTATAAAAAGGATCAAGTAAGAACACGCAAACATGAGTTAGATAACAATTAATAGTTATTAATTATTCCTAGAAATAAACAACTTTAACTCAAATCATTTGGTATCACTAAGGTATAATCACGTTAAACAAACAGCTAAAACGAACGATTTCAGTGAGCCAAAACTTATCTGAAATGTAGACATTAACGTCCTTGAGGGGGCGGGCTAGAGTCGTAACCATAGCAACAGAAGCTAAACCAATCAGAAAGCTAGCCTTCTCAAACTGTGATAAAAGGCCGGAAATGACACACGCATACCGAGCATTTCCGGGAGGCGCACACCGAGACGGTTCGTTCTTTAATGCTCCATTTATATGCATATATCTTATTAATGTAATTGTTTGTCTCTGAATATCTGTAACCCATGTTTTGTCAAATAAATCTTTTATACCGAGGGCGACGTCTCAGCTGTTTTGAACACGACGTGGTAGCCAGCCACAACAGAATGGTGACCCCGACGTGCAGCGAGGCGCGGCCTAGACTGAATTGGATCGAGGTGGCTTGCGGTGCACACGCAGAGAGGAACTGGGCCCATTAATTTCAGGTAAGCTGGTTAACTGTTTGGACCTTAAGGTCCGGAGTTCTGGCTATTCGGCCGTAAACCAAATTAAAACTAAATTCAAATTCCTCTGTTAGTGTGCATGCAGCCATCTCCGGAAATAAAGATGGTTTTATTTAAGCTAACTTCCGGGGATTCGTGTTAATTCTGACGAGGTGGGTTACGATATTCAGACAGTTTAAGCGCCAAACGCTTTCTTTGACGTTTAGGTAGTGTTTAGTTAGTTTCACAAGTTTCACAAGTTTCACTTGTGGCCGGAGGAAGGCGAGGCCTGCCGGGAGTTCACGTCGGACGTGAACGACACATTTTCCCTTTTTTCTCAGCGGAACTGGCTATCAAAGCCTTACATCTGACGAGATTAAGGTTCGCTCTTGTCGGAGACAAGAGTGGGGGGCTACGGCGCAGGCACTCCGTATGATGTGTCGACTGCATCATAAATTGGGCTCTTTTAATAGTTTAGTTCGAAGGGGAATGTGAAAAGTCGGGGACTTAGGTAGTTTTACCAAATTTCATGTGATCAGGGATCGCATTAATGTTAGGACGTTGTAATAACTTTTGTTTGCGCCGTGTTTTCTATGTTGTGTAACGGCTTCAAGGCCGGAGGCGTTGAGAGAGACAAAACAATAGCGTAGAAGGACAGAAGAGGGGGGAGTGAGCTGTGTGTGGGGCAGAAGCGAAGGGTTACTTTTCTCTTTTTTCTGTGTGTGTCTGTGGGTGAGTGGAGCTTCCATATCCTGACCGCAAGGGGGCGCTGTTGTATAAGGCAAGGACAAGTCTGGACTCTGGGTTGTTTCATACCACAGACTTGTATTTGTTTTATTACAACTGCGGCCATGAGTGCATGAAAATAAAATATTTGAATGCCTGAGTGTGTGAATGTTGTTATCAGGTGTGGAACTCATAAATGAGGAACATGTGACTCCTGTGGAAAGTCTACAAGATCAATACATGAGTTAAGAGCATATTGGTAAACAATCAAAACAATTTGGAACATATGCGAATTATCAAAAAAAAAAGAGGCAATTAGCTAAAGACAAGCAGACCAATAGCTAAAACAAGCAGAAATAAGCTTAAAGTACCAAAAGTAAGTGGGTAGGGCTTGGTGTTCCTGAATTAGGCTGAAAAAGTTGGATTAATTTAAAATAAAGGTGGAATTGGCTGATATTGGCATGAAACAGCTAAATGGTATCTGTGATGTTAGCAGGAATATCTGAATCTTCCAAACATTAGCTGACAGGAGCTTGATGTTCAGAAATTAACAGACATACGTCAGTAGAAGTAAAAATACGTTGGAGTAAGCTGAATACAGCTTAAAAGAGGGAGGAGGTGCTTGGAGGTGGTACATCAACAGGGGTGATCGTGGCAGGAGGAGATCAGAACGCCATTTTCAGTCACTGAACGTTGGGAGAGGAACTTCATACATCGTTTAAACTAGGGGAAAGGTAATGTATCGTTTAAAACAAAACCAGTAGGAGAGAGGCGGCGGAATTAGATAATACGAGCACGCAGTTGATTACACCACAGCTGTCTGATGCCAGACATAAACAAGGATAAGGAGGCAAGGTTAAACAATTTTCTGTTTAATCAGAGTTGACGGTGAGGAAGTGAGGCATAGGTCTGACAAAGGCCTAAGAGGAATGATTCGTTGTGGTGACTTCTGAAAAGGGTAAAGCCAAAGGAAGCAGGACAAATAAAACAAATAAATATCATAAACAGGTCAAATTAAATTTAAACATTTCTGGATAAACAAAATCCTTGACACTCGTAAAACAAAAAAAAGTTTTATTCTGGTCAAAGAAACTCTTAACTAAACTCAAATTGAAATGCTTAGGTCAAATAAATTAGGAAACTAAACTCGAGTTGAAATACTTGGATTAAATTAATCAGTCTTAACTAAACTCAAATTGAAATACTTGGGTTAAATTAATCAGTCCACATGAGTTTATCACATATTGAAAATGTTTAGCGTTTAGGAGCTGTTTCCTTCTAAGAGCTGCCGGAACTAGGTTAATTATGGGACAACAACAATTCTAGTGGGTAAATGACATGACTTTAACGTTATGACTTGAGATTTCACACAGGTCCTAGGAGTGCAAAAGGACAACAGAGATGTGTACATGGTGAGTTTAAGAAGTTGTACTTTGTGAACAAAGGTGTATGTAGATGTTTTTGTGCAGTGACAATGGACTCTGTGATGTCTTGAAGGGTACACATAGTCTGAATTGAGTTGAATTACAAGTATTTTGTTTGTGATACAGTGAAACAGCATAGTATGAGATGAAATGATTTGCAGATTTGTTATATAACAAGAAGTGATTACATATTATCATGCTGCCTAAACCTTTACAAGGTCTAAAAGGATAATGTGGACCTGAGAGTGGACTTCACTGTCAGGTGGTGAGTCAAAACACATATTCTACAAGATGGAAGACATTGTTTTGAAGGGAATATTTTATGCAGTAGGGGTAAAGACTTGGATTGTGCAGGGTTTAATGGAAGTTTTCACTCTTATGTAATTGAGCGTTTAACACATCTGTTGTACAATCCAGGACACCGGAATGACTCCGTTGAATGTAAACGCTGCAGTTCCAGAGTAGAACTTGCTAACAGATGATTAATGTGGATAACAGATGAATGTTGAATCAGATTTTAATAAATGGATTGTTTATTTTTCCTTCTCAGCGGCCTGAGAGGACAGACCTGTGGATTGGGAAGATGAGTCTGGCGAGGCCCACAAAACACAGAAGTTAGCATTTAAATGCATACAGCATCCATCTGAGTTTTGATCAGGACTCTCTGGTGCTGGGTGCCGGATCAGATACCAGAGGTGTTCAGGTGGGCGCTGAAGTTGGGTCTGTGAAACTGACCAATGAGACGGTTCAAAGACGTTGTCAGTCAAGTACCACTGACACAACAACAAAGAACTTGTCAGCCAAGTAACGTGACTTTTCAAAGATCTAACAGTCCAACAGCGAACTGAATTAACTGTCCAGAGGGGGTCCTGGAGTTTGTCCACAGCGAGAATATCCAGTCAAGTATGGTGGAGGATGCGGGCAGTCTTGCTCAAGTCTCAAGTCTTGGCTGTATGCTGAGATATGAACTGTTGCACAAAGCTGAACTGGTCTCCAGACCAAGGGAGACAAACTGAAGACTGAAAGGCTGAAAGAAGAGCTGGTGGTCAATCTGTCCAAGGTCACTAACATCAACTGCAGCCTGACGGAGGTGTCAACCCCACATTTGGTCTGTGATGGTCATCTAAGCGCCTTGGTATCGTGATCAAAACTGCAGTTGGCTTTGATAATAATCACTCACATAGACTCATTTTAAGACAGGTGCCAAAACAGGACACAGAAAGTACTACTGTGGGGATGCTAGATGATTCGCCCTTCTCCAATTGCTCTGAGATGAAAATTGTTTTATTACCTCTAATGTTCCACACCCCTGAGCAAAATATTGTTTTTAACTTTCTGTTTATACAGGTCAGGAAGTCTCATTCAAGAGTAACCTGTACCTGAGACCTGATTTGGATGAAGTTCACTAATGGTTTCTAAAATAATACTAAATGATTGTCTTTGCCTTGAAGGAGCTCATTTGGTGGATCTAGTTTGATACAAGGGATGAAATTTATTTAATGGTTAACTCTTTGCTAAATTATAGGAGAGCTTGGGTTGTATTTGGCTATTTGTTTGCAAAACCTGGGTTGAATAACAGTAGTGGAAAGATTAAAACTACACCATATTTTATAGTTCTGAAACTAATACTCAAACTGGGTGTTATTGGATTACGAAAGGGAATACTTCAGATTTGAAACAGAAAACTGTTTCAAAAAGGGGGTAGGTGAAGGCTGCTCTTAGTAGGGAACAGTTCATACAATGATTAGATCATTACAAAATATACAAAAATAACTTCTTAGGGTTTTATATTTAAAAAAAAAAAGCCAGTAGTAAGTCTGAAGCGTTTAAAGGATCATTTAGGATAATCACATTGACATTTGAAAAGTGGAATAAATCAGAAGCCTACAAAACGACATTGCACTTGTATATTGTAGATATCGGTTTAACAACAGTATTTTTTCCTTTCTTTGTTGTAATGTGTACAGATTCCAGAAAAGGGGGACGCCCCTAGCCTGAAGTGGATTTGAGCAAAGGTTAAGGGGAAATGGGGTGGTTCGATCATTTTAAACACAACTGACTTGACTGGACTGGACTGGACTTATAGTTTAATTGGGCTAATAAAAGGTTTCATGAACAAAGTATTTTAACCACATTTTTTCTCGTTCTCTCTCTTTTATTTTTTATTTTTTCCTCTTTCTCTCTCTTTCTTCCTTGCTCTTTCTTCCCCTCTCTAGCACAGACAGGTACCTGGAAGGAAGATTAAATTATTTTTTTCTCACAGTGTTGTATGTCAGTTGTTTAAACTTTTAAGGTTATATTGTATTTTGATTGATGCTGTTGGCGCAAGTGATTTAATGAAGTTACTTCCACAGACTCCAGGAGGAGGGAGGCCGGCGTGGGGGATTGCTTATTGTAGGGTGTTGTTGTGCATGTTTTAACTTTACTAATTTTAGGTAAACCTGTTGACTGCAAAGGCTTTGAAGGATGAAAGACGAGACGAGAGAACACAGGTATCCCTGGAGAAGTCCAGTAGGTTCCTCATTTCAGTTTCAAGTGTATAGATGAATGTAAGAATAGCATTTTATTTCAGTTTTTCAAGTTCTGTTTTATTATAACATTACAGTGTAAGAGATCACACTAGCAGTAGCAATAATGACCATCAGGGTGTCCCATAATTAAGAAACAGGTTTTACTCACTAGGAAGTAACCACAGTCATTTTTCCAGGCCCACAAATGGGTCATGGATCCCACAGATAAAATAAGCAAAAGGCCATGCAGGGTGTTTAACAATTCGCAAGCTTTGGTGTCCAGCTTTTCTCATCAGGAGGGAGAATCTCTGACTGAGGAGATTGACTACGGACCATCACACCGGACTGGGTCCTGCTGAAAAGAGGGACAGGACACCACCAGGTGGTGGAGAGAATATCACACGCCATCGGTATCCAGAAGGAGAGTGACACCTGTTACGACCACAACCAGTGCGCCCCTGGAGAGGAGCGGAATCGATTGCTGGACCTGATTGAGGCTGATCTGCTGGAACATCAGCTCCCCACTACACCTGGAGGAGGTGACAGGACCTTCGTGGGAGCTCATTCTTTGCCCCTTTGTTCTGGTTGGAAAAAGGCAGTAGCAAACATTGGAGAAGAAGTCTCCGCTCTGCCTAAGTCGGTCAGTCAGGTGGATCGGGTAAGGACGAAGATTACCAGCCCTGACCGTGAAGAACAGAAGACGCGTCAAACTGATTTTAGTTTTGTCCCAATGCACACATGTCATTTAGAATGTTTAATCAGACTGATAAAGGTTCTGAGGACTTTACATGAAGATATCTCCACGGGCCGAATCCTGCCGAGCACCAAAGGACCCTTGTGGACGAACAAGGCCTCCCACCGCAAGCTCAAGAACTGAAGACCTGCTAGATAGTACTGTTTAAATTGAGGGTGTTGGCTTTTCCTGTTTAATATGAGTGTCTAGTCTTTCATTTCAGTCATTCTGAAAAATAACCAGAGAAGGGTCGTGGATTCAATTGGAAACTCTTAACTATTCAAAATTTTACTCCATTCAATTGGGCATGTCATCATTCTAAAATCCCACGAGGTATTTTAAAGGTGGTTTAAAAAGAGGTCAATTTTGGTATTAGGGTGGAGTTTTACTTATTTTAGTGTGGGACACTTATCTCTTACTAGGAGTGTTGTAGTTTTTTCATATTTTTATAAAGGTTTATGCACTTGGTATTTTTTACAGGTTTTGAAGGGTTTGAACCAGGGGTCTGGTCCAGGACCCCTGGAGGGTTGCAGTAAGTTGGGTCATTTCCATATAGACAAATCCAAAAAGGGGTGATCTCCCATGAATATGGGGAGATCAAAAGAGGGAATGTTGGATTTCATATTTTTATACCTTTTTTATATTTCCTATCAAGCATTCAAATGTCATGTTATACAAAGTGTGTGTGTGTGTGTGTCTTTCTTCCAGGGTTGCACTATATTTATAGAAAATGTTTGCTAATTCTAACTAGTTGACCTTTAAATATAATCTCATATTAGCTAAGGATAATTTTACAAGTTCACATTTGATATATTACAAGCAATCAAATCATGCCAGATAGCAGACTGATTAACATAAATAAAGCTAGAACACATTTCTTTAATTTAGACTTAATATAGTTTGACTAAATAAAATCCCTCAGGATCTCTCTTAATAATAACCATTCACATTTAATCATTGTTGAATACAGGGTCGGTTTAGCTGAGAGGACACAGGGTTAATTGTCACAGTAAGCTACAACAGCAACTAAACTAAAAAGTATAAAAAGGATCAAGTAAGAACACGCAAACATGAGTTAGATAACAATTAATAGTTATTAATTATTCCTAGAAATAAACAACTTTAACTCAAATCATTTGGTATCACTAAGGTATAATCACGTTAAACAAACAGCTAAAACGAACGATTTCAGTGAGCCAAAACTTCTTATCTGAAATGTAGACATTAACGTCCTTGAGGGGGCGGGCTAGAGTCGTAACCATAGCAACAGAAGCTAAACCAATCAGAAAGCTAGCCTTCTCAAACTGTGATAAAAGGCCGGAAATGACACACGCATACCGAGCATTTCCGGGAGGCGCACACCAAGACGGTTCGTTCTTTAATGCTCCATCTATATGCATATATCTTATTAATGTAATTGTTTGTCTCTGAATATCTGTAACCCATGTTTTGTCAAATAAATCTTTTATACCGAGGGCGACGTCTCAGCTGTTTTGAACACGACGTGGTAGCCAGCCACAACAGTACACACTAATAAACTTTCCTGTCACCCTGGTACGTCACGCATGTTGTCGCTTACCAAGACTCATTTCTGGTTGCCTACGCTCTCCCATGATGTAAAAGAATTTGTTGCAGCATGCGCTACCTGTGCCAGAAATAAAACTGGAAACCAACCCCCTGCTGGTCTGTTGCAACCACTACCCACGCCCAGCCATCCTTGGTCACACATATCGGTGGACTTTGTCCAGGCCTGCCACCATCAGAAGGTAACACAACCATTCTCACTGTCATTGATAGATTTTCAAAAGCAGCCCACTTCATTCCACTACCCAAATTACCTTCTGCCCTGGAGATGGCCCATCTCCTTGTTCAGCATGTTTTTAGGATCCATGGCATCCCATCTGATGTGGTGTCAGACCGGGGCCCACAATTCATTTCTCAGGTTTGGCGTTGTTTTTGCAATACTTTGGGGGGCATCTGTCAGTCTCACCTCTGGTTACCACCCCCAGTCGAATGGTCAGGCAGAAAGGTGTAACCAAGAGTTGGAGACCACCCTACGGTGCATTGTGGAATGCAATCCCTTGGCTTGGAGTCAACACTTGGTTTGGGTGGAATATGCCCACAACTCGCACAAATCTTTGGCTACAGGTATGTCCCCCTTTGAAGCCTCCCATGGCTACATGCCTCCATTGTTCCCCAGTCAGGAGACAGACATCATCGTACACTCCGTTCAACACCACTTCCGCCGATGTCGACGTGTCTGGCCCCAAACCAAGGCGGCTCTCCTATGCACGGCTGCCCGAAACCAGAAGTTTGCTGACTGCCACCGTTCGGCTGTACCATCCTACCAGGTGGGTCAAAAAGTATGGCTCTCCACCAGAGACATACATCTAAAAGACACCCCCGGGAAGATGGCCCCCAGGTTCATCAGTCCCTTTCCCATCATCAAAATCATAAACCCCTCTGCAGTTCGATTACAGCTCCCTAGTTCGATGAAGATTCATCCCACT
Organism: Nematolebias whitei; assembly: GCF_014905685.2. Lineage (NCBI taxonomy): Eukaryota > Metazoa > Chordata > Actinopteri > Cyprinodontiformes > Rivulidae > Nematolebias > Nematolebias whitei. Next base: position 52,512,805 of record NC_056500.1, on the reverse strand, counting down.
TTCCATGTTTCCCAAGTCAAGCCTGTTTCAGAGAGTCCACTATGCCCACCTGCCAACCTCCCTCCACCCACTCGGTTGATCAACAATCATCCAGCCTTCACCGTATGGACCATCCTGGATGTGCGACGCCGAGGAAGGGGATTCCAGTACCTCGGCGACTGGGAGGGATACGGCCCGGAGGAGCGTTCATGGATTCCCCGCTCATTCATCTTGGATCCCAGCCTCATCACTGCCTTCTTCAAGGCCCACCCCAAGAAGCGCCTGGGGGCGATTCTTGAGGTGGGGTACTGTAAGAGTAGCACTTGCTGCAGCCCCAAGATGGCCGCTGATTACCCACAGCTGACGGTCATCTACCTGATGAGCTTCCACTCTACATAAGGCTGCAGTCTAGCTCTATTCTTCGCTGGAGCATTGATTCCTCTTTTGGTATTTATGCTTCTAGCCAGTATTACTTGAGTTGATGAAAGAGAACTTACCTTGTTTTTGTGTGCTTACAGCCATCCTGTTGTTTAGATTCAGTCCTGCTTCGCTTTTGGTCCTGTGTCTCGTTCCTTGCGCTTTTGCCCTCCAGCCACTTACCTGCCTTGAACTGCCTGTTGGATTGGACCTCTCTGGAAACCCTGGACTCAATACAGAGTAACTCTGCAAATCCACCTGTAAGGAAGAAACAAAACCCCACAATCAATTTCCTGTACTACCTCCTTGCCTGACCATCCTGACCATGCCTTTACTCTTCCAGGGGTTCCAGCCAACCAACATGTATATATGTATATAAGAACCACTGTAAATAAATAATACTGTGCACTTTTCAATTGAGTCTTGTGTCGTTTGGGTCTCGTTATCAACTGGGTACCTTGAGTCCTAACAAAGGCAGCTACTTCAACAACTGAGGCGCAGAACATTGCCCACTCAGACTCAATGTCCTCTGCCTCAGCTGGGATGCGGTTCAAGCTCTCCCGGAGGTATGAGTTGAAGATGTTTCTGACGAGTTCTTCTGCCAGGCATTCCCAACAAACCCTCACTACATGTTTGGGTCTACCAGGTCTGTCTGGCATCTTCTCCTGCCATCTGATCCAACTCACTACCAAGTGGTGATCATTTGACAGCTCAGCCCCTCTCTTCACCCAAGTGTCCAAAACAAATGGCTGCAAATCAGATGGCATGACTTCAAAGTCAATCATTGAGCTATGACCTAAGGTGTCCTGGTGCCAAGTGCACATATGGACACCCTTATGTTCAAACATGGTGTTTGTGATGGACAAACTATGACTAGCACAGAAGTCAAGTCAGTCAAGTCAAGTCAAGTCAGATTTATTTATAGAGCACATTTAAAACAGAAACTGTTACCGAAGTCCAACAACAGAACACCGCTCAAGTTCAGATCAGAGAGACCATTCCTCCCAATCACGCTTCTCCAGGTCACACTGTCGTTACCCACGTGGGCATTGAAGTCCTCCAGCAGAATAAAGGAGTCCCCAGTTGGTGCACCTTCCAGCACCCCCTCCAAGGACTCCAAGAAGGCTGGATGCTCTAAACTGCTGTTTGGTACATAGGCACAAACAACAGTCAGAGCCCGTCACCCTACCCAAAGCCGAAGGGAAGCCACCCTCTCATCTACTGGGGAAAATTCCAACACACAGGCACCAAGTCGGGGGGCTACAAGTAGATCCACACCAGCTCAGCGCCTCTCACCATGGGCAACTTCAAAGTGGAATAAGGTCCAGCCCCTCTCAAGGAGATTGGTTCTGGAGCCCATGCTGTGCTTTGGTAAGCACAGGGTCATAGCGTCAATGTCCCCACCTTCTGCCACTGCCCATGGCTTCATGCACCCGACTCATATGACACCTCCTGCAGGCGGTGGGCCCACAGGAAGTCAAACCCATGTTACTTCTTCAGGCTGAGCCTGACCGGGCCCCATGGGTAGAGACCCGGTCACCAGGCACTCACCAACAAGCCCCTTTCCCAGGCTTGGCTCCAAGGTGGGTCTCGGTAACCCACGTCCGGGCAAGGGAAACAGAGTTTTGTTTTCTTTTGTCCATACAAGTCTTCTGAATTGAATCGATGTCCAGTTAATTGTGTATGGTGGAATGTGAAATCCCTTAATGGCCCAGTAAATTTCTGGAAAATTATATCACATTCAAAGTGGAGTAACACTGATATTGCTTTTTTTAAAACAAAAGACCCATGTTTGTTCTGCAGACAATGGAAGTTTTGGTAAAAAATGGTCTAGTCAGGTGTTCCAATCCAATTTTCAATCCAAATCAAGAGTGGTAGCTATTATGGACAGCTAGCAGGTACAATTTACAGCCTCAAGTGTACATACGGACAATGCCATACAGTATGTTATAGTAGTGGGGAAGTTATACACACTTCCAATGATCTTAGTTTCGGGTTTATGCTCCCAACTGGGATGACTCTACATTTTTTAATAACCTATTTTTGAAAAAATACTGAATATATCAAAAAATAAACTTATAATTGGTGTTGACAAAATTTGAGTGATTTCATCTCTTGACCGTAATTCGATGGGGAAAAACAACTCTGACTAAGTCCGCTCTTCGGGAACTCGGGCAAATATCTGGCGATAAGGTCAATCTTCAAAAGAGTGAGCTGATGCATGTGACTTCTATAGAAAATAAAATCTTAAATACGGTACCTTTTTAAAATTAGTTTAAAAATTTTAAATAACTTTGTAAGAGCCAAAATGACATGTGTTGTTTAATTGTTACGGTGGCACAGGTGTTCAGAATGGTTCTGCCCTTCAAGTAATTGCATGATCTGAGTCATGGCACCAGGTGCAGGATACAACGTTGGCATTTGGGTAACTTGAATCATAAAAACCTCTATAAAACTAATTATTGACCTCTCATGGCGAACCTTAAGCAGGACGATGTTAGACGGCAATCCCTACCAAAGTCCCTATTTCATCTACTTTAAATCCATACTTTAAAACACCTAATCTCTAATTGCTCCCCGGGCTCTTATATAGCTACCCACTGCTCTACCTGGGTGTATTTCAGGTGTGATGGGTTAAATGCAGACAACTAATTTTGTCATTGTATGGGAACTAGGGTTGTACATCTCTGTGTGATAGACGGTTCGATTCGCATATAGATACAAAGGTTACGATTCGATTCAAAAACGATTTATTTTAAAAACAGAACGATTTGATTCGATTCGATACAGTGGAAGAGCGATTTGGTTCGATTCGATTCAACTTTATATAATTCTACAGTTTAACATTTGTTGAATGTAGACAAATATTTAATTATGAACAAAAAGGGCCATTTCTATAAATGTGACATTCTTACATTATTTTTAAATTTGTAAAAGTCTACATAGATCATATCTAAAAGCGTGCAGTAAGGCACTGGCAAAAATAAAGTAAAAAGCCAAACAACAGAATCACATGTCCAATGTGTTTATTTTTAGACATGGACCTAAAAAGACCAGCTAAAAAAATATTTCTTTGTTTGATGGGATCAGTATAAAATGAGAAAATAAAGAAAAATTATAAAATGCACAAATGATTACAGCAGCATGTAATAAAAAAACATCACTAGGAAAAAAATAGGAATAAGCTAAAGTAAGCACAAAGCACCTGTGCAATAACCTGTCACATACCCTGTGTAGTTTGGTAGTTATGTGCAATATATATCATGTGCAGTTTAGCTTATATTACATTACTACCTTGAAATACTTATTCACACAAATTCATTCTGCTTCACCGTAAAAATTCTACAATGTTGTTGTTTACCATTTTTCTCTTCAGAAACTTTGTAAATATAATTACTTTTTCACTTTTTGGTAGTTTATTTTGTACCCTTATTGCTTTAGTATTTCTTTTTTGCTTGTTTTTTGTTTTTTAGCAAGTCAAATCGGTTCTTCTCATCCTGAGCATTTCATTGTGTTAACCTTGCATATGACAAATAAACACAACTTGAACTTGAACTTAATAATACAAAAACATAATGCAAGAACAGTACGCCTAACAACAGCAGCACGAACATGAGTTTGTGTGAGCAGGTGGGCTCAGATTAATATAACATCATGTCATTTAAACAGCAGCATTAGATCAGATCAGCAGCATGGATAATCAGCAGCACATATCAACAGTCAAAGTGCCGATTACATGTATAAAAAAATCAAACTGTAGCTTTTTGACCTGGTGAGGTAGTCTGAACAAAAGTAATCAATCAACCTTTATTTATACAGGTAAATCCCATTGAGCCTCGAGGACTCATTTACAAGAGAGACCTGATTTCAACAAAGAAAGATGACAACAATGGACAACAGCAACAACAATAAACAGTTATAAAAAAGCATACTACAGTTTTTTTTTTTTTTTTTTTTTTTTTTTTTTAACAAATAGGATGGCTAAAAGGAAAAGGTAACAAAACAAAAAACAGCTAGATTCCAGGACAAATGTAGAAAACTAAAAACAGGAACATGTCTGCATTGGTCCCTGCCAGGTGTCCAACAGATTCTTAAAGACACTTGGAGAGGTCAAGGTCGAGAGCTTCAAATCTTTTTGTAAGATATTCCAGGAAACAGGAGCGGAGTAGGAGAAGGGCCTTTTGCCTAGTTCAGTCCTCATTGAGGGAACACTGCAGGTAATAATGTCCTGAGAGCGCACTCCGTAGCTGCACTCACGCAGAGACATGTAGGAGGAGATGTATGAAGGCAACAGACCAAGAAGTGATTTAAAGATGAAAATGTACCAGTGAGAGAGTCTGCGTGAAGTTAATGATGTCCAGTTAACCAGTGAATACTGGGTGCAGTGGTTGGTATGGTAGTTACAGCCAGTTATGAATCTTAGTGCACCATGATAGACAGCATCCAACATCTGCAGCATCCAACATCTGCAGGTTCTTGTTGGAGCGTTCATGTAAATAATGTCACCATAATCAATTGAGGGAAGGAAAGTCACAGATACAAGTATCCTGATGCATGCTGTACATGGAGGAGGTAGAAAAGAGAGCCTTGACGTCCTTTTCAGGGACACCACCAAGTCATTGGTTCAGGTATGTTGACGACACCTGGGTTAAAATTAAATCTCAGGAAGTCCAACATTTTACTGACCACATCAACTCTGTGGATAAATACATCAAGTTCACACGAGAAGATGTAAAAAATGGCAAGTTGGCTTTCTTGGACTGTGAGGTCTCAGTCTCTGATAGAGGACATTTGCAAACCGAGGTGTACCGCAAACCCACCCACACAGACCAGTATTTGCAGTTTGACTCCCATCACCCTTTGGAGCACAAGTTAGGAGTCATCAGGACTCTGTATCACAGAACAGACAGCATCCCCACTAGCTCGGGAGCCAGGCAGAAGGAGAAATCCCACACAAGACAGGCTCTAGAGCAATGTGGATATCCTAACTGGGCCTTCCTGAAAGCAGAGAAGAAACCCAAACAGGACTCCAGTCAGCCATCAGGTGAAAAGGAGGAACCCAGACCCAGACCAGTGGTCATTCCGTATGTTGAGGGGGTATCAGAGAAACTGAGACGTTTATTTTCTAAACATAATGTCCCAGTGGCTTTTAAACCCCAAAATACATTAAAGACTGGTTCATCCCAAAGATCTAGTCCCCCGGCACAAACAGAGTAATGTTGTGTATGCTGTTCAGTGTCAGGAGGGCTGTGATCAGTCTTACATCGGGGAAACTAAACAGCCACTGGCCAAAAGGATGGCCCAGCACAGAAGATCAACATCATCAGGCCAGGATTCTGCGGTCTACACTCATCTCCAGGCCAGCGGTCACTCTTTCAAGGATGAAGATGTTCACATCCTGGACAGAGAGGAACAATGGTTTGAGAGAGGAGTAAAGG
>NC_056500.1:52505590-52506871 GCF_014905685.2 Nematolebias whitei | reverse complement strand
ACAACCACTGCTTCACTGAAGGTTCTTAATGACGTTGTTGAAGCACTAGATGCTAAGGATTATTGTGCTGCACTTTTCTTAGACCTGTCTAAAGCTTTTGACACTGTGGATCATAACATCTGGTGTCATAAACTCTCAGAAATTGGTTTCTCAGATCACACCATTGGTTGGTTCTCTAACTATCTTTCAGACCGGAGGCAATGTGTTCAACATAACGGTACTTCCTCCAGTTATTTAACAGTTAACAATGGTGTACCACAAGGCTCAGTCTTAGGACCCACCCTCTTTAAAATCTACATACATAATGTAGGTAAAAACATCCCTAATGCATCCATACATTTCTATGCTGACGACACAGTTGTTTATTGTCGAGCTAAAACTGTTGCTAAGGCTTTCCAGTTTTTGAAATCTGCGTTCAACATCATCCAGACTGATTTGTTCCGCCTCAAACTTGTCCTAAATGCCGACAAAACCAAAGGGATGCTTTTTTCAAATAGGAAATTGGTCCCAGCAGTTCTTCCTCCGATTTTATCCTCAAATGGTGTCCCCGTTGAGTTTGTTGATTCCTATAAATATTTTGGTATCTTGGTCGACTCACATCTCTCTTTTAGGCTCCATGTGGAAAACTTGATAAAGAAACTGAAAGTTAAACTGGGTTTCTTTTTCAGAAACAGATCCTGTCTAACCCTGAATGCTAGAAAACGCCTTGTATCTGTGATCCAAAAAAGTTCAATCTGGTCCTCTGGACATTCAAAAAAACAAAAGCAAAACAAAGCAAAAAAAAAAAAATCTAGAAACGTTTCGTCTCTCATCCAAGAGACTTCCTCAGTCTGAGGTGCTGTATTCAGCTCAGTCTCTTAAATAGCACCTTCTCAAGGTGGATCAACCAGTTTGCTGCTGACAACCAAAACCAGCTGATCACATGCTCAAGAAGGACCATCAGCCTAACAATGGGTCATTAGCACCCTGATGGCTGTTTACTACTCACAGAGGGCTGAGTGATACTAGCAATCACAGCATTGTAAGAGGGGGACAGTTGAACCCGGAGGCCTCCACCCCTGTTTAATGATGGACGATTTCTTTTCACAAAGATGGCCTCCTTTACTCCTCTCTCAAACCATTGTTCCTCTCTGTCCAGGATGTGAACATCTTCATCCTTGAAAGAGTGACCGCTGGCCTGGAGATGAGTGTAGACCGCAGAATCCTGGCCTGATGATGTTGATCTTCTGTGCTGGGCCATCCTTTTGGCCAGTGGCTGTTTAGTTTCCCCGATGTAAGACT
>NC_056500.1:52503158-52505490 GCF_014905685.2 Nematolebias whitei | reverse complement strand
GAGTCCGAGGCCAGCTGCCGTGGCCCCACAGAGTCCGAGGCCAGCTGCCGTGGCCCCACAGAGTCCCAGGCCAACTGCCGTGGTCCCACAGAGTCCCAGACCAGCTGCCCCAGCAGCTCCCCAGATCTCCACGTCTCCGGAGGGTCCGGCGCTCTCCAAGCCTCCGGAGGGGTCGGCGCTCTCCAAGCCTCCAGAGGGGTCGGCGCTCTCCAAGCCTCCAGAGGGGTTGGCGCTCTCCAAGCCTCCAGAGGGGTCGGCGCTCTCCAAGCCTCGAGAGGGGTCGGCGCTCTCCAAGCCTCGAGAGGGGTCGGCGCTCTCCACGTCTCCAGGGGGGTCGGCGCTCTCCAAGTCTCCAGGGGGGTCGGCGCTCTCCAAGTCTCCAGGGGGGTCGGCATTCTGCACATCTCCAGAAGGGCCGGTGCTCTCTACTACCACAGAAGCTTCCCCTACTACCACAGAAGAGTCGACTCCTCGGTCCTCCACGTCGACCGCACCAGCTCCTCGGTCCTCCACGTCGGCAGCGATGGCCTCCAGAACGCCCTTGTCGGCTGCGATGGCCTCCAAGACATCCACGTCAGCTGCGGCTCCCCTCCAGGCCTCCACGTCGGCTGCGGCTCCCCTCCAGGCCTCCACGTCGGCTGCGACTCCCCTCCAGGCCTCCACGTTGGCTGCGGCTCCCCTCCAGGCCTCCACGTCTGCTGCGGCTCCCCTCCAGGCCTCCACATCGGCTGAGACGGCTTCCAAGACCCCCATGTCGGCCGAAACGGCCTCCAGGACATCCATGTGGGCTGCAGCTCTGATCCTCCTGCCTGGTGCAGCACTGGTCCTGGTCTTACCTTTGATCTGGCCCCAGCAAGGCTTACACGGCCATCTGACCTGGACTTTGCCACTTTTTGGACAGTGGCCAGGTCATCCACCAGAGTTTTGTGGCTTCTCTGGAGGTCCCTTCGGACCTCCAACCTGCCTTTTTGCCCACCTCCAGTGCCCCCTCCACCCGCCCGGTCCTTGTTAGTTCTTTCTCTTTGGTGGTCCGTCAGGATGCCGGACCTTAAAGGGGGGGCTATGTCACACTCAGCGGCCCTCGCTGCCCCCCCATCTGCCTAAGCCTCTGCTCCTCATATCACAGCCCCTGTTTTAAGATCATTCACGTTTTTTCCTGCCTCAGTTTCTGTTTATTTCATCCTGTTTGGTCCTGCACTGCCTATCACCCATTTTCTGCTCCTGTCACTCTCTCTCAGCAATCTGCACTCATCTGCTGCACCCTGTCTCTGCATTCACCACTCACCTGCCACACCTGTTCAGCTCACTACTTAAGCTCCACTCTCACTCTCCTCAGTGCCAGATTATTGAAAGCCTCACAGCCAGTAAATTATCCAGCATTCGCTTGTTCCTAGTTTTTTTTCATTTTTGACCACAGCTTCCCTCTTTACTCCTTGCTTTGTCTTTGCCCCTGTCTGGATACCACGCTCTCGGCCTACATGGTACAACCTCGCTCTCCTCTTCGACCACGACTACGGATCATCCTTTTGCCTGTTCACACAGCTCCTGGCTCTCGACCCCTGCTACGTCCCTGGATTCTGTTTCCTGCCCAGCCCTCCAACGTTCTCTGTCTCAGCTCTGCTCCTGCCACAGAAGGTTAGTGACATGCACACCACCTCTCTCAGCTCCTAGAACCTTTTTGCAGTCACTAACCTGTCTGTCTTCATAGATTGGACCAGAACTGAGGCTCAGATCCTTCAGACGAACGCCTTTAATAAAATAAAACCTTTTATTTTAATTTTGTCCTGAGTCAGGTGTTGTGCCGATCCATACAGACTCGTTACAGAATAATCTGGCCAAATTATGGATCCAGCACAGACTCTGAGGTGGTGTTCTGGTAAATTGGAGGTTCAATTTACAGGCACCCGCCTGGCAATAAAGCCAGGTGGTTTCCCTCAGGATCAGCCTGTCCTGTCGGGTGAGGCGGAGAAGAGAGAAGCCCAGCGTTGGGCTCTCCGCCTCATGAACAGGCCCAAGTTCCCGTTCCCCTTTTGTGATCAGGAGGACGAGTCGGACGAAGACGAGGATTTGTGGTTTCCTCCCTGCCAGGTCCCTTGCCCTCAGAAGAGCCGTAGGCGCACAATGTACCGGGCCTCCCGATGTCCTACCCCTCCGCCTTCAGAGCCCTTGCCCCAAACGTTTCCAGCTGTCCCACAGAGTTCGAGACCAGTTGCCGTGGTCCCACAGAGTCCGAGGCCAGCTGCCGTGGTCCCACAGAGTCCGAGGCCAGCTGCCGTGGTCCCACAGAGTCCGAGGCCAGCTGCCGTGGCCCCACAGAGTCCGAGGCCAGCTG
>NC_056500.1:52497752-52503058 GCF_014905685.2 Nematolebias whitei | reverse complement strand
AGTGCTTCAACAACGTCATTAAGAACCTTCAGTGAAGCAGTGGTTGTGCTGTGTTGTTTCCTGAAACCAGATTGATGTGGAGGTAAGATGTTAAATGAGTCCAGGTAATTTTTGATTTGAGAGTTTATCAGTTTTTCTAGAACCTTGGCTAAAATGCAGAGTTTAGAGATTGGTCGATAGTTGTTCAGTGAGGTGGGGTCTCCTCCCTTCAGCAAAGGAAGAACAAAGGCTGTTTTCCAAGTGTCTGGGATGGAGTTTTGTCTTATGGAGAGATTGAAGATGTGGGTCACAGGGACTGTGATGATATGAGCAGCCAGCCTTAAGAAATAAGGTGGAAGTTCATCTGGACCTGCAGATTTTTTAGGATCAAGATCTATTAACAGTTTATTGACCTCACTGACTGAGAATGGAGAAAAAGAAAAGCTGTGATTAACTGAGGATTGACTTGTAGGAGGGATTTGATTTGTAGAAGTTTGGTTATTAAGTGAAGTGGCTGATCTTCCATTAGTAACTGTGTCAAATAAAGAACCAGAAGCAACAAAATGTTTGTTGAGACAGTTCAGGATCTCGTGCTTATACACAGGAACAGAGTTAACGTTAACTGTTAACTGCTTCTCAGCAACTCCTGGAAAGAGGGACGATAGGTTAATGTTGGTCCAGAGGGGAAGACCTGAGTGGTTGTTTGAAGGAGATTTTGTCCTTACAGTCCAAACCCGAAGGAGGAGAGCTGGTCCTTCAGTAATGTCCTTGTTAGGATTACGCGGGGAACCCAGATAGTTTGAAACCCAGAACGAGGCAGACACAGGGGAAGTACAAAAAGAACAGTGTTTATTATGTACAGTGAATGTCGACAAACTGCTTCTCAGCAACTCCTGGAAAGAGGGACGACAAGTTAATGTTGGTCCAGAGGGGAAGACCTGAGTGGTTTGCTGGTGAAGATTCTCAGTCATCCAGGACATGATGAATTCAAAAAGCGTTCAATACAAAAACAACTGGACTTTATTTGTAACAGAAGACGTTTCGCTCCTCATCCGAGGAGCTTTCTCAATTCAAAGAGCAGAGAGTGAGAGATACAGGTTATAAGGACATAGAGCAGAAGGAATACTCCTGAAAGCTCAAAACAAGCTGCTCAGTGAGAGAATAAGACAGATACACTTCACCATTGAAGCTCTCTCACTCAAAATGGATCAGACCCTCCAGAAGCTGTCTACTCTGCTACCATTTCCTCTGTTGGAAGAAGTTTCTTGTTTCGTTGAAAAGGCCCAGCTATCACAACATCAAAAGAGCAAGGAACGTCAAAAAAGTAAGTTTCTAAAATTACAACAGAGAGCGGTTTTCTCATCACAAACCATCAGTCAAGATCAGGACGTTGTTGCCAACACTAATTTTCAGGACCAGTGGGTTAGAAATTTGTCTAACAGGACATTGACACGACCTGAGAAAGATGTGCTGGCAAAAGGACTAAATTTTGCCATCTCCCCTCAAGAAATACCCGTTGTGGAACTAATCACGGCCACTGAATCCGCGATTAGGAACAACAACTTGATGGAAGGAGAGGCAGAACAGCTCAGAATGGAAATATCAGCAACCCTCTCCAGTGCCAAACCGCCTCCTTCAAACCTCACACCACAGGAAAGGAAAGCTGTAACATCACTCAGCCAGGACCAAAACATCACCATTTTACCAGCTGATAAAGGAAGATGCACAGTTGTCCTCAACACTTCTGATTAACGGGAAAAAATAACTACACTACTGAGCGACCGTAACACCTACGAGACCCTGAAGAGGGACCCAACCAGTGCCTACAAAAAGATAGTCACAGATTACCTTCAAAAACTTGAAAAGGAGAAAACAATCAATCGATTTTTGTATTATAGATTGTACCCAGGGGAAGCCACTCCCTGTCTTTATGGACTCCCAAAAATACACAAAGAAGGAACACCACTCAGACCCATTGTCAGCAGCATGAACTCAGTGACATACAATATTGCTGAACATCTGGCTGGTATTTTAGCTCCTCTTGTTGGAAACACACCTCATCACATAAAGAACTCCATTGATTTTGCTAACAAAGTTCAACACTTGAAACTAACCCCAGGAGAAACCCTTGTATCGTATGATGTGACTTCTCTTTTCACATGCATACCCATCTCTGAAGCAGTAGAAACCGTCAGAAAACAACTTCTACAAGACGAGGACTTAATCAACAGGACCAACTTCACCCCGGACCAGATCTGCACCCTGTTGGATCTCTGCCTCTCCACCACTTATTTCAAGTTCAATGACAGTTTTTACAGACAGAAGCACGGCTGTGCCATGGGATCTCCAGTGTCACCCATTGTTGCCAATCTCTATATGGAGGAAGTGGAACAGAGAGTCCTACACTCCTACGAGGGAACAAAGCCAAGCCATTGGTTCCGTTATGTGGATGACACCTGGGTCAAAATCCAAGCCAAGGAAATAGAAGCGTTCACCAGACACATTAACTCGGTCGATAACAACATCAAGTTCAACAGAGAGGATGCAAACGACAACAAGCTGCCTTTTTTGGACTGTTTGGTTCAGATGGAGAGAGAGGACAGCCTCAACATTGAAGTGTATAGGAAACCAACCCACACAGACCAGTATCTTCTGTTTGACTCCCACCATCCACTGGAACACAAACTCTCTGTCATCAGAACTTTACAACATCGGGCCGAATGCGTCCCCACGAAGACAGAAGGGAAGGAAAAGGAACTGAAACATGTTCAAGAAGCTCTTCAAACATGTGGATATCCTAACTGGGCTTTTGTCAAGTCAGCGAGGAAATCTACAAAACACACCAATAAACAGAAAAAGGAGAACAACAGACGTAAAAACATTGTCATCCCTTATGTTGCTGGAGTATCAGAGAAATTCAGAAGGATCTTCAACAAACACAACATCCCAGTACATTTCAAACCCAGCAGGACTCTCAGACAGAGGCTGGTCCACCCTAAGGACAAAACACCCATACACAAACAGAGTGGTGTAGTGTATGCGGTCCAGTGCAGCGAGGACTGTCCAGACCTCTACATTGGAGAAACTAAACAGCCTCTTCACATACGCATGACTCAACACAGGAGAGCCACCTCCTCTGGACAAAATTCTGCAGTTCACCTCCACCTCACAGATAAGGGACACTCTTTTGAGGACCAAAATGTGCACATTTTGGACCGAGAACACAGATGGTTTGAGAGGGGGGTGAAGGAAGCAATTTATGTAAAAAGAGAAAAGCCGTCTCTTAACAGAGGAGGAGGCCTCAGATTTCCACTTTCAAAAACATATAATGCAACTTTAAAACAGATTCCCAGCCGGTTTTCACACCTGATGGGAACAGAGGGGCCTCGACTGTGATTTAGAGGAACAAAAGACCTACTGTTTAGGTTTTTAGGTGTGAACTGCCAATCTACATATATGTGTGTGTGTGTGTGTCTTATGTGTGTATGTGTCTTATCTCACTCAGCCTTATAACCTGTATCTCTCACTCTCTGCTCTTTGAATTGAGAAAGCTCCTCGGATGAGGAGCGAAACGTCTTCTGTTACCTGAGTGGTTGTTTGAAGGAGATTTTGTCCTTACAGTCCAAACCCGAAGGAGAAGAGCTGGTCCTTCAGTCCAGGGAGAGAGCAGCAGAGGGGAATCCAATGAGGGTCCAAGGGAACGAGGAAGGCTGGCAACTGGAGGCAAAAATGGCACGAGGGATACCTGACAGGCCAAGGGATCCAGATCAGGTCACGAGGAGAATCCAAAAACACGAGGAACCAGGAAACATGAGAGGTGATATGCTCCAGTGATGAGTCACACTGGGCTGCAGCCTTTTGTAGATGGAGAGGCTCATCAGGCTGATTGCCGCCAGGTGTTGGTAATCAGCGGCCATCAGCAAGGCAGGCTGCAGGCAGTGGGACCCTTACAGTACCCCCCCCCCCCCCCCCCCTCAAGAATCGCCTCCAGGCGACCTGGTGCTTCTCGGGGTGGTCTCTGAAAAACCTGGAGATGAGGCTGGGGTTGAGGATGAAGGACCTGGGGATCCATGACCTCTCCTCAGGACCGTACCCCTCCCAATCGACCAGGTACTGGAAACCCCTACCCCTGCGTCGCACGTCCAAGATGGATCGGACGGTGAACGCAGGGTGGTTGTCGATCAGGCGGGGCGGCGGAGGGAGGTCAGAAGGGGGACACAAGGGACTGAGGGAAACAGGCTTTACCTGAGAGACGTGGAAGGTAGGGTGAATCCTCATGGCCCTGGGGAGTTGGAGGCGGACCGCAGAGGGTTTGATGATGCGGGTAATGGGGAAGGGACCAATGACGCGGGGGGCCAGTTTACGGGGGGTGTTCCACAGTTTGATGTCCCTAGTGGACAACCAAACCTGCTGACCGACCTGGTAGGCGGGTGTCTCTGAACGGTGGCGGTCAGCGAACCGTTTAGCCTGGGCTGTGGTCCTAAGGTGGGCTGCCTTGGCCTGGCACCAGATACGACGACACCGCCGGAAGTGATGCTGAACGGATGGGACCGAACAGTCGGACTCAGAGCTGGGAAACAGAGGAGGAAGGTAGCCGAGGGAAGCTTCAAAGGGGGACATACTGGTGGCAGAGGAACGGAGAGAGTTGTGGGCGTATTCCACCCAAACCAAGTGTTGGCTCCAGGATGATGGGTTGGACTCGACCAGGCAACGCAGGGTGGACTCCAGCTCCTGATTGCAGCGCTCAGCTTGTCCGTTAGCCTGAGGATGGTAACCGGAGGTGAGGCTAACGGACGCCCCGAGCGACTTGCAAAAGGAGTGCCAGACCTGAGAGATGAACTGCGGGCCTCGGTCGGAGACAATGTCAGAGGGGATCCCATGGAGCCTGAAAACATGGAGGGTGAGAAGGTGAGCATTCTCACGGGCAGAGGGGAGCTTAGGGAGAAGGACAAAGTGAGCAGCCTTAGAAAAACGGTCAACAACCGTGAGGATGGTGGTGTTGCCATCAGATGGGGGAAGGCCGGTCACAAAGTCGAGGGCGATGTGGGACCAAGAGCGACTAGGGGTCGGGACGGGAAGCAGAGGGCCAGCTGGAGGTTGAGTACTAGACTTGTTTCTGGCACAGATGGGACAGGCCGAAACAAAGTCCTTGATGTCTCTGGACATGGAGGGCCACCAGAAATGGGTCTTCGTGAGAGCGAGCATGCGGTTGACTCCAGGGTGGCAGGAAAGCTTGTTAGAATCCAGGGTGGCAGGAAAGCTTGTTAGAATGGAGCCACTGGGGGGCGCTAGTGTGCAGTAATGGAGTAGACGTGTTTTGCAGAGCT
>NC_056500.1:52489479-52497652 GCF_014905685.2 Nematolebias whitei | reverse complement strand
GATTGTTTTTGTCTTGTGGATTTTTGTTGTCGTTTTTTTTTTTTTTTCTTTTTTCTTTCCCCTTGATGTTTCGTTCTCTAGTTTGGCTGTTATATTCTTGAAAATCATAAATAAATATTTAAAAAAAAAGAATGGAGCCACTGGAGCACTTGGGACCGCACGCTGGAGGGAACAAAGAGGGTACCGGGGGGACCACCACCAGGATCCGGTTCAGAGAGGAGGGCCTGTTGAACGGTGGCGGTGATGGGCCAGGAGAGGGAGCCGACAATACAAGTGGGAGGAACAATACAATTAGAAACCTCAGGCGAGTCAGGAGGGGCAAACGGCCTGGACAGGGCATCAGGTTTAATGTTCTTGGAGCCTGGGCAAAAGGTTAGGAGGAAATTGAAACGGTTAAAGAAAAGCGACCAACGGGCCTGACGGGGGGTCAGACGCTTGGCGTTCCTGAGATAGGTTAAATTTTTATGGTCCGTCCAAATCAAAAAAGGGGTCTCAGTTCCTTCCAACCAGTGCCACCATTCCTCTAATGCGAGCTTGACCGCAGCTCGCGGTTACCCACGTCGTAATTGCGTTCCACTTGGGAGAGACGTCGAGAAAAGAAGGCGCAGGGATGAACCTTGTTGTCAAACGGTGATCGCTGGGAAAGGACCGCCCCTACCCCAGTGTCGGAGGCGTCCACCTCCAGAATGAACTGGTGCGTAGGGTCTGGGTGGCAGAGGATGGGCACGAAGGAAAAGAGAGACTTGAGTCTCTTAAAGGTGGCCTCGGCCTCTGGGGTCCAGTGAAAGGCTCGGGCGGTGGAAGTGAGCTGAGACAGGGGGGCGGCGACACGACTATATCCATCCATCCATTATCTTTACCCGTTTATTCCATTTTGGGTCACGGGGGTCGCTGGTGCCCATGTCCAGCAATCACTGTGCGAGGGGCGGGGTACACCCTGGACGGGTCGCAAGTCCATCACAGCGACACGACTATAATTTCTTATAAATCGCCTGTAGAAATTTGCGAAGCCCAGGAAACGTTACAACTGCTTCCTGGACTCGGGTGTCGGCCAGTCGACTACCGCCCTGGTTTTCTCGGGGTCGGTTTGACAACGTCCACCCTCAAAAATAAACCCTAAAAACGAGACAGTGGAGGTATTAAACTCACACTTTTCCGCCTTAACGAATAACTGATTCTCCAGCAGCCGCTGAAGAACCGTGCAGACGTGAGCCGTGTGCTGAGAGGGGTCACGGGAAAAAATAAGGATGTCATCGAGATAAACGAAAACAAAATTACCAATGAGGTTGCGCAGGATGTCATTGACGAGCGCCTGAAAAACTGCGGGGGCATTGGTCAACCCAAAAGGCATAACTAAATACTCAAAATGACCCAAAGGAGTGCGAAAAGCTGTTTTCCACTCGTCGCCCTCCTTAATACGAACGAGGTGGTAAGCGTTTCGTAGGTCGAGTTTAGTAAAATAAGAAGCCGACTGTAACTGTTCTTGTAGTGAGTCAATGAGGGGGAGCGGATACTTATTTTTAACAGTTATATCGTTTAAGCCGCGGTAATCAATACATGGCCTGAGGGTTTTATCTTTTTTAGAAACGAAGAAGAAACCGGCTCCCAAAGGGGAGGTTGAGGGTCTAATAATTCCAGAGGCAAGGGATTCGTTAATATAATTGGACATAGACTCCCTTTCGAGACCAGAAAGATTATAAAGTCTACTTGACGGCAAGGGGGCGCCAGGTAATAAGTCAATCGAGCAGTCATAGGGACGGTGAGGAGGAAGAGACAAGGCGCGTTGCTTGCTAAAGACGGCCGCCAGGTCGCGGTATTCAGCAGGAACAGAGGTGAGGTCGATCTCTTCTAGAGGAGGCGTGTTCCGAGGGAACTCTTTAATGGCGGAGCTAAGACAGTTACTGAGACATTTGTCGCTCCATTTGTCAACGTAGCCGCACTCCCAATTAATAACTGGGTTATGGTTTCGGAGCCAGGAGAAACCTAAAATTATTTGGGGCGTACGGGAATTAAACAAGAAGAAATCATTCATTTCATGATGATTTCCCAAGACTATGACATGCAATTCGGTAGTCTTCAGGTTTATACGGGTCAAAGTGTCTCCGGTTAAGCCGGCGACAGAAATCGAAGGAATCTCGCGAGTGGGCAAAGAATATTCTTTAACTAAATCGGCGCTGATCAGGTTTTGTTCAGCACCCGAATCGATGAGAGCAGAAAACGAAAAGCGATGGTCAGGTGTCTGAATGACCATGGGAAGTAATAGTTTGAATGGGGAGGTTAACGCAGACGTTCCCACCAGTAACTCCCGCTTTACTGGTGGAAGTTCTCGTTTCCCTCGAAACGGGCAGTGGGACAGAAAATGACCGGGGTTACCACAATAAATGCAGAGACAGGCAGATATACGACACTGTCTCTCTGCAGGAGTCAGCCGTGCGCGCCCCACCTGCATGGGCTCGGGGGAGCGATCTCACGGGGCAAAAGAAGATGATTGGTTGAAACCAGGAAGCATGGAAGACTGGGAGTTGTAGTTCAAGGGGGACTGCTTGGGTGAAGCGGACTCATGGCGAGGGGTCGTGAACCCGGAAGTGGGAGGATTCTGGGAAACGTAGTACGAAGGTGCAGACTTGGGCTCACCTGGAGAAGCCGGAAACCCGGAAGTCGAGGGTCGATGGGAATTGTAGTTTGCCTCTCTCCTCCTTTCCCGGAAACGGTCATCGATGGAGATGGCAAGGTCTATTAGCTTGTCGAAAGTCTCGGGCTCGTCTCGCGTGGCCATCTGGTCTTTGAGAAAATCAGATAGTGCGTTTAAGAATATACCTTGGAGGGCTGGCTCGTCCCATCCTGTTTGGGCAGCGAGGATCCGAAACTCCAGGGCGAACTCCGAGGCGTTACGACAGCCCTGCCGTAAATTCAACAAACGCTTGGCAGCGTTTGACTTCTGCAGGGGGCGATCAAAAATCCTACGAAACTCACGTAGAAATAGTTCATAGGAAGCAGGGGGATTATCATGGCTCAGAAGAAACGAATGAGCCCACCGGAGAGCGTTACCTTTGAGCTGGCTTACGAAAAAGGTGATCTTGGCCGCGTCCGAGGAGTACTGAGAGGGAGCCCCCTCGAAGGCGAGTCTGCACTGCAGCAGGAAGCCGCCACATTGGTCAGGGTCTCCGGTGAAGAACTCAGAAGGTTTAACAAATATTTGTTGAACAGGAGGAGTGGGACCAGGAGCCACGGGGGCTGGCGGAACGACTGGAGCTGAGAAGGCAGAAGCTTGCAGTTGATGTTTAATGGAATTAATCATACCTCCAAGCTCCTGAAGGTTGGACTGGACCGTGGTTTGGTGAGTCAGCACTTGATGTTGAACTTTGTCCAACCTGTCGATCCGTTCCTCCGTGGAACCGGGGGTTGTTTGCTCGCTCTTGTTCTCATTCTGGGTCTTTTCTGGCTGGAGCATTTCTGTTAGGATTACGCGGGGAACCCAGATAGTTTGAGACCCAGAACGAGGCAGACACAGGGGAAGTACAAAAAGAACAGTGTTTATTATGTACAGTGAATGTCGACAAACTGCTTCTCAGCAACTCCTGGAAAGAGGGACGACAGGTTAATGTTGGTCCAGAGGGGAAGACCTGAGTGGTTGTTTGAAGGAGATTTTGTCCTTACAGTCCAAACTCAAAGGAGGAGAGCTGGTCCTTCAGTCCAGGGAGAGAGCAGCAGAGGGGAATCCAATGAGGGTCCAAGGGAACGAGGAAGGCTGGCAACTGGAGGCAAAAATGGCATGAGGGATACCTGACAGGCCAAGGGATCCAGATCAGGTCACGAGGTGAATCCAAAAACACGAGGAACCAGGAAACATGAGATGTGATATGCTCCAGCGATGAGTCACACTGGGCTGCAGCGTTTTGTAGATGGAGAGGCTCATCAGACTGATGGCCGCCAGGTGTTGGTAATCAGCGGCCATCAGCAAGGCAGGCTGCAGGCAGTGGGACCCTTACAGTCCTGCATTTCTACATTCACGTCAGGTTAAATCTGAAATCAAACACAGTGAAGTAGTTCACTTCCTTATGTTTGTATGTTTACCTATATTTTTAATCTTCATAATCATTGTGCTCATCTTTTTTTTGCGGCAGATTTTTCTTAAGGAAAATCAGCTGATCCACATGCTCATGTTTGAGTAGACTGCGTTTTGTGGAAACAATATCTCCTGCAGTGCTGAAAACTCTCTCAGATGCCACACTGGCGGCCGGTATGCAGAGATACATTTTAGCCACAGATGACAGCAGTGGCAAGTCCTGTTGCTCTTTCCACCACGGTAGTGGGTTTTTTTTCAGGGGCAAAGGATCACGCTCTCTGTACCTCTTGACTTCTTCATTGGCCTGGTCCCTCACAGATCTAGATGCCGTCCTTACTTGAAAGTCTTCTCCCAACAGCTGGTCCAGAGCTGACATTTTCTTCTTTTTACAAGGACGTTTATCATCTGAAATAGAAAACAAGTACCTTATATTACTGGCTATGTTTGCCATGAAGTTTTTTAATTGACTACCATTTTATGTATAAATCTTCATTTGATGTTCATAATTTATTTATGTAAGGACTCATGTACATATGTAAAAGATGTATCATTATCATCATCATTATTATTTAAGTCTTTCTTTGCATGCAGATCCTGTTATTATAGTGAATGTGTTTTATACTGATACTATGACTGCAGCACAAGTTTAAGACAAAGTCTTCTCATTCTTGATCACAAGTTATAAAACACACAAGCCTTTATGCTCATCTTGGGTCTGGGGTGCATCAATGCAGACGTCCGGATCTCCATTTGCAGGTTCACTCTGACATGGATCAGTCTGCACTGGACCTCTCTGAACTGAACCCCCCGTTACCTAGAAATAAAACATGAAATTACATTTAGTGTACAGTATGGTTAAACGCAGTGTAAAGAATCAAATAAAGAGTAGTCAGAATATATCTAATGACAGCAACAAAACACAGTGTAGTGAACTAAGCCTCAGGTCAAATCCTGACCTTGAGGGCCTTCCTGGGACAAGAACTGTATTTCATTGATTTGAGTCCAGAAACACAAAATCAAGTCCATCCAGAGACTTTCTAAGTGTGTCCTGCACTGATCAATTGAAAGAACACTCTCTTTTTTATTATCATTACTATTTTACAAATGTCTTGATAATCAAAGTGTGTTTAGTTCAAACCATTTTAAATGTTGAAGTGAACTACTCATTTTAAATCAACTGTGAAACAGTATAAATGATTTTCAATCCTCATTCAAAGTAGAAATCTAGTTAATGTCTGTTACAGAGTAATTATTCATTTTCTTGATCTTCTGTCTGAAATGAGCAAGTGTAAGTCGGTCAAAAGTCAAGTTTCGGTCAACTACATGTTTACTGGAAAGAAATGTCATGTTTAACTTTTTCAGACAGATAGAAGTAGAACTGACTCCACAAAGTCTCGGTTTCTTCAAAACATTTTCTGTCTGTTCTTAAACAACTTAATCTTTTTCCTTGACTTTTAATGACCTCTTACGTCATAAAAAACACACCCCTGATTAGCTCTTTCAGCCAATCAGGACTTCCCAAATGAACCGGAAACAGAACTCTTTAAATGTCGACACTTCCTAGTTCCAACCAGTGCGGTGGGAGAGCAGTTCAGTTCGGAGGGCAGAACCGAACAGAAAAGATGCTGGAGAGAACAGGAAGTTCCAGACATGATCCGAAGTTCTTCCGAGTCTCGTGGGAATTATGGAATCTTCCACATCTGAGTGGAACTCTGACGGGCTCACAGCTCATGCGAGTCCAACCGAGAGGTGAGCGTGGTGTGAACGAAGCACCGTCACTACTCCGGACGTTTTCCAACCATCCTATGGAGACGCTGGAAAAGCGTTGAAAGGCAACTCTACACCGAAGTCGGAATTATCCTCTGCCAAGGTAAAGAGTCGATCTTCAACTGCAAGTGTACCGAGGAAAGCTGGGTTCGAATGGAGAGTGCTGTCGTTCTTCTTCAACACACATTTCTCACACACATTTTCTCTCCATTTAAACTCCCTTCATTTCCCATCTTTAAAACTCTTCTATCTTGCCAGTAATTAGTCCAGATATTCTCAGAAATGTCTGTTGTAAAGCTGCAGAGATACCATGGCCGTATGGTTTCTGATTGTAAAGCTAATTAATTAAGCTGTTGTTGAAATCAATTTGCCAAATTAATGTAAATGTTTGATGTTAAACTTTGATTCTGTTAATAAATGACCGCATGCATTTTGATGGGTCAAAGAAAATTAACGTCTCACGTCACATTTAATCGTTCAATGCATGATAGAACTCAGTCCAGAAAAATGAAAGAATCCGTTTAATTTATGGATAATATCTCACAGATATATGTTCATTTACATCTGGTGGCCCGTACGTTTGTTTTTACATCTGGTGGCCTCGTACGGTATCATAAATGGACTGTTATTCGTGTAACAATTGAATTATCATGTTGGCATATCTGATCTTAACAGAAATTAGCTTAAGAGTGCAGGTTGCTGTGTGAAACGCAGCGTTTTGCAGCTGTGGGGTTCGGAGAAAGTTTACAGCAATGTTCTGTCGCTGTGGTGTTTTGAAAGCTGAAAATAAAGTCAATGGGTTTCATTTTAAAGCTGAAATGTACGTCTGTTGTGTGACAAAGCTGATGAGCTGTGGAAAGCGTTTTATTCTGTTTAAACTGTGGTCCAGAAGAGGGTTCTGGTCCGGCTCGGTTCTGATTCAGTTCGAACGAGTCGTGTTTGAAGAAAGAAACTGCTGTTTTGAACTGGCGCCGTCCCAGTAAGCTTTTGAGAGTTTATTCGTTACATTTTTAACAGAAAATAGTGCATTTTGACAGTTTTAATGACGAAAGTTGACCGGAATGTTCAGGCTAAATGCTAACACGCTAGCTGAAATAGCGAGCAGCGATTGGTCGAAAACCGCTGTTTGAAACGCTCTGATTCGCTGGAGAGACGAGTGACGTGTCTGTCGTCACTTCCTCTGATGTCAGATCGTAAAACCCACCCCCGTTGCTACGCTAGGATTGGTTGATTCAGTCACGTGACCCCGGAAATGAGTCTCGGTTCAACCGAAGCCTCCACTGTGTTTAAAATCCCTACATGTGGCATACTACATGTACCACAAAACTCATGTTTCATGCAAAAAGTCGTGCTTGTTGAAACAACGCCAGGTTTAAACTTTAAATCCGTTCAGAAATGTTGATTTAACCGAGTTTAGCTGATGCTAATTTTAAGCTAAGCGGCTAACAACCGGATGTCAACGAACGATCCACAGGAAGTTGTCATAGACTCCTGCTGGTATAAATAAGCTTATACCACCACCTGCTGTTGAAAGAGGAGTATAACAGTTTTCCTGAAGAGGGACTGATAATCTCCTCATCATTTTTTTTTTCTTTTCTCTTTTCACCCAACCTGGTTTAATGAGTAACTGTTTTAAATAGCGAATTTCTGGAAAAGAACGGCTTAAGAAAGCGTTTAAAAACTAAAGTTGCTGTGAATCTTTTAGAAAAATTGCAGGTTTATTTAATGTTAAGTGCTTTAGAGTAAATATCACTGAGAAGCCTGGTTCTTGTATCTGTTAAAAAATAAGCACATTAAAAAAGTAACACTGCCAGAGAAGCATTTACTTAAATATTCATGAATTGGGGTGAATCTTACGATAAGTGCCCATTCATTTGAAGAAGTGGCTTAGACAGTACTATTGAGTAAACCCAGAGCTTAAAATAGTGTGAAACTCAATGACACTTGAATACAAATATTTACCTGTTAAAATAATCTGAAGTTGGCAACTGTTTACACAGATAAGGCTGAACAGTGAATAACCATGGCAGGTGTGATAGAAAAGGATTTTGATCCTTGTGAGATGAAGGACTGGTTAGAGGGAGCGTTGACGCTGCTCACAGAATCCTTACATCCATATGGTGAACAGGTGGACAGCATGAACTCAAAAGAGTTATTGGACGAGCTGAAGGAGGTTGCAGAGAGTGTGACCCCTACAGGCAGACCAAAGTCAAGCTATGAAAAGCTGGCAAAATTGGCGCTTTTACTGAAAGCGTCATTCTATGCAGTGGTGGACAAGGCTGATGACCTTGCAATAAGGTTAAACAGCGAAAAAGAGGTGGTTCAGGAAATTGAAGAACA
>NC_056500.1:52487058-52489379 GCF_014905685.2 Nematolebias whitei | reverse complement strand
CAGTTCATGAAGTCATTCTCCTCTGGTTTACCTGGAAAACATGAAAAACATTGACTCATCTCCACAATCACGTTTTTCTTTAATGATAATGTCACAATTTATGCTGCAGTCTTTGACAAATGATCTATAACTTTAACTAAAATACGTCAGTCTTGTTGTCATGTTGTCATCATTCTTTGTTAAATCAGGACTCTCTTGTAAATGAGTCCTCGAGGCTCAATGGGATTTACCTGTAGAAATAAAGGTTGAATGAATCTCTCAGGAAAAAAAGGCCAAATATTTTCTAGTTGAGTTCAGTAACTGGAATTACCATAAATTTAAAAAAGACCACCTTTCAATATTTAAGCAGTAATAAATATTTTAAAACGTTGAATTAGAAATAGACTCGTTTAAACCGTCATGTTGCAGAGCAGCTGCAGTTAAAACACAACTAGCAATTTAACATGTTTCATTAACTAAAACTGGAGACATGAAGTATTAATGTTGATAAATTGTGGTACAGAACAGTCAGATAACGCTTCACAATGGAGAAAAAGTGTCGTATTTGCATCAACTTACCGGAAAAACACAGAGAATGAACTACGTTCAATGCTGAACCGCTGCTGTTTGGAACTTTTTGCCGCTGCATGACCCACGTGACTTCAGCATTCCATTCTTTCTATGGGAGTCTATGGGAGTCTGTGGGAGTCTATGGGAGTCTATGGGAGTCTATGGGAGTCTGTGGGAGGCTGTGGGAGTCTATGGGAGTCTATGGGAGTGTTGCAACTCTCTCTTTATAGGGCTCTGGTCAAGCCCTTAGAGCTGCCATGTCCTGGGTGACTGAGAATTTCTACGTACGCTGTGGATTAATAAACCAAAAATTATTCCTCTGAAAATGGTCAAGTGTGGACTGGTACGAAGAGGATCTGCCACAGTACAAAACTAAATAAATAAATAAATAATTAAAGCCTGTGTTCATGGTAAATGATTTTAAGGACATTCTGGAAAGCTATGAATCCAAACCACTTTCAAAGTTTTACTAAATTCTGGCTGTTTTGGAAATGCCTCAAGACACCGAGGTACTGAATCCAAAAAATGGAGAAAAGCAGAGCCTCAGACATGTTCAGCTCATTCCAAGATGTCTGGAGACTCATGTGATGCTTTAATGGGTTCACCTGGACTTCAAGTGAGTGTGGGAGGACTACAGAGAGCTGTGAAAATAACGTCAGCACAAAGTCTGGTTATCACAAACACACTCTAGTCTCAGTTTCTCTTGTTCAGTTGCCATGTGCTGTAAATACAGTAGGCTAATCTTATTTTCATGCTTAGTTTTGAAGTACATATATTACATTTGTGTGTGTGTGTGTGTTTGAGGTTGAATAATTGTACATTTTGACCACTGACCTGGTAATCTCTGCTCTGTCCAGATTAAAGTAGTGCTATGGACGGATCCTCTTCTCTCTGCAGAAGAGCTGCCCAGCCCCCGCCTGTTTCTCTGGTCAACACGTGTTTCATCATTAAATATTGTGCACAGTTGGTTAGCATTGAGAATACTGTACGTGATGTGAAAGACGCACATCAGACCTTAGCCCATTGCCTGAGACTTCCTGAGTTACAGCCGTGCTTGGGTTGGCTAATGTGGAGTAGCTGTGGCAGCGATCTAAGATTGGATTAACTCCACAAGTTAATCAGTTAGAGATCCAAAATTTACTTTTATTTTGAAACTTTTCATTAAATTTGTGAAAGGGTTCTTGAGATATTCTGCTGTTATATTATTGAAAATCTAATAAAAATCTACATTTTAATCTAAAATCCTGGTTGTAAGGCAACAAAACATAAAACCACGTTAGGTAAATCCTGTCACGGCCCATGATGGGTACCTTCACAACTTTTTCATGTCCGACACGTTTGGACAAATACCAGTACTACCAATACAACCTTTTGACAAATGAAGACAATCCTAGACATCTATGACTGTTGGAGAAGACGACTGACAACATTTTGAAGAAAAAAAGAAAAAAGAACAGAAAGACAAAGAATTAGATTTTTTTTGTATGTAAACCTAATTATTTAATTTATACACACATTAACATTTTTACATTAAAAGTAAAACAAGGATAAACTAAAAGATGTTCATGTTCTGATTTATAAAAGTGTGATGAATTGAGCTTTACACTAACAGTGTATTGAAATATAGCAAATGAGTAAGTAGTGAAAGGAGGGGAACAGTTCCAGTGGAGGCTCTGAAGTGTCATTTCAATACATCCTGATGCATGCTCAATAATCCAATCAATGATCATTTCAATACATCCTGATGCATGCTCAATAATCCAATCAATAAT
>NC_056500.1:52476971-52487048 GCF_014905685.2 Nematolebias whitei | reverse complement strand
TCAATACATCTGATGCATGCTCAATAATCCAATCAATAATCATTTCAGTACAATTCACTTCACTTTATTTCTACAGCTCCAAGTCTCAGCAGAATCATCTCAGGGACTGAACAGAAACATTCATGTATAAAATAATAATTGAACATTATTTATCTGAGGAGCAGCTTTGAGTTTAACTCCATCACTGAACTCTCATCTTGAGCAAGCATGAAGGCGACAGTGGAAAGAAAAACTCTCTCATGAGGAAGAAACCTTTAGCAGAACCAGGATCAGGACAAGAGGACCATCTGCTTCGACCGGCTGGGTTTGGTAGGAATAGATACACAATGGCAGGTCAAGAATCACATGTTAAGATAGAAATAGTATCAAATGAAAACTATTCAGTTTTAACAGTTCATTTAAGGAAATGAGGTCAGTTTGTCCTCTAGTAGTCTAAGTCTATAGCAGCATAACAAGCTGACCCTAACTATAGGATTTATCAAAAAGGAAAGTCTTAAACTGGACAATGTGTCAAGGATTCAATAATTCAAGGTTCTTTATTTGTCATTCGCACCTCATGTGGTACATGTGGTGGATCAAAATTATGTCCACAGGGTCCCAGTTACATCCAACAATAAAATGTATAAGAAAAACAGTAATAACATCTAAGATATGAACTAAGAAAAACATCAACTAAATATACACTAAGCACTCATAACATAAAACATTGAACATCAGCACAAACATGAACATGAGTCTGTGAGCAGATGTGCACGCATGAACACAACAACATGAAACAGATCAGCAGCTACATGAAACAGATCAGCAGCTACATGAAACAGATCAGCAGCTACATGAACCAGATCAGCAGCAACATGAAACAGATCAGCAGCTACATGAAACAGATCAGCAGCAACATGAAACAGATCAGCAGCATCATGAAACAGATCAGCAGCAACATGAAACAGATCAGCAGCAACATGAAACAGATCAGCAGCAACATGAAACAGATCAGCAGTAACATGAAACCGATCAGTAGCAACATGAAACAGATCAGCAGCAACATGAAACAGATCAGCAGAAACATGAAACAGATCAGCAGCAACATGATGTGATTTTTCACAGTGATTATTCTAGTTAGAGATTCATGAGTCTAACAGCCTCAGGGTAGAAGCTGTTCCTCAGTCTAGTGGTTCTACACTTAATGCTCCTTAACCTCCTTCCTGAGGGGAGTGGGGCAAAAAGTGTGTGTGCTGGGTGAGTGTGGTCCTTCATGATGCAGGTGGCCCTCTTCCTGCATCTGGAGGTGTAGATGTCTGTGATGGTGGTGAGACTGATTCCAACAGATTTCTGTGCAGCCTTCACCACTCTCTGCAAAGCTTTTCTTTCTGCAGCTGTGCAGCCTCCATGCCACACGTTGATGCTGGAGCACAGGATGCTCTCCACTGCACACCTGTAGAAGGAGGTGAGGACTGAGCTTCCCAGACCAGCTCGCCTCAGCCGTCTGGGGAAGTAGAGTCTCTGATGAGCTTTCTTCATCAGGCTGGTGGTGTTGTTGCTCCAGCTGAGGTTGTCATTCATGTGTACACCCAAGTACTTGTAGCTGGAGACCAGTTCCACCACAGCCTCATGGACAGAAACTGATCTTCCTCCCATTCTGCTTTTGGAAACCCTAGGGACCACAATATAGGCTGCAGTCTGAGACTGAAGTGCTCTGTTAGGAAAATACGGACCAATAAGACCTCAAGTATAAGATTTGAAGGGCTGTAATGTTTTTTCATGATTGTGTTTGAACATCTGTTAAAACCCACTGCCAAGTCTGTGTTCCCAAAACAGAGGATTATTTTCAGCCTCAACTGTTACTACTTACAGCCATTAAACCACTGACAGACTCATATTTACAGCACACACAGTCCTCCTTTAAAGGGAGCAGATTAAAAACATTTACATTTCTCTACCTGATTGAATATTTTTAGGTTTCTAAAGTTATAATCAATTGAGAAACAGAGATGTTCGTTTAGAAAAATGTCATCAGTATGGTTGAACCAGAAGTGTTTAGAGGTGTGAGAGAGATGTGACTCTCAGTTCCAGACCTTCCTGGCAAGAGATCTGTGATCTCAATGAGATTTGCAGGTTAAATAAAGATAACAAGCGAAGGTCAGATAAAATACTCCACTTAGCTCCACTTGAAATATTTTCCTTGTGTTTATGATGTGATAGATTTGGCGACATCAAAAGATTCCATGAAGAGCAACGCCAGCGTGGAAAATGAAATTATTTCAGGTGCCGTATGTGAACAGTTCACCTACAATACATGATGTGGTTTAGGGAAATTCTATATTCACGTTCATACTTCTGTGTTTTTTTTTTTTCTTTTAGTGAAGGGTAACTTTAACTCTAAGCCACAGTAAAAACAAGTCACTGAGAACAGGTTTTAAAACAACTGAGTGTAAAAATGGCAGCCGGCGGGCTCTGAGGCACTGCAGCTTTGAAAAATTACCTCCAGCAATGGGGAACAAATCCCACAGGGAGTCTTTGCTGAAGCAGCTTGACACATTTGGCACGCACACAGGTTCGAAATGTATGCATGTGCAAAAAGGGGAAGGCTGAGAGAAACCATGTATCGTGACAAGAATGCTAAATCGAATCCTGTAAATAAAACTGCTAGCAAAGAATATTTGATGGGTTAAAGGAGTGGAGTGGATGTTTTGAGTGAACCGACATCAGAAATGTACAGTATATGCAGTATTCAAACATACTTTTTTCTTTTGTCTTACTCTAGAAAATGTGCTCTGATCTGCTGGGGCCTCAATGGATGTGTCACATCCATCTTTCACAGACTCTTTGCTGCAGTATTTGCATCACTATAATACCCTTAGTAGGCCCCTTGGCATCAACCTTCACTCCCTGATCCTTTTTGTGTGTGGGTTTTTTAGTAGAAACAGGAGAAAGTCTCAAAAGACATTTGGATGCTTTCTCCCTCCTACTTTCCAAGCATCTGGGGCAAAGAAAAACAAAAGGGTGTTTCAGAAATGGTGACTCGTTTGCCCAGGAAGAATATATTCTTTGTGCCTAAACTGCACTGTGTCAGATATAATTAAAATGTTAACAAGGACGGGCGACATGTCGCAGCATTAACCTTCAACAAAAAGTATCTGTTAATGTGAACAGAAAAGTCTGCCCAGTTTTATCTTTAATACTTTTCAGTTAAGTTGGTGAAATCATTTACAACCGATTAGGAAGACTGAAAACGAGCTCTGTAGTATAAATGTTACTGTATAACTTTTTTTAAATAAATTATTTTCTCTCACAATGAGTTACAATAGATGAGCAGGGTAGAGATCCTTAAGGGTTTTTAGTTTAACCAATCTTCACAAATCTTTTTTCAAATAGAAAATTAATTAATTTTATTACAATTATTGTGAAGCTTTGTTTTAACAATAGGAAAAAAAGGGAAAATCGTCGACCAGCTCCACTCCCACTTCTAATCCATTAGCTGGTGAAGAGGCCCTCTTTTTGGTCAAACACATGAGTAGGCTGCTGCTGTCACTCATAAAGTGGCTGATTTCTGGAAAGCATGGATGGTTTGAGAAAATTTAGAAAGAATTTCGACAAAGTTAAGAACATTTGTTAAACTTTTTTAGGATTTGTCAGAAACAATCCTTTTAATTGTAGTGAACTAGACCTCCGACATCAATCTGTCTCTGAAGACCTTCAGGGGACAGGAACTGTTATTTCATTGATTTGAATCCAGAAATACAAATTATCTCATCAAGAGACTATTTAATTGTATCCTGAATTAATCAATTGAAAGAACACTCTTCTTTTTACATTATCATTACTATTTTATAATATCTTGATAATCAAAAGTGTGTTTAGTTCATACCATTTCTAATGTTGAAGTGAACCACTCATTTAAATCAACTGTGAAACAGTATTAATGATTTTTAAACTTCATTAGACTTTGATCATACAGTTAAATGTCTATTTACGAAGTAAGTGTGCATTTAGTCTTCTGTCTGAATGAGGAGTAGTGGATGTCGGTCGAAAGTCAGAGACAAGTTATGAGAACGAAGTGTCTTGTTTTTAAAACTCAGACAGTAAATAAGAACTAGCTGGCACCTGCTTTGTCTCACTTCTTCAAAATATTTCTCCGTCTGTACTAACCGTTCTTAAAACATTCCTGCTGTCTCCTGACTTCTAGTGACCCTCTGACATCACTAGAACTACACCCCTGCTGGTTGTTTCAACCAATCAGGAAGTACCACGTAACAGGAAGTGGATACCCTTTAAAAGGCAACACTTCTTGGAACTATTCAGTCTTCTTCGAAGTCTTAGTCTTAGGCTTAGTCTTCGTCGTCTTCGGAGTCTTGGCAGTCTTTTCCAGTCTTCCGAGGCTTTCCAGTCTTGCTGGAACTTTCAGTCAAAGATGAGACTCAGCTAAGTAGTGGATGGATTTGACCATGTTCCAAGTGTCTCTCCATTCCAGCGTAGTCACAGCCTGCCTCGGCTGTGACTCAACCCGAGCATTAAAAGTTCAACTTCTAAGGAAGCTTATTCTGTTGAACTGAGTACTTCGTCACAATTTCAGACGACGATTTTGATTCTGTTAAATAAATGACCGCATTTATTCTGATGGGTCAAAGATATAATGACGTCTCATGTCACTGATTAAACACTCCACTCTCATTGTTATCTTGGTCACGTGACAGAAATTTAACTAGAAAAAGAAAAGAATCCGTTGTAATTAAACAATTAATATTCTTTGTGCTTGGACTAGCTTTAAGAATAATTAATTAGTAGTGAAGCTAACAGCTACATCACTACATAAATGACAACACAAAAAAGTAAAGAAAATGAAATAAAATCTCAAACAAAAGTAAATGTGTGGATAAATATCTTTATGCTCACACAAGATATTTTGAGGCATACGAAAAGGGAGAAACAAAACAGTTGGTTGCCTTAATGTTAGGTTTTGATTTAAGAAGGTCAGTTATTAAAGTTTAGGGTGTATATAATTTTTTCCAGATGAATATGATACATCCATCCATCCATCCATCTATCCATCATTATTTTTACCTGCTTCTTCCATTTTGGGTCTTGGGGGTCACCGGTGCCCATGTCCAGCTATCACTGTGTGAGGGGCGGGGTACACCCTGGACAGGTCTCTAGTCCATCACTGGGACACATAGAGACAAACGACTATTCACTCTCTCATTCACACCTAGGGACAGTTTAGAGTTACCAATCAGTCTAACGTGCATGTTTTTTGGTCCGTGGGAGGAAACCGGACTACCCGGAGAAAACCCACGCATGCAAACTCCACCCAGAAAGGCCCCCGGACCGGGATTTGAATCACGGTAACCTGCTCGCTGAGAGGCAGCAGCTCTACCAGTTGCGCCACTGTGCTGCCCCGAATATGATACATCACTTCTTTTATTCAGTGTATATCAGCTGGAGGGTGTGGGTCACATTCTTCTCACACATGCTCCGTAGCTCACCAAGACAACGAGAATGGATGTAAATAGTAGCAGCGTTAGCGGGTCACCGAGAAAGATTTCCAATACAGCAGCTAGACAAAAGTCTAAAGTGTGGAACGTTTTCGGGTTTTACAAGAAGGACGGAAAACTCGACAAAATCCACGCTATTTGTAAGCTATGCAGAGCACTTCTGAAGTACACTGGTAGCACAACAAACCTTGATCAACATGCAACGAGAAAACACAGAGAGGAGTATGGCGAATTTCTCAAGCCCCATAACAACGTGCAGGAGCAGGCAGCTGCTACACAGAGAGCGACGGGTAACGTTATCACTAAATTTTACGGGCAACTCGGCGACAGTTCATCACGAGCTAAGGATATAACGGCATCAATAACCCGTTTCATCGCTAAGGGCTTATGGCCGTACAATATACTGGAGGGGGAAGGATTTCAGGATTTGATTCATACGTTAGAGCCCAGATATAAGATTCTGTCCCGGCAGCATATCACAAACACATGCATGCCAGCATTGTATGCCCAAGTGAAGAGCCAAGTTGAAAAAGAATTGGCACATGCAGAGCGAGTTGCTGTTACAACCGATGCCTGGACATCATGCTCCACTGAGTCTTATGTGACCATCACTGTCCACTACATCTCTCCAGACTAGAAGTTAAATGTGCATGTGTTACAAACCAGGGCATTCAAAGGATCCCACACTGGGAAAAACATTGGTGCTCTGCTAAAACAGGCATGTGTTGACTGGAACCTTCTTGATAAAGATCCAGCCCTGGTGACAGACAATGCCACAAACATGGTATTAGCTGGAGTGGAAGCAGAGATGACCCCTCACCTCATGTGCTTTGCACACACTATTAATCTCGCCACACAGAAAGCCTTTAAAGTTGACACAGTAGCAAGGTTGCTGGGGAGAGTGAGGAAAGCCGTTGCCTTTTTTCATCGTAGTGTGAGGGCAGCAGAAATCCTTCAAGAGAAACAGAAACAACTAGCCTTGCCTTCCCACAAACTCATCCAAGATGTATCCACGTGGTGGAATAGCTCCCATGACATGCTTGAACGCTTTTTTGAGCAACATCCTGCGATTTCTGCAGCACTCATGTCCAGGGACCTCAGAAAAGGAAAAGAGGTGAATACTCTCAAGGACAAAGACTTCTGCGACATTGAAGACATTTTCAAACTGATGGCGCCGGTCAACCTTGTGACTACCAGCATGTCTGAAGACAAGCGACCCACACTCTCAATGATTCTTCCTGTAAAAGCAAAGCTTAAAAAGAACTTTGAACCATCAGATGAAGACTCAGTGTTAATCAGAGAGATGAAGCAGGCGTTCAAGAATGACTTGGAGAAACGCTACACAGGCCTTGAAGATCTCTTCCACACTGCAGCAGCTCTGGACGCCCGTTTTAAGTCCCTGCCCTTCCTCAGTAACCATGATGCAGAGAGGACATTCACAAGCATATCAGCAGAAGCAACATCCCTGCATCACAAGGTAAATCCCCCAACACACTGTCAAAATACATATTACAGTACATTCAGTTACAGTCTGCTGTTGTAAATGAACATATATCTGTGAGATATTATCCATAAATTAAACGGATTCTTTCATTTTTCTGGACTGAGTTCTATCGTGCATTGAATGATTAAATGTGACGTGAGACGTTAATTTTCTTTGACCCATCAAATGAATGCGGTCATTTATTAACAGAATCAAAGTTTAACATCAAACATTTACATTAATTTGGCAATTTGATTACAATAACAGCTTAATTAATTAGCTTTACAATCAGAGACCATACGGCCATGGTATCTCTGCAACTTTACAACAGACATTTCTGAGAATATCTGGACTAATTACTGGCAAGATAGAAGAGTTTTAAAGATGGGAAATGAAGGGAGTTTAAATGGAGAGAAAATGTGTGTGAGAAATGTATGTTGAAGAAGAACGACAGCACTCTCCATTCGAACCCAGCTTTCCTCGGTACACTTGCAGTTGAAGATCGACTCTTTACCTTGGCAGAGGATAATTCCGACTTCGGTGTAGAGTTGCCTTTCAACGCTTTTCTAGCGTCTCCGTAGGATGGTTGGAAAACGTCCGGAGTAGTGACGGTGCTTCGTTCACATCACGCTCACCTCTCGGTTGGACTCGCATGAGCTGTGAGCCCGTCAGAGTTCCACTCAGATGTGGAAGATTCCATAATTCCCACGAGACTCGGAAGAACTTCGGATCATGTCTGGAACTTCCTGTTCTCTCCAGCATCTTTTCTGTTCGGTTCTGCCCTCCGAACTGAACTGCTCTCCCACCGCACTGGTTGGAACTAGGAAGTGTCGACATTTAAAGAGTTCTGTTTCCGGTTCATTTGGGAAGTCCTGATTGGCTGAAAGAGCTAATCAGGGGTGTGTTTTTTATGACGTAAGAGGTCATTAAAAGTCAAGGAAAAAGATTAAGTTGTTTAAGAACAGACAGAAAATGTTTTGAAGAAACCGAGACTTTGTGGAGTCAGTTCTACTTCTATCTGTCTGAAAAAGTTAAACATGACATTTTTTTCCAGTAAACATGTAGTTGACCGAAACTTGACTTTTGACCGACTTACACTTGCTCATTTCAGACAGAAGATCAAGAAAATGAATAATTACTCTGTAACAGACATTAACTAGATTTCTACTTTGAATGAGGATTGAAAATCATTTATACTGTTTCACAGTTGATTTAAAATGAGTAGTTCACTTCAACATTTAAAATGGTTTGAACTAAACACACTTTGATTATCAAGACATTTGTAAAATAGTAATGATAATAAAAAAGAGAGTGTTCTTTCAATTGATCAGTGCAGGACACACTTAGAAAGTCTCTGGATGGACTTGATTTTGTGTTTCTGGACTCAAATCAATGAAATACAGTTCTTGTCCCAGGAAGGCCCTCAAGGTCAGGATTTGACCTGAGGCTTAGTTCACTACAGTCCCCCCTTTGGAAATCATCGCCTGTCCATGGGGATGAATTCCAACATGAACTTACGCCTTCGAATGTCCTTGAGCTTGATGTAATCCAGCAAGGAAAACAAAAGTCAAAGGATGTAATCCCACAATGTTTTTGGAAATTCCATTGTGTTGATGGTAATTCCATAATGTTGTTGGTAATTCCATTGTAGCAATGCTTTAACCCCTTGGAAACAGAGTCTGTAATCTCCTGATGCATGCTCAATAATCCAGGTAGAAAAATCCAAAAAAGTTCAATCTGGTCCTCTGGACATTAAAAAAAAAAAGAGTCTGTAATCCATTGGAAAAAGTCATATAATCCACAACGGTAAATCCACAACGAATGGATGTGTTGATTGATCAGCATACAGAGGGGTTCCCTTGGATTGAACTGAAGATGCGGCCACTGGATGAAGATTGGAGACCAACGTCAGGATTGCAGGTCTCCTCCAGCGAAGGTCGTCTCTGAGCGACGTCCAGTCGGTGCCGTTCTGGTTCAATGTGTCATGCAATTATGTGGTTTAAGGTGGGCTTATGAAGGGGATTTTACATAAGGCCTTAACCTATATGCACCTGGTGTGTAAGCTATTATGATTGGGAACAGCTACAGCTACCAGTTAAGGGGTGGAACATGCTAAAAAAGTTTCATATAGGGATTTATACCTATAGAAGGGCATTCCAAACTATTTTTCCATTCCTAACTTGGTTTAAGTTAGATTTACATGGCAAAATATAGTTCGGTTCAATTGTCTGTTGTCCTTTTAGACGAACGACTTGAGATTGGGTGTTTGGTTTCCCCATAAATGTTTTTGG
This sequence comes from Nematolebias whitei, assembly GCF_014905685.2. NCBI lineage: Eukaryota > Metazoa > Chordata > Actinopteri > Cyprinodontiformes > Rivulidae > Nematolebias > Nematolebias whitei. The sequence goes on along the minus strand of NC_056500.1, from coordinate 52,477,785 downwards.
AGTCTATGGCGAGACTCATCAAAAAGAATTAGCTATCCCCCCGAATAGAATTGTTCGAGTAGGTTCGGCTTAAGCGTTGTGAGACCAATGTAGATTATGGTACTTAAGGTAGCATTAATCTACATTGACTCCGCAAAGATTAGATTTTAACAAATGAACTGCATGTTGGCATAGTTAAAGGCCTCTTAGTCTCTAACTTAACTACACACAAAATTCATTCTATCCTCAGAAACAAATATCAAAACCAAATAAACAACGTTTCAACATCGACAAGAGTAGTGACTAAGCATCTAGAAACATCGTTTCACTGCTTCACCTCACCCTGGTTGTCAGATTCAGTCACGCTGTCCCGTTTGTGTTGTTTCTTTGCACACCTTGTGTGGTTTAACCTGGTTTCGATGTACCCATTTAACAATTGGCTCTTTTTGGCCTTTACTGATTTTTATCTGATAGACAACTGGAGACAGTTTGTCTGTTATCAGATGGGGTCCAGTCCATCTGGGCATCAGTTTACGGGCGAGAGTTCCGGTCCCGGACTCTCTTCTCCCAGTTGTGGGGGCAAACGTGTAGTACCAGACCCTGTCTCCCACTTGGAGTTCCTCGTGAGAGGCCTTTTGGTCGTAGTACGCTTTGCGTCCTTCAGCTGATTTTTCCAGGTTTTTCTGTGCGAAAGCAAAAGTGTTTTTAAGGTGTTTTTCCAAGTCTTTCATGTATTGTTGTGTAGTGTAGGCTGTTGCCATGGCAGCATCGCCTGGTTGGTACAACAGGTGTAGAGGGAGAGTCATTTGTCGACCCGTCATCATCTCGAAAGGAG
>NC_056500.1:52473442-52476961 GCF_014905685.2 Nematolebias whitei | reverse complement strand
AATACATGATTCATTAATAACATAGCAGTGGTTTGTGCTGTGTCATTAGGGGCTGGTAGACATTCTACCCATTTGGTAAACGCGCAGGTTACCGTGAGAAAATATTTATTTCCTCTAGAGGTCTTAGTGAGTGGTCCGACCCAGTCAATCTGGAGGTCCGACCATGGAAATGCAATGCCTCTACTATGCAGTGGTGCTCTGTGGAGTGGTCTGGATGGCTGAAACTGGCCACAGACCAGGCACCCTTTTATGTAGTCTTTGACATCCTTCTTCATTCCAGGCCAATAAGCAATCTGTTTTAATGCTTTCAGCGTGGCATTGTCACCCTTGTGTCCTGCGGACGCAAGGTCATGTGCATGAACTAACATCACCCCCCTGTGGTCATGGGGGACCACGAACACAGGTGAGGACCTCCGTCCATGAGCAAAAGTTAGGATGCCCTTAAGTAGTTTTAGCTGTTTGCGCAGCTGAAAGAGGACTTTAAGGTCTGGATTGGAATCCAGGTCACCTTTCGATGGAGTGTATTTGTCTGGGTCAGTCAGATACAGTACCATCGAGTTAATTGCAGGATCCAACTTCTGAAGTTGGATGATATCTGGGTCAGTCAGCATTGGGCGTACAGAAACTGTGTTATCAGCAGGTTTAGCCGCAGCTTGTGCACGTGTGACTGCCATCACCTCAGTTGTAGATTGTGACGACTGAGTGTTGAGTAGCCAGGAGGGGTCAAAGGACCACGTGGGTCCGTCAACGGCTCCTTCCTTGGCTAGGGAGTCTGCAAGGTCATTGTAGTGCTTGTCATCGCCTGGGACTCTGGAGTGTCCTGGAACTTTCTTCCAGATCTGTAGATCATGTGATGTCACTAAGTGATCACATGTCATGAAAAGCTCTTTGTGTTTGACCACCTTTTTGTTGCTTGTGAGAAAACCGTTCTGTTTCCATAGAGCGAGATGACACAAGAAACTAAGTCGAGCATAGTTAGAGTCAGTGCAGATGACTAGCGTCTGGATGGAGCGTTCCACCGCCATCCGTAGGGCTATTAGGATTGCTGCTATCTCAGCGTACTGAGAAGACTGAGAGCCTAATTTATAGCCAAATGTGACCTGTTCTTGGTCCTGGAGGAGTACTCCTCCAATACCTGCTTTGCAGATTGTCTCGTGGTGGAATGAGCATCCATCCACGTACATTGTCGCCATATCTTTGCAGATATTGCTATCAAAGAAGTGGTGATTTGGGTCCTCAGCAGCTGAGGGTTTACTCACAACCGGCTGTTGGGCGGCTGGTACATCCTGTGTACATTCTTGGCAGATTGCCAAATCAGTGCCCAAGTGTGACTTCTTATTTTGACCGTAGCGGATGTCTAGGTTAAAACTTTGAAGTGCCATAAGCCATGTGGCTACACGTGAGTTTGTCACCACTCCATCTCTGATGAGTTGGCTGTTTAGAAACGTTACTGGCTGGTGTTGTGTCTCAACAATAATCCTCTGTCCACCAATATAGCAGGAGAAATGTTTCACTGCCCACACAGTGGTCAATAGAGCCTTCTCACAGCCTGAATACCTTAATTCAGGGCCTGCCATTGTTTTGCTGGCGTAGGCCACAACACGCTTGTCTTTGTCGTGTATTTGGTGCAGACCTGCACTCATGCAGTGAGTTGAGAAGCCCACTTCCAAGTAGAACTCTTTGTTGTAGTCTGGGTAGACTAGACATGGGGCTGACTTGAGCCTGTCTTTAAGAGCGTTCATTGCCTGCTGCTGTGTATTAGTCCAGACAAAAGGAACGTCTTTCTTTAAGAGTTCAGTCAGTGGTTTTGCGAGATCCGCATAATGCTCTATGAACTGGCGTGAGTAATTACACACTCCCAGAAAACTCTGTAGTTCTTTGAGATTGGTTGGGACTTTGAGGTTGTCTAGGCCTTGGGTGCGAGTCAATTGTGGTTGTACTCCATCTGGACCTACTAGGAGGCCAACGTAGTCCACCTTGGTTCTGCACCACTGGCACTTTGACAGTGAGATTTTAGCACCAGCAGTTGTTAGCTGATTTAGGACGTGGTCGATCTCAGCCAAATGAGAGTCCAGTGTTGGCTGCCTCAAAAGGATGTTGTCCACGTAGATCAGTGTCCCACGCTCATGGGCGTCTGGACATGCTTTGTTCAAAAAGATGTTGAACTCTGCAGGTGAGTTAGCGTAGCCAAAGGGACACCTGGTAAAGGTGTATTGTCGGCTGCCAAAAGTGAAACCTAGTTTGTGTTGGTCTTCGGCGCGCACAGGGATGGTCCAAAAACCAGAGGCGACGTCGAGGGTCGAGAAGTACTTACCATCGGTGACCTTTGGCAGTTCCTGATGGAGCTGAGTCATTGGCCACCTGGATAAGGGTACTTGTTTATTTAGCTTTCTGTAGTCTATGGTAAGTCTCCACTTACCATTTGGTTTTAAAACTGGCCATAAAGGCACAGAGTAGGTGCTATTACATTGTCTGATTATACCTTTGACCAAAAGGTCATCAATGATCTCCTGGACAGGCTGATGTGCAGCCAGAGGGATCTTGTATTGTCTGACAAATGTTGGCGGTGCGTTGGGTGGGGTTGGGATTCTCACTGTGTGGAGTGAGGTCAACCCACAATCTGTTGAGTCAGTTGAAAATGACTTTTCATATTTTAAAAGAACTTGGCGAAGTTTGTCTCTTTCTTCATCAGATGTCAGAGCGTCGGCTTGGGCGACCACCTGTTCAATCTGTGATGAGACTGATAAGGGTTCTTGCTCCTTGGGGAGCTCCAACGAATCCCTTTCTGAGTCGTCGGACCTGTCTATGGGTAAGACACTGTAGATGAACATATTCTGTGATATATTCATAAATTAAACGGATTCATTCATTTTTCTGGACTGAATAATATCGTGCATTGAATAATTAAAATGTAACGTGAGGCGTTAATTTTCTTTGACCCATCAAATGAATGTGGTCATTTATTAACAGAATCAAAGTTTAACATCAAACATTTACATTAATTTGGCAAAATGATTTCAACAACAACATGGCTTAGTTAGCTAGTTTACAATTAGAAAACCAAACGGCGATGGTTTTCCTCACTTCAAGCTTCACAACAGATATTTCTGAAAAAATCTGGAATGATTTCTAGCAGGATAGAAGAATTTTAAAGATGGAAAATGAAGTTTATCTTGAGAGAGATGGGTGAGGGAATTTGTCTGTTATAACCAGAACAACACGCTCCTTCTGGACCCAGCTTAACCAAAGGTACACTTTGCGGTTGAAGATCGACTCTTTACCTTGGCAGAGATAATTCCGACTTCGGTGTAGAGTTGCCTTCAAACGCTCTCCAGCGTCTCCGTAAGGATAGTAGGGAACCGTTCGGAGTCGTGAGATCATCCCAGAACAGACATTTCATAATTCCTCTGAACTTCTCTCGTTCAGCTTAGTTGCTTTTTCTCCAGCATTCTGAATTCCAGCATTCTGAACTCTGCTGCTCTCGGAACTAACTCACAGCATTCTCTCAGCGTTCTTCTC
>NC_056500.1:52471890-52473342 GCF_014905685.2 Nematolebias whitei | reverse complement strand
GACCAATCTCTAAACTCTGCATTTTAGCCAAGGTTCTAGAAAAACTGATAAACTCTCAAATCAAAAATTACCTGGACTCATTTAACATCTTACCTCCACATCAATCTGGTTTCAGGAAACAACACAGCACAACCACTGCTTCACTGAAGGTTCTTAATGATGTTGTTGAAGCACTGGATGCTAAGGATTATTGTGCTGCACTTTTCTTAGACCTGTCTAAAGCTTTTGACACTGTGGATCATAACATCTTGTGTCATAAACTCTCAGAAATTGGTTTCTCAGAACACACCATTGGTTGGTTCTCTAACTATCTTTCAGACCGGAGGCAATGTGTTCAACATAATGGTACTTCCTCCAGTTATTTAACAGTCAACAATGGTGTACCACAAGGCTCAGTCTTAGGACCCACCCTCTTTACAATCTACATACATAATGTAGGTAAAAACATCCCTAATGCATCCATACATTTCTATGCTGATGACACAGTTGTTTATTGTCGAGCTAAAACTGTTGCTAAGGCTTTCCAGCTTTTGAAATCTGCATTCAACATCATCCAGACTGATTTGTTTCACCTCAAACTTGTCCTAAATGCCGACAAAACCAAAGGGATGCTTTTTTCAAATAGGAAATTGGTCCCAGCAGTTCTTCCTCCGATTTTATCCTCAAATGGTGTCCCCATTGAGTTTGTTGATTCCTATAAATATTTGGGTATCTTGGTCGACTCACATCTCTCTTTTAAGCTCCATGTGGAAAACTTGGTAAAGAAACTGAAAGTTAAACTGGGTTTCTTTTTCAGAAACAAATCCTGTCTAACTCTGAATGTTAGAAAACACCTTGTATCTGTGACTTTCCTTCCCTCAATTGATTATGGAGACATTATTTACATGAACGCTCCTACAAGAACCTGCAGATGTTGGATGCTGCAGATGTTGGATGCTGCAGATGTTGGATGCTACAGATGTTGGATGCTGTCTATCATGGTGCACTAAGATTCATAACTGGCTGTAACTACCATACCAACCACTGCACCCAGTATTCACTGGTTAACTGGACATCATTAACTTCACGCAGACTCTCTCACCGATATATTTCCATCTTTAAATCACTTCTTGGTCTGCTGCCTTCATACATCTCCTCCTACATGTCTCTGCATGAGTGCAGCTACAGCGTGCGCTCTCAGGACATTATTACCTGCAGTGTTCCCTCAATGAGGACTGAACTAGACAAAAGGGCCTTCTCCTACTGCTCTCCTGTTTCCTGGAATATCTTACAAAATGATTTGAAGCTCTCGACCTTGACCTCTCTAAGTGGCTTTAAGAATCTGTTGGACTCCTGGCAGGGTCCAATGCTGACATGTTCCTGTTTTTAGTTTTCTACATTCACCTTAGAATCTAGCTGTTTTTTGTTTTTTTGTTACCTTTTCCTTTTTCCTTTTAGCCATCCTATTTGTAA
>NC_056500.1:52468061-52471790 GCF_014905685.2 Nematolebias whitei | reverse complement strand
AAAAAAAAAAAAAAAAAAAAAAACTGTATTATGACTTTTTATAATTGTTTATTGTTGTTGCTGTTGTCCACTGTTGTCATCTTTCTTTGTTGAAATCAGGTCTCTCTTGTAAATAAGTCCTCGAGGCTCAATGGGATTTACCTGTATAAATAAAAGTTGATTGATTTTAAATAACACAAATGGTGGACCGTATGTCCACAGCAAAGCTGTCCGTTGACACACTACAAAAGTAAGGGACTTATTGAATGATAAAGCCTTGTATTTGCTGTATAATACAATTATAGTCCCACATTTAATTTATTGTGTTGAAGTTTGGGGAACAGCATGTAAAACTATAACGATGCCTATTTTTATTTTGCAGAAAAGAACTATAAGAATTATCACAAGAAAGCATTATTGTCATCCATCTAGTATTTTATTTTATCAATTGAAATTACTGAAGTTTTATGATTTGGTTAACTATAATATTCTTTTAGTACTGTATAAAGCTCAGAAATACACACTACCTTGAAACATTCAAACGTATTTTGTAAAAAGGATAAGTTGCTATAATCTTAAGGGAACAGACATTTTTGTTAAACCACAGTACAGAACCAGTTTAAAGGGGCGGCCTACTTCAATTCAGGGAATAGGTCTGTGGAATAGTTTGGAAAACTATGTAAAAAAAGTAAAGTCATTGCCTATATTTAAGAAAATGATTAAGATTAAAATTTTGGAAAGATACATATAAATACGTAAAATTGTGATGAGTTATTTATTTTGTTATATTACTTATAGATGATTATTGTTTGAATTGATTGTTTGAATTGATTTTGTTTTAAACAAGGGGCAGATATGATAAGATTTTTTCTTCTTCTGCTACCTTTCATTTTATGAGTTATGAGTGCTTAGTGTATATTTAGTTGATGTTTTTCTTAGTTCATATCTTAGATGTTATTACTGTTTTTCTTATACATTTTATTGTTGGATGTAACTGGGACCCTGTGGACATAATTTCGCTCCACCACATGTACCACATGAGGTGCGAATGACTATAAAGAAACTCTGACTCTGACTCTTTATGACGTGTTTTTTTTTTAATTTGGTTTCTAAATTGTTTTTTGTGTTTTAAATGTGAAATTAATAAAAATGACAAACAAACAAACAAAATGGGCGTATCTGGAGAGCCACATCTGATTGGACGAAAAAAAAAGGCTGAATGAAAAAATATATAAACACTAGATCCCGCATCGGCTGCTGCGCTGCAGTAATTTCGGCCGCCATCTTGGAGAGGTCATCCTTGTTATTTGGTTAAAGCAGAAGATCAGAAGATGTCTCAGCACTTCGCAGCTTATTTCTGTTCTAATCGATGGACTGTTGACGTCAGGTCTCGGGGGATAACTTTTCACAAGTAAGATGAACATATTATTGTTAGTATTTTGTGAATAGAATATTACTGTACTGTATTTATGTCCACAAGCTGATGTTATTGTGGTGGTACCAAGTGGTTCTCATTAAAATTATGTGATTTACAAGGCACACGGGTTCATAGATCTTACAAAAATACTTGTGACATCTGAGACAGGCTTGCAAATTTAGAAGAAAAAAAATATTTATGTACATTTTTATACTCTTTTTAAAATCCTATGAAAAAAAGAAGGAAGGAAACAAAACCCAAGAGCTGAGGTTACCAGATGAAGGCCACCAGACCAGCACAGCCCCGGACCCCAGCAACTAGAAAACAAAACAAAATGAATACAGGGCAACCACCAAACTAAGTCTAATCAAAAAGAAAGTGAAAAACAAATAAAGGCCAGCCCAACTAAATATCTAAATTATACAGTACAATTTACAAAGTAAAGGGGCTGTAACCAAACAAAATAAGGAAAACTATTTAAAGAAGAGAACTTTAACAATCAAATACTCATTTTAAATGTTGTAGTCCAGACCCAGGTGTGTGGCTAATTACCCACGCCACTGACATGAGTGCTCGGGGACCACGCCCCAAACAATTCGTGGTGGAGAAGTCCAGTGAAGCAGCCACAGGCGTCTGAGGACAATTAAGGGTGCATTCACACCAGCCCTGTTTAGTCCGCTTTAATCAAACTTTAGCTCGTTTTCCTAGAAAGTCCGGTTCGTTTAAGAAGGTGTGAACGCGCCATCGAACTCTGTCACGGAACAAAAAGGTGAACTCTGGCCTGGGCTAAAACCTAGGTCTGGGTCCGGTAGAAGAGAACTCCAGCGCAGTTCGAGTACAGTGTGAATGTAAACAGACCAGGCCCCGCTCCGCAGGGTAAACAAACACACATTTCTCTGACCTCATATGGAGCCGTCAGCTGACTTGTGTGGAAAAACAATATTCTCCATGATCTTCTGTCTCATCTTCTGCTCATGCTGAGTCCATTGTTGAAAAATGACAAAATATAACTCCTAAAACTGCTAAAACTTGATGCCACTTCGTTTTTATTTTTATTTACAGAAGAAGAAGACGTGTCTTCAGAGGTTTTTGTGTCGTTTCTTTCAGTAGTTCTTGGTGCAGCGCCCCCACAGGCGAGCGGGGGAACAGGTTGCTTCAACAGGTTGCTTCAACAGGTTGCTTCAACAGGTTGGTTTAACAGGTTGACTCGACTGCACAGTGCAGTGTGAATGCAAACGCACCAGCTCAAATGTAACAAAAGCTCATGAATATTGGTCCCGAACAGAGTCTACCAGACCATCTGGTGTGAAAACGACCAAAGTGCAACAATCTGGAGAACCCAAACAGCAGTGGTCCTTCACAGAGCCAGAACACTGGTAATCTTCCACAGGGACAACGGTTGTAACCTCAGTGGAGACAAAACCGTGATCTTCCATGGAGACAAAACAGCAGTGATTTTCCTGTAGAGACAAAGCAGTGGTCCTAACCTCAGCAAAGGACCTATAAAATTCAGTCAACTAATCACCAACAGTAGTAAATTTGAAGCTGACAATGAGTTTGGTTTCAACTACTCACCTGCTGACACACACATGCAGACATGCACAGGAGGAGGAGGAAGAGAGCAGCAAGCTAGTGATGGCCAAATGAAGCAATAAAGCAGTGTTGAACCACTTTGCCAGTTGTATTGAACTTGGGTTCATTCATTCAAAGGTTCATTTCAGTGACATCTAGTGGTCAAATAGTAGATGACACAGTCTTTTAGTAGATGACACACACTGTGTTTTATATATATATATACTGTATGTTCAGCTGATTCAGTAGATATGAACCGGTATCTGGGATTGAGAGAGGGTGTGCTTTAGGAAACAGTAGGTGCAGGGAAGGTGGTTGTGCTTGTGTAACTCAGACATGAAATTTGGGGATGGGAATTCAGAGGTTTTTATTCAGGAATAAGAGTTTTCCCACTGTTTTTGAACTCAGGTGATTTCTTTTTTCGCTGACAACTTATCCAGCTTTTGAAAAAACACGTTCACAAGGAACAGATGAGGCTGGTATGCATAAATATTGTTTAGCCAACAAGAACAAATGCAGATGAACATTTCTGGGATCCTGATGCATGCTCAATAATCCAGGTAGAAAAATCTAAAAAAGTTAAATCTGGTCCTCTGGACATTCAAAAAAACAAAACAAAGCATCACTTAAGACAGATGTTCATCCTCTCCCTTCTGAGGAATATGAAACAATAGCAGCGTGTCTCCAAGTGCTCTCCCCATTCTATGCAGCAACTGGAACTGTCCCAGGAGAAGAGAGTGTCAGGTTCAATGGTGATTCCA
>NC_056500.1:52464025-52467961 GCF_014905685.2 Nematolebias whitei | reverse complement strand
TCATGACGGAGACAGCTGTTATCACTTGCCAGGTCTTACGTGGCTGAGTTGACTTTTTAAAAAAAAGTGTCGAATCTAGTTTGTGATAAACGAGCTTTCATGGTGGTTGAATTTAATTCCACTCCCAGAAACAAATGTCTGGGCCGGGAAAATTGAGCTTCCTTCCAATTTATGGCGAAGCCCAGATTTAACAGGTGTGATGTCAACACCTGATCCTGCATCAGCGCCTCCTGTCTGGAGTGACAGGAGCAGCAGATCATCCAGGTAAAACAAAAACTCTCGTCTCTGTGTTAGGATGATCGGTATGCGTTCTCTGGATGTTATATAACAGATCCAAAAAACGGTCTCACCCCTCCGATCCGTGAGTAAAAACCTTGTGTTTTCTCTCCGTTGGGGGACTCTGTAGATTACTTTTATCAGAAAACACTGGGATTTCTGCATTTAGGGATGAGAATCAGTCTGATGATGACGGGACCGTTTTTTTATAACTCCTCTGAATGGAGGGGTTCGGGTTGCAAACTGTAACTTGTACCATTTGCATAAAACCTTGTCCATCCATCTGAAAAACGGCGAGCATGTTTTAGCCACTCTACGTAACGTTCGTATCTTAAGCTGAGCTGCCGAAAGCTGAGACGCGGTGGGTGACGGCTGCCCGCGTTTGATTCGTTGAGACGGGTGTCGTTTCTTGTGAGAGAGAAGGACCTCCACCCGAACCAGCCTGCGGACCACATTTATACCGATGTGAGCTGGTTAGCGCCGGCAGCTGTGTGTGTGCGCCAGCATCAACGCAGCGCCGTTGGATGGAGGCTGTTCATTTTAGTGATCGACTCGTCATGTCTAGAGCGGCGGTGAGTTAAAACCCTATTTAAGGACACCGGCTCATGTGGAGGCTGTTCCATCCCACGAGTGCGAGTTGACACCGCTTGAGTGAGGATCGTGCAGTTCTAGTTGGTAACGAGTTATTTTCGCTTACCATTGTGCCGTGATCGACTCGTCATGTCTAGAGCGACGGTGAGTTTAAAAACCTTTAATTAAGGACACCGGCTCATGTGTGGAGGCTGTTCTGTGATCGACTTGTCATGTCTTAGAGCGACGGTGAGTTTAAAAACCTTTATTTAAGGACACCGGCTCGTGTGTGGGGCTGTTTCATCCCACGAGTGCGAGTTGACATCGCTTGGGTGAAAATCGTGCAGCCCGGGATTATAACGAGTTATTTTCACTTACCATCGTGCCCTGTAAGCGACTAGTAATGTCTTGGAGCGGCGGTGAGTTTAAAAACCCTTATTAAGGACACCGGCTCTTATGTGTGCGGCCGCTGTGAGCTCATCCGAGCTTACAGACTGGCTAAAAAACAGACACTTTGATCATTAATGATGATTTATTTCAACTTTCGTGTCACTTTTACACACACCCTCCGGAGACCGTCATTTTGAGAAACTTCTCTCTCATGAGCTCTGCGATTGTTTGCCCAGAGCGCTGTCTTGCAGGCGAACTCTGGGGAAACGCTGAGCTGCAGGCTGCCGGAGTGAAGAGGGCTGGATTCTGACGGGCGGGGCTGGTGGTGGAACTCAGCGAGAGCCGCGGCCGTGGAAAAGTCAAAGCTTGCTCGCGACGGTCCCTCCAGCGGGCCGGGGTGGGCCGCGCGGCTTGATGAGGTGGCGCACAGCCTCTGGCACCTCCTCCGACTGTTTCACTTCGCCAACATGGTTTGAAGCTGCTCTGAACAGCGCGTCCGCGATGGCTTCATCAGGTCTTGTGCAGTTTCTCCGGCAGCGAGGGGAGTAACGAAGCCAGGTGGGTCGATGGATCATCGTCATCCACGCTGCAGTCCTCGACAGGCAAACCGTGGGAGAGGCACACATGTTGAGCTGGCGTCAGCTGCCTTACAGAGGGAGTTCTTTGTCTCCAAGGCAGGTCTGCGGCCTTCAGTCCCTTGGACATGCTATATGCTAGCAGCGCACGTTGTTGCTAACTGCGGCTGCCTGAAAACACGTCGGTGGGCTCGATTGGAGAGCGTGGTCGCCGTCTGGTTCGTGTTCCTCCGGAGGGACGGGACGCTGCTCCGACCTGGGCAGCTTCGCTCCGGAAGCTTCCGCGAGGCTTGGCTCCAGGGGGGGTTACCGAGGAATAGCCCCGCTCGGTGAATCCCTCAACTCTGGTGATGGGAGCGGACTGGGGACCGACTCCTCTAATCTACCAGGAAAGAACCGTCTGCGGCCTCGCCCGTCGAACGTCCTGTTGGAACGCGAGGCCGTATGGATCAAGACGGTGAGCCATAGTGGAGCCCAGTGAAAAAACAACCTTTCCGCCGATCATCCGAACTGGCGGGAAAAGGCGAGGGACGTAGAAAAAAGGGGGGTCCCTTCATGTCAGCCTCCTCCTGGGTTCCGCCGGGCAACCCCTGAGGGCGCTGTCGGCCGGGAGCGGTGTGATCGCCGATGCGAAACGAGGTGGGATGGGGTGAGCATTCACTCAGCCCCCCTCCACCTACACTACGCTCCCCAGGAGGGAATGAGCAGCGGGGGCTGCAGCTGAGCACGCCTTGCCCCGGAGGAACCATCCGGTTCGCCCCCAGGGTCGGCGATAAGAGGAAAAACACAAGATGGCGTTGTCCAGCGTGTAGTGACCTGTCACTGAGAAATGTTCCCCGACGCTTACCTTGGAATAAGACTGCTGTCATCTTCTCCTCGGGGAGGAGAACTCACCGGACGACCGGAGGTCGACTGCCGGGCCAAGCATCCTTCACAAAGGTTGGTCATTTACACAATTTATCTTCTTTGTTCTTCTGACAGTGCTATATTAGCTCGCTGAAGAAAAAATGGGAGCCAATTTCCCGCTCTTAACGTAATTTATACGGACCGGGTGGGGCCCACACAGCAGGTGGGCGTGGACTAATTTTTTTCAGTGCTTATGCTCTGCATAACGGGATAAACCCACTAAAGCGAAGGCCTTAAAGGGCGAAGCTTATACGACATAGAATCCTTAGTTTTCTACAACTGATAGTGGTTGGTCATGAATTATGATGAAGTTTAGCAGCTTCTCTGTAAACATTAGAGCTCCGTGGCTTCAGCGGTGTGTTCTTCTCGTTCAATCCGAAGCAGGCAGCCTGATTTTAGTCAACTGCACCCTAATGGCTGAACCATGCAGCTGCCTGCAGAGCAAAAGGTTCTTTAAAACAGCCAATAATCCTCCACCACGACCAGTTGTCCTTGGAGCATTGAAAAAAGAACAATCCGGAGGAAATAATTCCAGAAAAACACTGATCTCACCAGGGCAGATCCAAGTCTCAGTGATGAAAAGAAAGTCCAGTCAGTTGCAGCAGAAAAAGTCGTTCAAAATAAAAGTTTTGTTAGCCAGAGATGTGGCATTTATCAGGGCCATCCACGTAGAATCCACCACAGGAGGAGATGATTGCACTCTGCACCCTGGTTCACTCCAGAACTCCGTTCTCTGAAATCCAAAGGTCGGAGGTTGGAGCGACTCTGTAAGAAATCCGGTCTCTCAATTCACAAGGAACTCTATGCGAACCACATCATCCAGTATAAGGACAGTATTTCTCAAGCCAAATCCAGCTACTTCTGTGACATCATCAGTTCCAATGTTGGCAATTCAAAGACTTTGTTCTCTCTCCTTAACCGTTCAGTCTCATCTCCTAACTCATTACCCTCTCACATGGTTTCCACAGAATTTTGCAACTCTCTGATGTCTTTCAAAAACACAAAGTTTGTTTTCTCAGTCATCCAGGTATATAACAAAAAAGGTTGAATCATGTCATCTGGACTTCGTTTTTTTTGTTAAAAAGAAACGTTTCGCCCCTCATCCAAGAGGCTTCGTCAGTCTGAGGCCTAGCCATCTGGTATTACCCAGAAGCCACCCTGACTCTTGTGTTTCAAGCCTGCCTCAGATACCCCTGAGGTCTGGCCTTTTCACTAATTG
>NC_056500.1:52460292-52463925 GCF_014905685.2 Nematolebias whitei | reverse complement strand
TGCGGCCATCACCCCCATCATCAAGAAACCAGGTCTTGACTTTACCAACTTCAATAATCTTCGTCCGATCTCTAATTTGCCCTTTATTTCCAAAGTTCTTGAAAAAGCCGTTGCTAGTCAACGTCACTCTCACCTATCCAACAATAACATTTATGAAGAGTTTCAATCTGGTTTTTGCCCCCACCATAGCACCGAAACAGCTCTAATAAAAATATCTAATGACCTTCTTCTTGCTGCTGACTCTGCTCTTCTGTCTATCCTCATTTTACTGGATCTAAGTTCTTCCTTCGACACAATCTGTCATTCTATCCTCCTCAACAGACTAACCTCCATTGGCATCTCAGGTACTCCGTTAGACTGGTTCAAATCTCATCTCTCTGACCGCACTCAATTCATTCAGCTCAAATCCTTTCGTTCCCAGTCTTCCCCCGTCTCCACGGGTGTCCCCCAAGGCTCTGTCCTCGGACCCCTCCTCTTCATCATTTACCTCCTTCCTCTAGGTCACATCTTCCATAAATTTGGTGTCCATTTTCACTGTTATGCTGATGACACACAGCTCTACCTGTCAACAAAACCAAACTCCACCCACCCTCCATCCTCACAGACTGTCTCAATGAGCTAAATCACTGGTTTTCCAACAACTTCCTACAACTAAACAGTAACAAAACAGAAATTCTTCTTGTCGGTACCAAAAACTCTATTTCAAAATCAGAACATCATCTCATCCCCCTTAACAACTCTCTGCTATCCCCCTCGCCTCAGGTCAAGAGTCTTGGTGTCATCCTCGACACCACTCTCTCCTTCACTTCACACATCAACAACGTCACTCGGTCTGTCTATTTCCATCTCAGAAATATTAACCGTCTCCACCCTTCTCTCACACCCCGCTCCACAGCCATCCTTGTTGCACAGTCTTGTGACTTCTCGGATTGACTACTGCAACTCCCTTCTTTATGGCCTCCCAACAAATCTCTCCAGAAGCTACAATTGGTCCAGAACTCAGCTGCCCGTGTCATCACTCAAATCTCCTCCTATAACCACATCACTCCAGTCCTGCAGCAGCTCCACTGGCTCCCGGTTAAATCACGTATCGTCTTCAAAATTCTTCTTCTCACTTTCAAAGCTCTCCACAACCTTTCCCCTCCGTACCTATCTGACCTCCTACACATCTCCATCCCCTCTCGCTCTGTCAGATCCTCCTCTTCACTACACCTCCATGTACCCTCTGCCCGCCTCTCCACCATGGGGAGCAGGGCCTTCTCCTGCTCTGCTCCTCATCTCTGGAACTCTCTACCCCCTGACTTAAGAAACACCACCTCTCTTTCTCTATTCAAGACTGCTCTGAAAACACATCTCTTTAGACGCGCTTATCCTTACCTTTGCTGTATGTTTTTTATATTCTTTATGTATTTTATATTCTTTATGTATTTTATATTCTTTATGCATTTTATATTCTTTATGTAATTTATATTCTGTATGTATTTTATATTCTTTATGTAATTTATATTCTGTATGTATTTTATATTCTTTATGTAATTTATTCTTGTTGATCTTTGTTCTTACTGTAAAGTGTCCTTGGGTGTCATGAAAGGTGCTTTTTAAATAAAATTATTATTATTATTATTATGATTGCAGTGTCCAGTCAAGCGGTCTCAGATTTGCAGAGTTCGACGTGCGCCTCCGGCAGGAAACGGAGCCGCGCACAGGCCCAGTGGGATGATGAGACCCCGACAGCGGGACCAGACAGCGCGCCACAGGATCTGCACAGCGCCAGGAGCAGAGGTGGAAACGTTGACCATCAGCTGGAGAGGATGATTCAGAGGCAGCAAGCAGGGCTTTAAGCTTCACCAGCCGGCCAGCGCGTTTTCCACGGCGTCTGGAGCGATGTCTCCAGGGAGGCAGGTGCACGGCTTGCTGCAGGTAAACAGGCACGTCCGCCAGCAGCGGGGGGACAGGGGGTGGCTCATATTGATCAAAATAACGACATTGGTGGCACAAAGTCGAAGAGCCAAAAGTTGTAGTCGTTCGTACACCAGCAGAGAGTTGATGTCACAGATGAGAAACGAAAAAAACACCAATAATACAAACACCATCAGCACAGGTGGACTGGTAAATGGACTGTACTTATACAGCACCTTTCTATCTTATTGAGATACTCAAAGCTCTTTACAACAATCTGTGCCTCATTGACCCATTCATACAGCTCTATACTAGATCTCTACAAAGATAATTGAAGTAATCATTCTAAAGAGAGTAATCAGTGTTTTATCACATTCATACACCGATGGGACACACATCAGAGGCTGTGAGGGGTTCAGTGTCTTGCCCAGGGACACTTCAGCATGTGACTGCTGGTGGATTCGAACCCCCAACTCTCGTATTGGAGGACGACTGCTCTAGTTTGGACACGCCGTGTGTCTTTCATCATGGTTGTTTAAGAAAGGAGAAGCAGCTCATTGCACCAGTCACAGTTCAGTAGCTTGTTGCAGCTGAAAGATGATCGTCCGTGCAGTAATGATCCAACAGGAGGCTCGCACCTGTTTGATTAGTTCAATCCAGGTGGAGACGGGGGCAGTGTGTGACCAGCCATCTGCAACATCAACACCAAAGTGGAAAAAACCAAACAAACTAAGAGACCAACTAAGGAAGAAAAGGAACTAGAGTGATGAAAAAATACAACAAATGGAGGAGGTCAGGTCCACAGTGCTGCTTACACGTCGAGGTGAAAAGACGAGAGAGAACCACAAGAAGCAACAGAAGAACAGGCGACAACGTCAGACTTCCTGAACGACACCATGTGTCCACACTAATAAATGGTCAAGCTGGGAAGTCAGGAGGGTGGACAAATTCACAAGAGGTTCCTCTCAGACACCATGGAAACTCTCCACAAGATTTCTCAGAGACCCCGGGCCTCCATGTGTCCCGCTCCAGCTTTTTAAAGCTCAAGCCCTTCTGGATAGTGAGACCAAAGGTCACAGGCAGAGAAACGTGCCTGTAAAATTCAAGATCATTCTTCAAGTAAAAAATGCACCATCTTGGAATAATACATCCATCATCTGTTTCTGATGTAGTGACTTCATCCGTCTGTGATGTAGAAAACACTGAGTGCATGTACGTGCATGTGTAAGGGCCTTACTTTCCATGTCGACATGGACTCCACAACAACAACATATCTCAGGGTGAATGGATGACACCACCAA
The DNA here is from genome assembly GCF_014905685.2 of Nematolebias whitei. Lineage (NCBI taxonomy): Eukaryota > Metazoa > Chordata > Actinopteri > Cyprinodontiformes > Rivulidae > Nematolebias > Nematolebias whitei. Next base: position 52,460,725 of record NC_056500.1, on the reverse strand, counting down.
TAACAAAAATAATGCAGGACGGCATCACAACCCTGGAGAAGTAGCTAGTTCTGAAAAACTTGTAGCGCTAACCAAGACTGACCTGCCCCGTGCTTGATACTATTTCTATCTTAACATTTGATTCTTGGCCTTCCATTGTGTATCTATTCCTCTCAAACCCAGCCGGTCAAAGCAGATGGTCCTCTTGTCCTGATCCTGGTTCTGCTAAAGGTTTCTTCCTCGTGAGGGAGTTTTTCTTTCCACTGTCGCCTTCATGCTTGTTCAAGATGAGAGTTCAGTGATGGAGTTAAACTCAGAGCTGCTCCTCAGATAAATAATGTTCAATTATTATTTTATAGATGAATGTTTCTGTTCAATTATTATTTTATAGATGAATGTTTCTGTTCAATTATTATTTTATAGATGAATGTTTCTGTTCAATTATTATTTTATA
>NC_056500.1:52459187-52460192 GCF_014905685.2 Nematolebias whitei | reverse complement strand
ACTCATTTTAAATCAACTGTGAAACAGTATTAATGATTTAAAATGAGTGGTTCACTTCAACATTAGAAATGATATGAACTAAACACACTTTTGATTATCAAGATATTGTAAAATAGTAATGATAATATAAAAAGAAGAGTGTTCTTTCAATTGATTGGTTCAGGATACAATTAGTCTCTGGATGAGCTAATTTGTATTTCTGGATTCAAATCAATGAAATAACAGTTCCTGTCCCATGAAGGTCTTCAGAGACAGGTTTTGGTCGGAGGCCTAGTTCACTACACTTTATACAGTACTGCGGTGGATTTAGATATTTTAGTTTTTACAGAATTTATGTGCTGTTTCCATGACAGTTTATCATCAAGAATTACACCCAAAAACTTCACCTCACCTACTCTGCATATCTCAACACCATCAACTCTAAAAGGAACATCGACAGTTATCTTTTATTTTTTACTAAATATCATATAATTAGTTTTATCAAGGTTCATTGATAACTTGTTTAATTTAAACCAATTTTGTATTTTGACAAACTCCATCTTCATCAACTCAAATATCTGTTCCAAGTCTTTACCCAAATAAAAGAAAGTGGTATCATCAGCAAAGAGAACACATTTAAGGATACTGGACACCTCCGTCAATTCATTTACATACAAAATAAACAACTTAGGTCCAAGTACAGAGCCTTGTGGCACTCCACATGAAATACTGCTTAGGTTCGATCTTACATCGTCTATTTGTACAAACTGTTTTCTGTCTCTTAAATAACTACATATACACTGCAAAGCTGATCCTCTAATACCATATTTTTTAAATTTATCAATCAGAATGGTGTGGTCAATTGTGTCAAATGCTTTTTTTAAATCGACAAATATACTTATACAATGTTGTTTTTGATCTATAGCTGTAGTAACTTGTTCCATCAATTCCATAAGAGCCATGGATGTTGAGTTTTTTGATCTGAACCCATACTGACTATTACTTAAAATATTATTTTTATCAAGA
>NC_056500.1:52457712-52459087 GCF_014905685.2 Nematolebias whitei | reverse complement strand
CCTACACCCCCCTGAACATAAGAGGATCTGCGGTGGAAGTGGTCTCCAGCTACAAGTACTTGGGTGTACACATGAACAACAACCTCAGCTGGAGCAACAACACCACCAGCCTGATCAAGAAAGCTCATCAGAGACTCTACTTCCTCAGACGGCTGAGGCGAGCTGGTCTGGAAGCTCAGTCCTCACCTCCTTCTACAGGTGTGCAGTGGAGAGCATCCTGTGCTGCAGCATCAACGTGTGGCATGGAGGCTGCACAGCTGCAGAAAGAAAAGCTTTGCAGAGAGTGGTGAAGGCTGCACAGAAGATGTTGGAGTCAGCCTCCCCACCATCACAGACATCTACACCTCCAGATGCAGGAAGAGGTCCACCTGCATCATGAAGGACCCCACCCACCCAGCACACACACTTTTTGCCCCACTCCCCTCAGGAAGGAGGTTAAGGAGCATTAAGTGTAGAACCACTAGACTGAGGAACAGCTTCTACCCTGAGGCTGTTAGACTCATGAATCTCTAACTAGAATAATCTCTGTGAAAAACCACATCATGTTGCTGCTGATCTGTTTCATGTTGCTGCTGATCTGTTTCAATGTTGATGTGTTCATGCGTGCACATCTGCTCACAGACTCATGTTCATGTTTGTGCTGATGTTCAATGTTTTATGTTATGAGTGCTTAGTGTATATTTAGTTGATGTTTTCCTTAGTTCATATCTTAGATGTTATTACTGTTTTTCTTATACATTTTATTGTTGGATGTAACTGGGACCCCGTGTACATAATTTCGCTCCACCACATGTACCACATGAGGTGCGAATGACAATAATGAAACTCTGACTCTGACTCTGACTACATGATATATTTTAACTTCTGATTCATCGTACATCGTCATGATTCAATGTATTTTTCATCAGGGTGTTCGTTTCGTTGATTTTATGTACAAAATATTTCATAATACAATATATCATCATCTCCTAAACTCATCTCAATCTTTCCAAATCCTTTAACTCTTGTATTTTACTTTTGTCCAATCATGTATGACTCTCCAGATACGCCTATTTTAGTATTGTTCAATCATGTATGACGCTTCAGATACGCCCATTTTACTATTGTCCAATCATGTGTGACTCTCCAGATACGCCCATTTTACTATTGTCCAATCATGTGTGACTCTCCAGATACGCCCATTTTATTATTGTCCAATCAGGTATTGTCTTCCAGACACGCCTTCCGAATTTGTATGCAGAGATATTACCTAGTTGGCTGAAATGCTCGTACTTACGTTCGTTCTTTACTATTGTTGCATTTTCTTGACACGTTAACGTTGCGCTCACATCTGGTCGCTCCTGAAAAAGCAAAATGGGGTGCTTTTTTTCGAAGA
>NC_056500.1:52456795-52457702 GCF_014905685.2 Nematolebias whitei | reverse complement strand
GAGACAAGGTGAGCAGTCACTCTTTAAAATAACGGAGCAAACATTTACTACAGGAAGAACCAAGTGCGGATAAACGAGCTGTTTTCTCAGACGCGCTAATCTGAGTCTAATCTGGCCTTTAGCGTGTTAGCTAGCCTCACGTTCACTTCCTGTTGTGGACAGGAACTCGTTAGTTTGTGTGAAAAACGACTAAAACATTGTCCTCCATGAAGTCTGGTAGTCCGGAGCAGTGGGACCATCCTGCATCCAAACACATGTCGCTGTTTGATTACAGTGTGAACACGTTCGTAGTGCAGCAGCTCCGTGGAGCCTGATCTCATCAGGAGATTACCTCAACTTCAGAACCTTCACGTTGAACCTGGCGACACCGTGCACGAGCCGACTCACGTGACGGAACTTCCGCTTGGGCTCGAGGTGACGCCTCAAACATCACGAGGTGCATGTAGTCTAAAGGCGAACTGCATCTCACTTGAGTCCTTGAAGGAATACAAAGATCTGCTGTGGACACATGACAGTTGTAAGTAGTTTGGAGGGAGGAAATGTTTCTCGCAGTACTTGTTTCTCGCAGTACTTGTTTCTTGCAGTACTTGTTTCTTGCAGTACTTGTTTCTTGCAGTACTTGTTTCTCGCAGTACTTGTTTCTTGCAGTACTTGTTTCTCGCAGTACTCGTTTCTCGCAGTACTTGTGAAGCTGCTACTGTCACATGTTGGCACAGACCCTGTTCAGTAGTTCCAGGATAAACATGTGGTGGTTCAGTCAGCTGTGAAGGCATCTTAATTCAAGTTAATTCACTTCTCTTTATTTCTAAAGCTCCAAGTCACAACAGAATCATCTCAGGGACTGAACAGAAACATTCATGTATAAAATAATAATTTAACAGAAACATTCATGTATAAAATAATAATT
>NC_056500.1:52449384-52456695 GCF_014905685.2 Nematolebias whitei | reverse complement strand
GACCCACCTGGCTTCGTTACTCCCCTCGCTGCCGGAGAAACTGCACAAGACCTGATGAAGCCATCGCGGACGCGCTGTTCAGAGCAGCTTCAAACCATGTTGGCGAAGTGAAACAGTCGGAGGAGGTGCCAGAGGCTGTGCGCCACCTCATCAAGCCGCGCGGCCCACCCCGGCCCGCTGGAGGGACCGTCGCGAGCAAGCTTTGACTTTTCCACGGCCGCGGCTCTCGCTGAGTTCCACCACCAGCCCCGCCCGTCAGAATCCAGCCCTCTTCACTCCGGCAGCCTGCAGCTCAGCGTTTCCCCAGAGTTCGCCTGCAAGACAGCGCTCTGGGCAAACAATCGCAGAGCTCATGAGAGAGAAGTTTCTCAAAATGACGGTCTCCGGAGGGTGTGTGTAAAAGTGACACGAAAGTTGAAATAAATCATCATTAATGATCAAAGTGTCTGTTTTTTTAGCCAGTCTGTAAGCTCGGATGAGCTCACAGCGGCCGCACACATAAGAGCCGGTGTCCTTAATAAGGGTTTTTAAACTCACCGCCGCTCCAAGACATTACTAGTCGCTTACAGGGCACGATGGTAAGTGAAAATAACTCGTTATAATCCCGGGCTGCACGATTTTCACCCAAGCGATGTCAACTCGCACTCGTGGGATGAAACAGCCCCACACACGAGCCGGTGTCCTTAAATAAAGGTTTTTAAACTCACCGTCGCTCTAAGACATGACAAGTCGATCACAGAACAGCCTCCACACATGAGCCGGTGTCCTTAATTAAAGGTTTTTAAACTCACCGTCGCTCTAGACATGACGAGTCGATCACGGCACAATGGTAAGCGAAAATAACTCGTTACCAACTAGAACTGCACGATCCTCACTCAAGCGGTGTCAACTCGCACTCGTGGGATGGAACAGCCTCCACATGAGCCGGTGTCCTTAAATAGGGTTTTAACTCACCGCCGCTCTAGACATGACGAGTCGATCACTAAAATGAACAGCCTCCATCCAACGGCGCTGCGTTGATGCTGGCGCACACACACAGCTGCCGGCGCTAACCAGCTCACATCGGTATAAATGTGGTCCGCAGGCTGGTTCGGGTGGAGGTCCTTCTCTCTCACAAGAAACGACACCCGTCTCAACGAATCAAACGCGGGCAGCCGTCACCCACCGCGTCTCAGCTTTCGGCAGCTCAGCTTAAGATACGAACGTTACGTAGAGTGGCTAAAACATGCTCGCCGTTTTTCAGATGGATGGACAAGGTTTTATGCAAATGGTACAAGTTACAGTTTGCAACCCGAACCCCTCCATTCAGAGGAGTTATAAAAAAACGGTCCCGTCATCATCAGACTGATTCTCATCCCTAAATGCAGAAATCCCAGTGTTTTCTGATAAAAGTAATCTACAGAGTCCCCCAACGGAGAGAAAACACAAGGTTTTTACTCACGGATCGGAGGGGTGAGACCGTTTTTTGGATCTGTTATATAACATCCAGAGAACGCATACCGATCATCCTAACACAGAGACGAGAGTTTTTGTTTTACCTGGATGATCTGCTGCTCCTGTCACTCCAGACAGGAGGCGCTGATGCAGGATCAGGTGTTGACATCACACCTGTTAAATCTGGGCTTCGCCATAAATTGGAAGGAAGCTCAATTTTCCCGGCCCAGACATTTGTTTCTGGGAGTGGAATTAAATTCAACCACCATGAAAGCTCGTTTATCACAAACTAGATTCGACACTTTTTTTTAAAAAGTCAACTCAGCCACGTAAGACCTGGCAAGTGATAACAGCTGTCTCCGTCATGAAGCTGTTGGAAATGATGTCACTCACACAGTGTTTTCCGCTGGTTTGTTACACATGAGACGCCTCCAGAGGTGGTTTTGCACGTCTGCATGTGGATCCAGTAAAACAAAACGACGGATGATCATTGTCCCTTCCTCTGTGAGAGCAGACCTCCGACTCTGGGGAAACACCTTGTTTTCTGTCAGAGGGAGTCCCCGTCAGCAGACCCACGTCACGGGTCAGTCTTCACGGACACGTTGCTGTCAAGCTGGGGGGGGGGACATGCCTATCTCAAGCAGTAGGGGCGCTGTGGCCCCACTACACATCAGCCCACATCAATGTTTTGGAGTGTCGCACAGCACTGAATATGATTCAACACTTTGCTCCCGTGCTACAGAATCAACACGTGTTGATTCACACAGACAACATGGTGACTGCTGCGTACATAACCATCAAGGGTGTGCGTTCAGCCCAGATGTTACACATTGCGTGAAAGCTACTGTGTTGGGCTCATCAAACCTGCTCTCTATTAGAGCGGTTTTACATATCCGGTGTTCTGAACAGAGGGGCAGATGTGACGTCCAGGGGCGGCCCACGTCACGTGGACCGGACCCTCCATCCAGATCTGATGTTTTCAGACGTAGCAGAAGTTGGCAAAGCAGCTGTGGACCTGTTTGCGACGCGAGAAGAACGCTCAGTGTCAACTATGGTTTTCCCTGAGCCCGCGAGACGATCCATCGCTGGGGGGGGGGACGCATTTGCTCACAGCCCGTGGCCCAAAATGCTTTTATACGCGTTTCTTTTCCCCCACCTCCTCTGTTTTTTACGGTTCCTGAACCGAGTTCAGGAGGAGGGATTGACAGCTCTCCAGGTGGCTCCCGGCGTGTGAACGCACCATGGTTCCCAAGCCTGCAACGTCTGTTGTTGGGTCGCCGTGGAACTGTCGTGGAGGGAGGATGCTCTCCTTCAGGCAGGAGGAGCGACCAAGAGTTACCCAGAAATAGGTCAACACCTGTGGGTCTGACCGCTGAGCGGTCCCACTTAGAGGATGGGTCTCCCTCAGGAGATAGTGTGCACAATTCAAGATTCACGTGCTGCATCTACCACAGTTCTGTACACATCAAAGGGGACGGCTTTTCAGCGCTGGTGTACAGAGAAGGTTTAGAAGCCACCTCATGCCTTTTAGGCGGCGTGTTGTTTTTCTACAACAGCTGATGGATAGGGAGTTGGCTTTCAGTACGCTTTAACGTACGTTGCAGTCATCTATTCCTGCCACGAAGGTTTCGGAGACAGAACAGCTTTTAATCACCCGCTGATGAAGCGTTTTTCTAAAAGATGTTCAGAGACACAGGCCTGCTTCACGTCCACTTGCTCCACAGTGGGATTTAACGCTGGTCCTGCGAGCCCTGATCAAAGCTCCAATTGAGCCTCTGGATCAGGTTTTCACTTAAATTCTTGTCTCTTTAAACAGCCCTGCTGCTGGTTTTAACACCCGCTAAGAGGGTAAGTAATTATCTGCCCTCTCTGTTGCTTCGTCATGCCTTAGAACTTAGGCTGACGGGCAGCTCAGCTGATTTAAGACCAACCCAGCTTTTATGCCTAAAACATCACGAGCTCTTTTAAATCAAGAGTGATATCGTTGGAGGGGTCTTTTCCCCCCCACAGATCAGAAGAGGAAGCATCTTTTCATCTTCTCTGCTCGGTGTGGGCGTTGACGTGTTGCATAACGCGCACAGCTGCAATGCGTTCCAAACTCAACAATTGTTTGTGCATTATAGAGATGCATCTGCAGGTCGCCGTTATCCATCCAGCGCTTGTCACACTGGCTGTGTGAGGCCTTTTCTGAAGCCTACAGAGCATCAGATTTAGAGTCTCCTGTCAACCTCTAAGCACACACGACCAGGGGTATCGCATCTTCGACTGCTCTGCATAATGGTATGTCAATGCAGGACATTTGCACTGCAGCTGCATGGTCAACACCCTGCTAATTTATTCGCTTTTACCTACGTGATGTAACGGCTCGTTCCATGACACATTCTGTCCTTAGTGCTCTAACAGAATGAATATTATTGTTTTCATGGAACTCTGTTTAAGCTCACTTCTGTCTGCATGCATTACAGTGTGAGATGTTGTTTTCAGTCACAAGTTGTGTCTGTGATTTTGGTTCTATTGTCACTAATCAGTTCATGACTATTGTTACCAATCAGTTCATTTGATCAATAATCAATTCATGGACATTAATCTGTTTATACTGTTCAGCCATGAACCAGTTGGTTCATGCCCCCCCCCCCCCCTTCTTTTCAACTTCTTCTTCCCGTTGAAAGTTTTCCGGGGCATTCATGCTTTGTCAGAACGCATAGTTACTCAACATGCGTCTGTGCATGGCACATAATTACGCGATGCGTAGTTATGCACACGGGGAGCTGAGTGACAAGACGTTTTTTGGGCAAGCTTCCGCTTCTTACTGTGTTCGAATGGACCCAGTGAGGCGAGGACCACATCGGCTTCGCCCTTTACCCACTAAAGCGAAGGCCTTAAAGGGCGAAGCTTATACGACATAGTACGTTGGTTACGTACTGTAACCCCAGATTCTATGAGTATAAGCGTAGCCCTTTAAGCGTCGGGCCTCACTGGCTCTTAAATGGCTGAAGAAAAAGCTATTTTGGGAGCCGATTTCCCGCTCTTAACGTAATTTATACGGACCGGGTGGGGCCCACACAGCAGGTGGGCGTGGACTAATTTTTTTCAGTGCTTATGCTCTGCATAACGGGATAAACCCACTAAAGCGAAGGCCTTAAAGGGCTACGCTTATACTCATAGAATCTGGGGTTACAGTACATAACCAACGTTTCACAGCTTGATACTTGCAGCCAAGATCTAGTTTACCCTCCAGAGATATTTATCAGTACAACAGTAGACAATCATAAAAACATACGACTTGAATAATACAAGAAAATTGTGTATATATGTTGTTGTTAAGCACTTTGATAACAGGTTCTGTTTTAAATGTGCTCTATAAATAAACTTGACTATATATATATATATATATATATATATGAAACATAAACAGCTGCATTATAAAGTGATGTAAAATACTAAAAACAGGAACATGCCTGTTGGTTTATGCCATGAACTTAGCAGATGATTAAAGCCATTTAATCACTTTAATATCCACTTTAAAACTAGGAATAAAAAGAAACATGTTTTGTGTTAGAATTTAATTCTAACTTTTAAAACTTATCCAACATTAATAAAACTTACCTCAAGTTGTCTTTTTGGACATGCATGCATATATTTGTACAAATTGTACTTGAGAGCAGATTATTACAGCCTCATATAAAATCAATGATCATGATAATATCAGCACGGTGGCACAACTGGTAGAGCTGCTGCCTCTCAGCGAGAAGGTTGCCGGTTCAAACCCCGGTCCGGGGGCCTTCCTTGGTGGAGTTTGCATGTTCTCTCCGTGCATGCGTGGGTTTCTTCTGAGTACTCCAGTTTCCTCCCACAGACCAAAAACATGCATGTTAGACTGATGGTAACTCTGAATTGTCTCTAGGAGTGAGAGCGTGAATGGTTGTTTGTCTCGTTTGTCTCTATGTGTCCTTGTGATGGACTGGAGACCAGGGTGTCCCCCGCCCCTCGCACAGTGATTGCTGGACATGGGCACCGGCGACCCCTGTGACCCAAAATGTAAGAAGCAGGTAAAGATGATGGATGGATGACGATATCGGAATGGTATCGGTATCTCCCAACATCCAGATTTAGGTATCGAGATCGGATCGGAAGTAAAATAAATAATTAAATTAAAATAAAAAAAAGTGGATCAGTGCATCCCTAATGTGAAGTCCACAAAGAGCACATGAACGTCAGAGTCCTCCTGCTCCAGGTGGGTGGGAGCAGTGTGGACACAGACGAGATGGTGTCCTCTGTTGATCGATTCACTTCAGCTAAGGTCATTGGCTGTGGCAGCCATCTTGATCTGGGTTGACTCTGGGAGTTACTTACCTGTAGTTGTTGAGGCACATCTAATGTTTATTATCTGTTCATTTCATTTGAAATCCCTCCGGTAGTTCATGATATGTTTTGCTAATAGACGAGCTCAAAGACGCAAACAAAACTATGGAATTTGTGTTTTATTATTGTTAAACACATAAGAAAAAGCCAAATGTATATTTAGAAATGTTCTTCTTCTTCACTTTGTGATTTATGATGATGTGGTGGGAATAGCACAGGCTGATGTAGAGATCTGGAGATATGCTTTGAATTCTGATTTATTGCTGTTTGTTGGCAGGTTGACCCTAAGGACTACATGCTGGTGGGGCTCAAAGATGTCACCGTGGGCCGTCTTCCTGGAAAACTCAACGGCCAGCAGCTTGTCATCCAGGAGTGCGAGAACTGCAACATTTACGTGTTTGACCACTCTGCAACCATCACTATCGATGACTGTGTCAACTGCCGCATCGTGTTCGGTCCTGTAAAGGGAAGTGTGTTTTTCCGAGACTGTAAAGACATGAAGTGTGTGGTTGCCTGCCAGCAGTTTCGCACACGGGACTGTAAAAAGATGGATGTGTTCCTGTGCTGCGCCACCCAGCCCATCATCGAGTCTTCTACAGGGATGAAGTTCAGCTGCTTTCAGTACTTTTACCCCGAGCTGGCCTTCCACTTTAAGGATGCTGGCCTGAGCATATTCAACAACAACTGGAGCAATGTCCACGACTTCACGCCAGTGTCTGGAGAGAACAACTGGAGCTTGTTGCCAGAGGACTCGCCACTTCTGGATTTTGTTGCGATGCCGGACCCTGAGTCGGAGTTCAAGTCTGTTCGAGTCTCTGTTGAGCCATTGCGGAGCATCGTGCCTTTGACAAACGGAGGGAGGCGGAAGGACAGTGACGAGTCCTGCCTCTGTGTTTTCTTTGCTGGGGAGTACTCCACTGCGAATGCTCGGAAGCTGATTGATGAGGTGAATGTCACCCTGACAGGAAGGTTTTCTCTGGCTGTGTAACGCTGGTAGGAGGAGGAAGTTTGTGTGGGTGAATGCTTAACAAAGTTCACTCTATGTTTGATTAATTGGAAACTTCCTGCTGAATAATCTGCTGTGCCTCAGTGTTGAAACACGTTAATCTGACTCCAGTCTTTCCTGTTTTTGTGTTTCTTCATGCTTGATTGTTTTTCAATAACTTTGAAATAACAAAGTTTTAAATGCATTTCCTTAAGATCACAAAGTTATGCAATCATTCACTGCCATTTTTCTAATACAGTAGTCCCTCGTTTAATTCAATTCAAAAATACTTTATTAATCCCAGAGGTAAATTAAATGTTGTGCTAACTCATCATCCTGGTTTCATTGAGTTGTTCTAGATGCTGATCGCTGTGGGCAGGAAGGATCTCTTGTAGTGGTCTGTCCTACAACAGATCTGAAGAAGCCTCTGACTGAAGACACTCTGATGTTGTATGACACTCTGTTGTTGTATGACAGTCTGTTGTTGTATGACACTCTGTTGTTGTATGACAGTCTGTTGTTGTATGACA
>NC_056500.1:52438006-52449284 GCF_014905685.2 Nematolebias whitei | reverse complement strand
TGATGTTGTATGACAGTCTGTTGTTGTATGACAGTCTGTTGTTGTATGACAGTCTGATGAAGAGGATGCTGAGCGTTGTCTATAATGTTTTTCATTTTATGAAGAATCCTTCTTTGTACAATCATCTCCAAAGGTTCTAGAGGAGTCCCCAGAACTGAGCCAGCCTTCTTTATGAGCTTGTTGATCTTTAAGTCACTTGCTCTGGTGCTGCTCCCCCAGCAGATGATGGCAGAAGAGACAGCACTCTCTACAACAGACTTATAGAAGATATGCAGCATCTTGCTGCAAACATTGAAGGACTTCAGTTTCCTTGTGAAGTACAGTCTGCTCCGTCCCTTCTTGTAGATGCTTCACTGTTGCATTTCCAGTCCAGTCTGTTGTCCAGGTGAACTCCAAGGTATTTATACTTCTCCACCACCTCCACTTCTTCTCCCATGATGGAAATAGGGTTGGACCTGTTCCTGATTCTCCTGAAATCTACAATCATCTCCTTTGTTTTGTTCACATTCAAGATGAGATGATTGTTTCCACACCAGGCCACAAAGCGGTCCACCAGTTCCCTGTACTCAGCTTCTTGTCCATCTCTGATACACCCGTATCTATACCTAGTGTATCTCGCCCAGCCCTAATATGTATATTTTATATACACACACAAATATATGGTATATAAAGGTGTTTTAAACCCTTCCCACACTCGTGCAGTATTCTAAACTGTTTCTAAACCCTAAACTTTGTAAAAGAGCACAGCATGCCATGATTTCAGCTCTCTGCCATGGCTGCCCACTTCTCCACTGCACATCAACAGAGGAGGAAGGAGGAGGAGCTGCAGGAGGACGTTTCTCCTAGTGTGGGCTGCATGGCAGCAGGTGCAAAATAATTTAAACTAATTAATTTAAATAAAAATTCCATGCTGATCGTGTGGCTCATCCATCAATCAGCCAGTTGTGCGTCAGGTCCATTCTTACTTTGAAACAGCGCAATAGAGCGAGTCCACGAAGGGCGAAGCAGCGAGGGGCTACTGTATTTTCTTTACTATTCCTGTAAGTCATTGCAGATCGTTGCATCTGAGGCCAAGCTGTGCCGCTTCAGGAACATTCCAGTGAATGTTTAACCTGTTGTTAAGAAAAGCATCTCCAGAAGCACTTACATGTGGGACATTTAGCCAGCCCGATGAGTCGTATAAAAAGCTCTTTAAATGCTTCCTGATGCAGCTTGCTTCTGCCTCATTTTGTGCAGGCAACTGCAAAAGGTTTCGTGCTGATCCAGACAAAAGAGGTCTCCATGCGGCCTGAAGATGTGAAGAGAGTGTTCCAGAACAACGCAGATGATCTTCTGGAATTGGTTACGAAAGGTAGGTTTCTTTTGGCTCTCCTGTCGTTGATTTTTATTTTATTTTTTTCAATGATCAGCATGTTTTTACTCTGTGCTTGAATCAGAAAATGTCAATCCTGTCAAAGCAAAGAGAATAAAACAAGGTGTGTTCAACAACCTGTAGAATCTGCTCTGTTTCTTTGCGTTCCTGTCTTTGTTCAAATATGAACAGACAGAAGAAGTACCCTCATCTCATTCTGCACTAAGAACGCTTTCAGTCTGCATGGTTGGAGATTTTTAGTCAGTGAGGCATGAGAGGTTTTTGAAACGGCACCTCACCAATACGTACACTACGTTAAGCTAGTTGTGTAAATTATTGATATGTTTTTTAATTTTGTCTTTGTTCTGATTTACAAGCAGTTTCCATTATTTTGCCGTTCACTCTGGAATAAGTTGGTAGTGGGGCTGGGTGATATCAACCAAAACTAATATCTCAATAATTTTAAGATGAATTGCGATATACGATATAATCTCAATATTTTTTCTTTCCATAAACTAATAACAAAAATATATTTCTGAGTCGAAGCTTTGTCCCACTTGTCACACAGGCACATTTATTAGCAACAGCTGTAACTGTACAAAATAAATGTCTAAAAAATAAACTATTTACATATATAAAATAATCCTCTTCAGCAGGGGGCGGCTGTGGCTGAGTGGTTAGAGCAGTCGTCCTCCAGTGGGAGAGTTGGGGGTTCGAATCCACCAGCAGTCACATGCTGAAGTGTCCCTGGGCAAGACACTGAACCCCTCACTGCCTGTGATGTGTGTCCCATCAGTGTGTGAATGTGATGAAGCTCTGATTGAGATCTAGTAGAGTGTATGAGGACCAGTGAGGGCACAGATTGTGTTGTGAAGAGTTGTCTCTTGATAACATAGAAAGGCTCTAGATAAGTGCAGTCCATTCAGCTGCGCCGCCTTCACGTTGGTAAGCGTGTGTGAAGCTGCAGCAGCAGGTCCGACAGACTTCAGCCTCCTTCCCTGAAACAAACCACGGTTCAGAACTCATTTAGCCGTGCTGTGCCTTATGAGAGGAACAGAGAGAGGTGGCGCGACGTTAATAAATCAGCAGCTTATATCACTATGACACGGTCCCAGTCTCAGTTGTGGAACAAGATGTCTAAAGCATTAGCCGTCTTGTTAGCTGCTAAGGACCTTGTATATATCGATATGATAAACTGCTACTCCTTTATTAATGTTGCGGCGCCACCTCTCACTGTTCCTCTCATAAGGCACAGCACGGCTAAATTAGTTCTGACCCATGGTTTGTTTCAGGGAAGGAGGCTGAAAACTTACGCGGACCTGCAGCTGCAGCTTCACACACGCTCATCTTCCACTCTGCTGTTTTAAATGGTAAAAAGATTCATAGTTCAGACCTTTCATCGGGACTTGTTTTCAGCATTGTCTACAGAAATCATCTTTCAGAGTCAGAGTCAGAGTTTCTTTATTGTCATTCGCACCTCATGTGGTACATGTGGTGGAGCGAAATTATGTACACAGGGTCCCAGTTACATCCAACAATAAAATGTATAAGAAAAACAGTAATAACATCTAAGATATGAACTAAGAAAAACATCAACTAAATATACACTAAGCACCTTTCTGCCACTCACCTGACAATTTAAATCCAAGCCATCTCTGAAATAACAGCCATTGTTTTTCATTTTATTCAGCAGCTAAGCTGCTCTTCATACATCTTCAATGTTTACTTGTGCTAAACGTCTCCCTCCCACCTTGTGGAGAAGCAGGAAGGAGGGGAGCGCAGCTGAGGGGCTGTGTGCTTGTATTCAAAGAGGGAGAAGGAGGGGGCCGAGTGGGAGTAAGAAGACAGCAGCAGGATTTCCAAGTATAAAACTATATTGTTTTAAATCGATGTAATCTCAACTTATATCACAATAAAAAATTATATTTATATTTTTCCATTTAAAAATAAAGTTTATATTTCAGATCCTTATTTACTGTTCCTTTTAACACTTGATATTTTTGCTATTGTTGGATGTAACTATGTTCCAGAACTGCGCCGCTCCAGGTGGCTGCATGTTGGAGCAGCTCTGCTACTTTCATTCTGAGATTTTGCTTTTGGAAACTTTAATTCCTCTTTTTCTGGATGTAAATCATATTTTTTGGATGATTGTTTCCTCTGGTATCAGATGCTGTGCAGCTGGAAGGATTTTTACTGAAACTTTTTTAGTTTTGGACATTTGTTATGATGTGTAACCATGGCAACAAGGTAGTTTTCTACAACCAACAGCTGATTAACATCTCAAAAGCTCAAATAATATCTCGACAGCCCCAAATCTCAAATGAGTTGAAAAGGATGTTCTGTGGATGCATTCTCATCTACCTGCCAGCTGTGCTCGAGTACCTGACCACTGAGATCCTGGAACTAGCAGGAAACACGGGTCATGACAGCAGAAGGACAGGATCGTCCCTCGGCACCTACAGTTGGCTGTCCGCAGCAACGAGGAGCTCAGCAGACTGCTGGGAGGAGTGGCCATCACTCTGGGAGGAGTTCTGCTCTGCATTCAGGCGGTCCTACAGTCCAGGGGAACTGAGAGGCCAGCTGAGTCTGGGTGGACGGATCGGACGGCATCTGCAGCCATTTTCTTAGGATCCACTGTGGGATAGACCTTTACAAGAGATCCTTCCTGTCTACAACCATCAGCATCTATAACATCTCTTAACACCCTGGACGGGTCGCAAGTCCATCACAGGGACACATAGAGACAAACGAGACAAACAACCATTCACTCTGTCACACCTAGGGACAATTTAGAGTTACCAATCAGTCTAACATGCATGTTTTTGGTCTGTGGGAGGAAACCGGAGCACCTGGAGAAAACCCACGCATGCATGGAGAGAACATACAAACTCCACCCAGAAAGTCCCCTGGACCGGGGTTTGAACCAGGAACCTGCTCGCTGAGAGGCAGCAGCTCTACCTGTTGCACCACCGTGCTGCCCTGTGCTGAAACAATCAAATGTTATGATATTTTTGTAATTAAAAGTTCCTTTACAATCTATTTTGTGATGAAAAAAGTATTCATTAGGTGATTGTAAGTGATTTTAGAAGAAGGGTTTTTATACCTCTCTATTAAGTTTTTTTTCTTGTTTAGGATTAGAAGAGCAAAGTTCAAAGTTGAGAACCAGTATCACTTGAAGCAATTGACAGGAAACTCGGCAGTGTGGTGACGGTGGATACAAGGATGTTACGCAAGGCACCTGTCACGAGCTTACAACAAAAGTGGAAGTACACTGTTTAGACAGCTGCGCGGTTGCATAAAAACCACATGCTGAAAAACAGAAGACACACTTTTGAACTGTTGAAAAGTCTTCAAAATGATTGACAAGTTTTCAAAATGGATGTTATATCAGAAAGAAGCCAATCAGAGACAAGAGATGGGTTTAAGAAAACAAGATAGCAGGTGAAAGTCGGTCAGTCATCTCAGGTAGAGATGGAACACGGTTGTCAAGCCCTGAAGACTTGGATCAGATCTGAAGATTGAAGAGGGAACATTGTGGCTGCAAAGAACTGAACAAACAACCAAAGATGGAAACTTAAAGCAATGAAGAACCGCTCAGCAGCACATGATCACCCTTCAAGAGGACTGACCCCAGATAACTCTGAACAAGTCTCTGATTGGAATTAATGACATTTGATGACTGTTTTCAACAAAGACTGTAGGAATTATTCTCTTTTTTCCTGGAAAACCAATCCAATCATGGGATATGTGATAGGAACCAGCCTTTGAACTATTTTACTTGATTTTAAAATTACAGGTTGTATTTTGTGGTTTTTCTTAGGGACAGCACAGTTAGGGTGTAGGCCATTTACAAGAGATTATTATAAGAGATTGGTGCATCCACACCTAGAAAAATTTGGATTTTCACCTGTTTTTATTAATTTTTATTCCATTCATTATACTGCATTTATTGAAACACATCTGCTTGCACTGCTGCTGGATTTTTGAAAGCTATGAATGTTAACCTTATGCAAATTTATGATTAAAAACACAAAGCATGAAAAATTTAGAGTGTTGGACTAATTTTCCTGATGGCATCTGAATGATACATACTTGTTGCTGAACTTGGTATAACCCGTCTTTAATGATGCAGAGTTCAGTGTTAAAGGTTTTTGTCTTGTGTGGAAATGTGTGAAAGTTTTGTGTGTTAAGGCGATACAAGAGGGAATGGAGGCAGAGCAGGCAGAGAGTTCAGCATCCTGACTGCCTGATGAACAGAGCTGTCTCTCAGTCTGCTAGTTTGAGCCGGGAGACTCCGCAGTCTCCTCCCTGATGGCAGCAGGCTGAAGAAGCTGTGTAGTGGGTGTGTGAGATCACCCGCCATGCAGAGGGCTTTCCAACTGAGGCGGGTACTGTGCAGGTCATGTAGTGAGAGGAAGGAGGTGCTGATGATCTTCTCAGCTGCTCTCACGAAGCGCTGGAGTGTCTTGCGGCAGGATGCGGTACATGCACCAAACCACACCGTGATGCAGCTGGTCAGAACACTATGGCACCCCTATAGAAGGTGCACATGATGGGGGTTGGAGCTCCAGCTTTTTTCAGCTTGTGGTGAAAGTAGAGGTGCTGGTGAGCCTTTTTCGCCAGTGATGCAGTGTTCCTGCTCCAGGACAGGTCCTCTGAGACGTGCACTCCCAGGAACTTGGTGCTGCGCACTCTCTCCACAGTAGTACTGAAGTCCACAACAATCTCCTTTGTCTTATCCACATTCAGAGAGAGATTGTTGTGTCCGCACCACAAGGCCAGGTGGCTCACCTCGTTCCTGTAGTCTGTCTCGTCATTGTTGCTGATGAGATCCACTTCAGTTGTATCATCCACAAACTTGACAAAGTAGTTGGAGCTGTATGATGGTATGCAGTCGTGTCAGCAGGGTGAATAGAAGGGGGTTCAGCACACATCCTTGGGGGGGCTGTATTCAGTGTGATGGTGTTGGATGTGTTACTGCCGACCTGTACTGCCTGTGGTCTCCCGGTCAGGAAGTCTAGCAGCCAGTTACACAATGAGGTGTTCAGCCCCAGACTGTCCAATTTAAGGATGAGCTGTTGGGGATGATGATGTTGAATGCCGAGCTGAAGTCAATGAACAGCATTCTAACATAAGAGTCCTTAGTGTCCAGATGTGTGAGGGCTGTGTGGAGGGCAGAGGAGATGGCGTAGTAGGTCAAATGATTAGGCCGATTTGCAAACTGGAAGGGATCCAGGGAGGCAGGAAGGACAGAGTTGATGTGTTTCATGACTAGCCATTCGAATCACTTCATCAGGATGGGGGTGAGTGCCACTGGACGATAGTCATTGAGGCAGGAGGGCAATGCCTTCTTTGGGAGAGCGATGATGGTAGTGGCTTTGAAACAGGTGGGGACAATGGCCTGACTCAGCGAGATGTTAAAGATATCCGTGAAGACCGCTGCAAGTTCCACTGCACAGTCCTTCAGCACACGACCAGGTATGTTGTCAGGACCAGAAGCTTTTTGGGCGTTGATCTTGATGATCGCCTTACGCTGTCCGGGGACAGCGTCAGCACCTGGTCATCGGGAGAGGGGGAGAGTTTCTGTGCAGGTGTGCTGTTACATGCCTCAGACCGAGAAAAGAAGTCATTCAGCTTAGAGGTTGTGCTGTCACAGGTCTGTGGGGCTGGCTTGTAGTTCGTGATGGTCTGTATTCCCCGCCACAGACTCTGTGTATCTTTGCTGTCACTGAAGCGATGAGCGATCTTCCTGAAATACTGCTTTTTGGCCTTTCTGATGCCCTGGGACAGGTTGTTTCTGGCTGCCCTCAGGCCCACCTGATCTCCTGCTGTGAAGGCGGCGTTCTTGGCTCTCAGGAGTCTGTAGACCTCTGCTGTCAGCCATGGCTTCTGATTTTCCCGAACAGTGATGGTCTTGAGGTCAGTTACATCGTCAATACACTTGGTGATGTATGAGCATACAGTATCTGAGTACTCTTGAAGACCTGTGTTGTTGTTTTTGGGAGCAGCTTCTTTGAACATATTCCAATCTGTGGTGTTGAAACAGTCCTGAAGAGCTTCTGAAGAGCCCTCCGGCCACACTTGTACCTGCTTGAAGACTGGTTTGGTGACTTTAACCAGTGGTCTGTATACTGGCATTAGCGTAACACTGATGTGATCAGAGACGCCGATGTGGAGGAGGGGAAGGGCCTTGTAAGCTCCTTTCATGGTGGTGTAAACTTGGTCCAGTGTATTGTTTCCTCTTGTTGGAAAGTCTATGTGTTTGTATGTCTTTGGAAACACACTCCTAAGATCTGCATGGTTAAAATCACCTGCCAAGATGAGAAAAGCATCAGGGTGGGCTGTCTGCTGCTCACTGATGTGCAGATACAGTTCATTTAGTGCCTCACTTCTACTTTTGTTGCTGGAGCTTGGAGGTATATAAACAGCGACAATTGTAACGGCTGTAAATTCCCTTGATAAATAGAATGGTCGGCCTTTAATAACCATAAATTCCACTAAAGGTGAGCAGTGTTTGTAGACCACAGCAGCATCACGACACCAAGCATTGTTGATCTAAACACAGAGCCCCCCGCTTCGGGTCTTACCTCCCTTTATGAGAGCTCTGTCCGCTCTGTAGCATGTTAGCCACGCGAGCTGAATAGCATGGTCCGGAATGTTGTAATTAAGCCATGTTTCCGTGAACACAAAAACACAACAGTCTCTCACAGTCTTCTGTGTTGTTCGTAGTAGGCGTATATAATCCAGTTTATTGTCCAAAGAGCATACGTTAGCCAAAACCATGGATGGGACGGCCGGCTTGTGTGGGCTAGCTGCTAGCCTAGCTCGGATACTTCCGTGCTTACCCTGCTTCTGCTTCCTGTCACGCCGCTTATGGCGCTTCCACTGTGGGCGTGATGAAGGAGTGAGGGTCGGTGATGATACTGGCTTCCAGAGCAGGCCGCAGTCATGTAGCTCTTCTTTGAGTTTGCTGCATATTCCTAAAAGTGTGGTTTTGCAGACATCAAGCAGGAACTCACGGCTATACTTGCATTTTAAGACATGGAGACATGACGAAGACGTACAAGCACATTGCGGCTCGTAGGACAAAAAAAACGAAAACACCATTTTGTTGGGAGAGAGAAGCCGCAGCGTGTGCGCGCCTCGGTCTTGTTTCTGTATCCGTGTCTGCTGAAACGTCTTCACATGTGGTTCCCTGCCTGCTGCTCTACAAGTTGGCTTCAAACTATGGAATGGATTTCCTGAACGGTGGCATGTTTCATGAAACCCAGAATAAGACCCGCCTCACATTCAGGAAATCCATTTCATAGTTTGCAGCCAGCTAAAATGCGAGTAAATACTGAGGAATGAGCAGTACTGTTGCTAACGTCTAACCAACTTTTCATCGTAACATGTCTGCTGTGTGGAAGTATTTTACACTAAACACCGCAAGACAGCAACGTGCAATGTCAATGCAGTGCAATGCAGAGCCACTGTACCAAGAGGAGGAAGCTCCTTCGCGACCTACAATACATCGAACTTAATAAACATTTGAAAAAGCACCACATTAAAGAGCACGAGGATTGTTTAGCCAGGCACTGTGGTAAAGTTAGTTTTATGTTGGATGTCCGAGCTCCGTGGCTTCAGTGGTGTGTTCCTCTCGTTCAGTCCAAAGCAGCCAGTCTGATTTAGGTCAGCCGCGTTCAGTCTGCCCGTCTCGAAGGAGAGACAGACTGAGCGCGGATGACTGAAATCAGACGGTCTGCTTCGCAGCTTGATTGAATATTTGCTTTATGTTTATGTTTACCCTCCAGGAGATATTTATCAGTACAACAGTAGATAATCATAAAAAAACATACGAGTTGAATAATACACGAAAATTATATTTTAAAAAAGAAATAAAAACAGCTACATTATAAAGTGATGTAAAATACTAAAAGCAGGAACATGTCTGTGTTGGTTTTCATCATGAACTTAGCAGATGTTTGAACCCATTTCATCACTTTAATATCCACTTCAGCGTATTGTTTTTATGCTATTAGTGCTTAGTGTACATTTAGTTGTTTTTCTTAGTTCATATTTTAGATCTTATTGCTGTTTTTCTTTTACATTTTATTTATTTTGGGATGTAACTGGGACCCTGTGGACATAATAATCTTGTTCCACCACATGTACCACATGTGGTGTGTATGACAATAAAACTCTCTGACACTGACTTTAAAGCTAGGAATAAAAAACATGTTTTGTGTTAGCAGGATTTAATTCTAACTGAAACTTATGCAACATTAATAAAACTTACCTCAAGTTGCCTTTTTGTACATGCATGCATATCTTTATACAACTTGTACTTGCCTGTAGAGAGGAGATTATTACAGCCTTTTAGAAAATCAATAATGATGGTATCGGAATAGTATCGGTATCGGGATCAGATTGGAAGTTTAAAAAAATGTGGATCGGTGCATCCCCAACAAGAACACAGTTTTGAGAATTACTCAAATAACTTTTCTCTAAAAACTAACAGAGTAATTTTAAAAACAGTCTTAAAAAAATAAAAATAGTAGTTTTGTGAAGATATCTTCCTGATCCTATCACGCAGCTGATTTTTGCAATTTTCAGCCATTTTGTCTATATTCTGTCCTTGACACTGACAGTGTTAGGGAGTGGGACAGTTTTCTCTTTATCCACTGCATGAGCCCTGTCACACATCAACTCCACAATTTTCAGGCAGGCGGGTTTCAGAAGTTGTTCTCCAATATTGTGCAGCTTTTCAGCCTTAGTGATTAAAAGGGAACACTCAAAAGATGCTTCTGTCTCTCTGTGCAAATCACTACCTGCTCTTTCAAAGGCTTTTCTGATGTCATTGGACCTTTTTGACAGTGCCAACTGCTTTTTCCTCTGAAAGTATTCCCGACTTTCACCAATAGTTTCATGGTGTGAAGTCTTTTAGTGTCGTCTGAGTTTGTTAGTCTTCATGCTGTCATTAGCTAACTTCTCACCACAAGTTACACACTTCGGCTGAGAGGTGTCCCATGTCATGATAAATCCAAAGTAGGGGTGTAACGGTACGCTAAAATCACATTTCGGTTCAGTTCAGTTGCAGGGAGGTCTCGGTTCGGTTAATTTTCAGTACAAAAAAAGAAAATAAAGACTTACAAAATGTTTATTTTGAAAATATGCCAAGTAAACAATACGTTTGTATAAAATAAATAAAAGCGACCCATTTGGATGATATTTTAAATAAATGGCACTCTTTCCAATAAATAAACTATACTAACAATAATAAAAATCTTAATAAATACAATAACAGTCAGAACCAGAACAATAAGCAGCAACAGACTGTTTACAATCTAACCAATCAAGTTTAAAGTTTTTGGACAAAAAGACCAACTTGTCCACATTTTCTGTCAGAATCACAGATCTAGTTGCAGTGAATATCTCCAGCTGTGGAGAAAACTGCTCACTAACAGTAGCAGGAATAAAGAGGTAGAGCTTTGATCATGTTGCAGTGTGGCTGTATTTGGCCTCATCACAACCTCTTGGACCTGCTCCCACAGGTGGGACAGGTCCCTGGAAAAGTTCAGTCATCACAGACTTCTTGGCTGGAGGTGATCTCTGATTTCCCTGAAGAGGAAGAAGACTCAGCTGCTATCTCTGTCCCAGACTGGAAATAAAACACAAAGAGGTTAAAAAAATGAGTTAATAAGATTATAATTTTAAATAAAAAAGTTAATTAGATCATAATAATAAAAATAGCAATACCTCTTCTTGAACGGTCATCATTTGTTATGAGGTGGCTAAATATTCTCTCGGTCATCATCATCATCAGGGCACAGCTTTAATCTGGTCCAGGGCTTGTTGAACAGTTTTTTTCATAAAGTGCTGCTACAACTTTTTGGCTGAAGTGTTGATGTGATGGGATGTCGTAGTGGAGCTCAATAACTTTAAAGT
>NC_056500.1:52429896-52437606 GCF_014905685.2 Nematolebias whitei | reverse complement strand
GTGTTGATGTGATGGGATGTCGTAGTGGAGCTCAATAACTTTAAAGTCGGCGCATCAACAACATAAATGTAGATCCAGAGTTTTAAAAACTCCTGCAACTTGTGTTATTGATCTGGACCGATCTGAATTACCTGATAAAAGTTGTTTAAATGCTGCTGTTATCGGTCTTTGCAACAAGCTGCTAGAAGAGACGTTCATGTTCGGATGATGTCGTTTCAAGTTGTTAACAAGTTGGACGTGTTGCTGCTGCAGATCCACTCTCCATGAAACAACGTCGACCCACAGCTTTGATTTGTTCACTTGTCTTTTAACCAGAAACACACAATGTTCCCAAACAGGAGGCCGCAACGACATGATAATGCTAATACTACGCGTGCTACAAGATGATAGCACCGTGCTGAAACACGCTTAGGAACTTTAGTTCCGCGGTGCATAATCACTCGTTGATAAATTTTAATGAGTGAAAAAATAACCGAAACAGTACGCTCGTGGACCGAACATGCTGTACTGAGACAGTTCAATACATCCACGTGTACCGTTACACCACTAATCCGAATTCAAGGTAACTGTTGAGGTATTGTCTTGTTTTCTTTTTTTGAAGAGGGTAAATCCGTGTTACTTTTGCATTTCTCAGACATATTTTCTGTTTAGTAAAGTCTTACTGACCAGACGAGACTTGCTTCAGCATCAAGGGTCACGGCTCACACCACAAGCACAGGACATCATTTTCATTGAGTGTGTATCCAACCAGTACATCCAGAGAGGCACTGGTGTGTATCTTTTGGTAACTTGTCTTTTTTTTCCCAAAAAAGTTATATGGCATTAATTATTATTATTATGGGAATTTTTTTTATATACAGAAGCAAAAGGTGTATACCATTAATGTTTTTTACTGTCACCCTGGACTTGTATCACTAGTCAACCTTTTACACACACGCACGCACGCACACACACACACACACAAGTCAGAATTCCCGTTAGTGGATAAGCACATGGAGAAACCCCACAGCTGTCGCATAACAATGTCTGTTCTAAACTAGGGAAAAATGTACTTACCGGTATGTTGTCAGAAAAATGACTCTTTTGTGTGTTTTAACACATTTAAACATTCACAACTGCATGTGCTTACTTTGTTATATATTTAATAAAACGTGAGCTTAACCAAGAACAACAAAAACGTCCTACCTTCTTCTTGAGAGCCATGCATAGTACTGACATCCTATCAAAGTGCTCTTAAAGTGACAGTACAGATTGTAGTTTTTTAACATAATACTTTATAGAAAACTCTTAAAACATAACCAAAATGACGGTTCTTCAGTGTTAATCAGAATTTGGTGAAATTTCAAACATTATAATTAAAAATAAAATCATATTTTCTAAAGTTATTACACAGACAATAAATTGATATTTTTGCAACCTCTAACCTCTGAGCAGACACATTATGCGAGCCCCCCGTGCTCTCTGCCCCCCCCCCTCCATTGGGGGTCGAGCCCCCCAGGTTGGGAATCGCTGTTTTAGGCCAGATGTCCCGCTTACTACTCACAGAAACAGCCTGAGGACAACCAAGGCAGCAGCCCAGCTCTGTCAAAGCAAAATGTTGGTCAGTGGCAGGATCTGCCAAGAGACTACAGGAAGTCTTTCAAACTAAAATATAAAAATATACATTATGAAAATTATGACAAAAATAAATAAATTAGCCGCTCCTGCATATAAAACGCGGGGTACAAAGTGTGAGAAAAGGTAGCGGCTTATACACCGGGAATTATGGAATTAGACCTAGTTATATGTTAGACCTTTAGGCTTTAGCTGCATCAGTATCATTCAGTATTACTTTAAAATTGTCTAATTTCTGTTGCTTTTTTGTAGCAAACTGTATAAAGCAAAATATTTGATGGTAAACATAGATTAGCTGTGGATGTTGGGACAGATGATGTACTGTTGCCTTCATATGTCACTACTCCAGGTCCTGTCATCGCCCTCGAGTTGAATGGTGATGGAGTTGTGGAAACCTGCAGAAATATTGCCAACAAAGTTTTCAGTGGCACCAAGGTTAGTCACGCTGCCTTTATAGAATATGTCCATTTATCCACCTTATTCCTGGGAGCTCTACTGTCTAAATGATTATGAGTACAACTTCCTGTCAAACACAGGAAGTAGCAGTAAGCATTGGTTAACCATGGTAGCAGAGCATGGACCGTGGTTTATTTGAAAGTAATTTGCATTCAGTTTAGCAGATGAAACACTGTTTTTGTTTTGTTCACATTTATTTAACAACCATAAAGTTTACTATAATAGCCTTGCTGAGTTCAGGTACCTGTTGTGTTGTTCACGGCTGCATGAAAAACCAGACCAAACTAATGCCCCTTTTCCATAGCTCCTCTTCAGCATGATTCGACATGGCTCGGTACGGTTCCAAGTATTTTTCCACTTGCAATTTTTTGTGGAACTGGCCCCTTTTTCAGTCCCTTCTTCTCTGGGGTACCAAGCAAGCCGAAATGGCACAAAAACGTGACGTCAGAACACTGTCAGTCACTGATTGGTCAGGGGGAGGAGTCGTCACTGGTTCTTGAGAAACATACCAATCCACCATTTGCAATTACTTGAACTTGGAGCAGCGGCTGGACCTATTTTTAAGATTTTAAAAACTATAATGACAACACCGTGGTCTAATGTTGAAATTCAGGTGTTTTTAGTGTTTGGTGACTGACGACAAAATTCAGAGCGAGCTAACCACCGCGGAGGATCATACGAGCTGCCGACCCATTGAAGTGTGCAAGGCTGGGGTCCGTGCCCTGGCCTCGCATGCTCACAAAGGCTGGACTTCAAGTCCCGGCAGACGAGCGGACAGGGATGGGTCTGGGACAGAGGATGGAAACAATTTTTAAAAACATTTTATGTATAAAAAAATTTATATATTTTTTAAATTAGTGAAGATTAAAAATAAATTAACGGAGCTGTCATAGATCTGATGGCAGAGGGTCTTACACACAGACTCAAAGGTTTTTAAAATGTTTATTGAGTAAATAAACAGCTTCTTGTGTCTCAGGTCCAGGGGCAGGAACTGTATCTAAAATGATACAGAGGGGAAAGATTAGTGTTTGACAGAATATCGAGAAGTTATCTGAATACAGACGGTCTGATGAAACACTAACCTTTCTTGTTGTAACAGGGCGCTCCAGCGGAGACACAGAGCTGCAGAGACCAAGGGAAATCCAGAGGCATAGTCAAGGATGAGCAGGGTTCATACACGGGATCAGAAGAGGAGACAGTACCGATAGGGAGAGGCAAAGGCGAAATCCAAAAACAGGCATAGGTCGTCAACAAGGTCAGAAGGCTGAGGCTCAAAAGGGACAGGCAAAAAGCATGGTCGAGGGAAACAGGCGTGGATCAAGAATAAAGAGCTGTGAACAAAGAGAGTACGCTGGATAACTGTGGCTGGAAGCAAGCAGTTGATCTGGCAATGTAGTGGAGAAAGCAGGAAGTACACCCAGAAACAGGTGGAAACCATCAGCAGCAATCAGAGAGAGGGGCGTGGCATGTAAAGAGGCTGGTGGAAGCAGCAGAGGAAAAACCCAGGAGAGCAGAGACGAAAAAGTCAAACAGTGAACAGAGTGATGAAAAAAGGAAAAAAACAGAGTGTAAACTGTGACAGATCCCCCCCTTAAGGTGCGGCACCTGACGCGCCCCGAGGTTGGTCTGGGTGAAGGCGATAGAAGTCCCTGATGAGGGACTTGTCAATGACGTGACGGGAGGGGACCCAAGAACGTTCTTCTGGGCCGTATCCCTCCCAGTCGACCAGGTAATGGACTCCTCGGCCCCATCTCCTGGAGCAGAAGAGTCGGCGCACAGTGTAGGCGGGTGCCCCATCAATGAGCCGGGCAGGTGGGGGGGTTTCTGGGGCGGGGTGAAAACGGGAGGGCAAAAAGGGCTTGATTTTGGATACATGAAATGATGGGTGGATTCTCATGGATTTGGGTAGAGATAAACGGACAGAAACTGGGTTAATGACTTTGGATATGGGGAAAGGGCCAATAAAACGGGGAGCAAGTTTGCGTGATTCTACTTTTAATGAAAGGCCTCTGGTGGAGAGCCATACCTTCTGGCCCTCCTGATAAGTGGGTTGTTTAGACCTCCACCGGTTAGTCCCTTTAATGTAGGCTGCGGAGGTCTCCAGGAGGGCTCATCTGGCTCTCTGCCATATGCATTGGCAGCGTAAGGCTGACTGTTGAGCAGAGGGCACTTGAGCTTCACGTTCCTGGGTGGTGATTAAAGGCGGCTAAAAACCAAAAGCCGTGTAAAAAGGGGACAGACTGGTAGCAGAGGAAGGGACAGTGTTGAGGCCGTGTTCGACACAAGAGAGGTTGGAGGACCACTGGCTGAGATCTTTCTGACAGAAGATCCACAGCTTGGCCTCAACATCCTGGTTCGCTCTCTCCGTCTGGCCATCAGTCTGGGGATGAAAGTCAGAGGAGAGACTAATGGAGACCCCAAGGAGGTTGCAAAATTCTCTCCAGAACTTGGAGACAAACTGAGGTCCTCTGTCAGAAATGATATCTGTGGGCAGACTGTGCAGGCGAAAGACCTCACGTGACATGATCCCAGCCAGGGTCTTGGCTGAGGGAAGCTTGGAAAGAGGGACCAGGTGAACCATCTTGGATAAACGGTCAACAACCGTCAGGATGACGGTGTTGCCGGCAGAGGGAGGAAGACCAGTAATGAAATCTAGACTGATGTGGGACCATGGGCATGACGGGATAGGAAGTGGACGGAGGAGACCAGAGGGGGGACGACGTGAGGACTTGGCTTGGGAACAGGCAGGACAGGATAACACAAAAGAGCGCACGTCCTGGTTTAATGTGGGCCACCAAAACTGTGCCCGAACTAAGGAAATAGTCTTAGAAAAACCAGGATTACAAACTAGGTGGGAGCTGTGGTAAAACTTGAGGACCTCCTGGACAAACTCAGGGGGTACAAATAATCGGTCAGGGGGACAGGCGGTTTGAGGAGGGTGCAACCGGTTGGCCTGTCGTAGGTCCAGCTCCAGTTGAGTGACAGCCAGGCGGGGAGAGTTTAGAAGGATAAATTCCCCGGCAAGAGGAGTCGAGGAACAAGAATCCTCCTCCATGATGCGAGAGGGGGCATCATGTTTTGTGTTCTTGTGACCGGGTCTATAGGTGAGGGCAAAGTTAAAACGGGAAAAGAAAAGTGCCCACCTGGCTTGTCGAGGGTTGAGGCGTCTGGCCGACTTAAGGTACTCGAGGTTCTTATGGTCGGTCCAAACCTGGAATTGGAACTGGGCGCCCTCAAACCAGTGCCTCCACTCATCCAGCGCCAGCTTAACAGCGAGCAGTTCCCGTTCCCCGACATCGTAATTTCGCTCAGCTGGCGATAGGCTTCTGGAGAAGAAAGCACAGGGATGAATAACTCTTTCCTTATTTTGTTGGCTAAGCACTGCCCCTACACCCACACTAGACACGTCTACCTCAACGATAAATGGTACATCTGGGTTGGGGGTATGGAGGACAGGGGCAGAAGAATACAAAGTCATCGGCGTAGAAATGAAAGGGTATGTTGTGTTTGCGGAAAAATAGTACCTAGTGGCAGCAGGTATAAAGAAAAGAGAAGGGGACTGAGGATGGACCCCTGCGGAACCCCCCACTGGAGCGCTGTCGATGTCGAACTAAAATCTTTGATATTGACACAGAAGGTTCTGTCAGATAGGTAGGACCCAAACCATTTAAGGGCTGACCCTGTGATGCCCACCCACTGCTCCAGTCTAGAAATGAGGATCTTGTGGTCGATGGTGTCAAAAGCAGATGTCAGGTCCAATAGAACAAGCAGCACAGAATCACCTGCGTCTGTGGATATGAAAATGTCATTAAAAACCTTCAGTAGAGCAGTTTCAGTGCTATGGAGAGATTTGAAGCCAGATTGGAATAACTCTAGGATTGCGTGATCCTCCAAAAACTGTTTCAGCTGAGACTCCACAATTTTTTCCAGTAGTTTAGAGGTGAATGGGAGTCTGGAGACAGGCCGGAAGTTGGACATGACTGAGGGGTCAAGGTTAGATTTTTTCAGGAGGGGCTGGACAGCAGCATGTTTAAAAGTTTTTGGCACCACACCTGAGGATAAACTGCTATTCAGAATAGCGAGAATAAAAGGACCCAGGGTAGGAAAAACTTCCTTTAGTAGTCGAGGGGGGACCACATCAAAGGGGGAACCAGATGGCTTCATGCTGCACATTACCTGCTCCAGAGAGGACAGAGAGATGGGCTCAAAGTGGTCAAACACAGCCACACACTGAGATAGGATGGACAGATCATGAGCTGGTGGAGAAATGAGTGCCCGGGTGTTTGCCACTTTTTCTAAAAAGAAATGGAGGAAGTTTTCACACAGCTCAGTTGAGGCTTCCACAGGTGAAGGCTCACTGAGGTGTAGAACTGAGTTCAGGGTGGAGAAAAGAACTCGGGGGTTGTGGGAGTTGGAGACAATTAAATCAGAGAAGAATTTACATTTGGCAGCTTTAACGGTTTTCTGATAGTGACGCCAACTCTCCCTTAACATTTGAAAAGAAACCTGCAGCCTGTCCTTCCTCCACCTTCTTTCAGCTCTGCGACACTGCTGCCTAATGGCTCGAGTGACATCATTCAGCCAAGGCTCTGATCTAAGTTTCGTTTTTCTGGTTTTAAGGGGAGGAACACGGTCCAGAACATTTAAACAGGCAGAGTTGAACTGAGAGGTTAGCTCCTCAGTGATAAGAGACACCGGGAACTGTTCGATCCTCTCAGAGTTAAAACCTTCATTAAAACTAGCAGCAGTGAAACGGTTAATGGAACGCGTACGTGCAGGAACGCACGTCTTAGCAGTAGGACAGGGGGGGGGTGAAGTCAAACAATACAGGCATGTGATCTGAAAAAACATTGTCACCGATTTTCAAATTAGAAACAGAGACATCGCGTGTTAAAACGAGGTGCAGCGTGTGACCGTGTTCTTGGGTGGGACCATTTACCTGCTGAGCTAAGCCAAAAGAGTCCAGTAAATCTAGAAAGTCCTTCACTAAGGGCTTCTCCTGACAACACACATGCAAATTAAAGTCACCAATAAACAAAAAGTGAGTGTATCTCTGTGTGATATCAGCCAGAAAGTCAGAGAATTCATTTATGAAGTCCTTGGAACGAGGGGGGCGGTAGACGTGTGCGCACAGAACCGGAGGAGAGTGTCCAAGTTCAAAGACGCTTAGCTCAAAGCTGGCGCGGGACACCGGGACGGACAACTGTTTACAGTCCAAGTTTGCTTTAAAAACTGTTAAACCCCCCCCCGCCCCCCGCCGACCTGATGGCCGCGGGGCATTGAGACACAGACAGTCCGGGGGTAGTAGTTCCACCAAGGCGCTGGACTCACCATCAGAAATCCAAGATTCTGTGACGAACAGAAAATCCAACTCCTCATCTTTAAAAAAGTCATTGAGGATAAACGTCTTGTTGGAAACAGACCTTGTGTTGATTAAACACATCCTGATATTGTCCGACACAGGCACAGCCGTGGAGGGAGACGCGCGTGTAGATGAACAGATGCTGAGATATATTCATCAATTAAAACGGATTCTTCATTTTTCTGGACTGAATAAACGTGCATTGAATTTAATGAAATGTAACGTGAGACGTCATTTATCTTTGACCCATCAAAATGAATGCAGTCATTTATTTTACA
>NC_056500.1:52426447-52427296 GCF_014905685.2 Nematolebias whitei | reverse complement strand
TGTGTGTATATATATATATATATATATATATATATATATATATATATGTATCTGGTGGTGGATGGGTTAAATGCAGAGACTAATTTCGCCATTGTATGGAAACATACAGTGCTGACATTGTGATGACATTATTATTATTATTATTATTATATATGTATATAAAATTGGTGTTAGGGTAGAGAGGGGGGCCTTGTGAGCTTCAGTGCCCATGGGCCCCTGAGGTTGCTAATCTGGCCCTGCAGATCTGAGGGTCCCACAGACCGTGACATGTTTTTAAAAAGTCTTAAAACCTTTCTGTTTACCCAGTTTTATAATTGATTGATTTGTACTTTTGTTTTTTATTGCACCCATAGTTCTTCTTTGAGTATTTTATCTGCATTTTGTGTATTTTAGTTTTGATGTGATTTTTGCGAGGCATTCTCCTCCTGCTTGTTCCTCCTCTCAGTTGATCTTTGTGGTTGCTTTTGCTTTTCATATTATCCCATGTTCACTCAATGTAGCACTTTGAGATCTGTCGTGATTGTAAAGTGCGTTATAAATAAAAGTTATTATTATTATTAGATTTTTGAAAGAATCAATTTAACTTTACATTAACTATAAAATATTTATCTTTCACAACTAAAATATATGTTCATATGTTTCTAAATATTGTTATTTTAATTTTTCATTTTTATGTATTTTTTTAAAGTGTTCAGTGTAAAATGCTGTGGCTTCAGTGGGAGTGCGGCGCTCTGGCGCCCTCTGTTGGCAGCCGCCACTGATATCTTTATGTATATATGTGTGTGTGGTGTGTATATATATATGTGTGTGTATATATATATATATATATATATATATATATATATATAT
>NC_056500.1:52416457-52426347 GCF_014905685.2 Nematolebias whitei | reverse complement strand
TATATATATATATATATATATATATATATATATATATATAATTAGCTCGTACTGTTCACACATAAACAAATGGCGGTTCTGGTCTGCGCCAGAAGTCGTGCCCATAATTCACTCCAAGCAGCATGGGGGTAGGAATAAGGTGGATAAGTTGATGCTAATGGATTACTTTTCCAGAGAAGAAATCCTCCATCTTGATTTCATTCTGCTTCTTTCTGCAGGTTTTTGTCTCGAACAACAAACACACATCCTCTCAAGACGTCGACGGCTTCTTTAACTTCGCCGACATGCAGATGG
Organism: Nematolebias whitei; assembly: GCF_014905685.2. Lineage (NCBI taxonomy): Eukaryota > Metazoa > Chordata > Actinopteri > Cyprinodontiformes > Rivulidae > Nematolebias > Nematolebias whitei. The sequence goes on along the minus strand of NC_056500.1, from coordinate 52,426,053 downwards.
GCTTATAAATGTTTCTGAATGCCTGAACTGATTCAGCTCAGTCTGAATTCGTCTTCTCATGATTTGGCCCTTTCCAGAACACATTCAAAGATGTAAGAAGATGATGATGCTTTAATCAAACAACTTTTGAACAGTCTGTGCACACAGACCCATTCTTCAGAAAGAAAAGGCTGTAAACCACTCAAACATTAGTTGCAAAAAGTGCTGTGAATATTTATGTTTATATCCAACATTTTTCAGTCAGGTCATCTGGACAGTTTCTTTTTTTTTTTTTGTGCTGAAACGTTTCGCCTTCCATCCAGAAGGCTTCATCAGTCAAGGAAACACTCATCAAAACTGATTCTTCCCCCAACAGCTTACTCCAAAGTGGAACAAACCAGTTCTGCTTGTGGTAAGATGGTCTCTTTGGTACGCCCCTCCTCCATTGCCGGCCTCTTCCTTGTTGACAGTCTTGACAGACCTGACTGAAAAAAGTTGGCTTGTATACGTGGATTATTGAGCATGGACTTTGTTGTTATAGTTTAGTTGCTTTTAGCCTTTATAAATGTAGCCCTTTGTTGTAAATGTATTTTGCTTAAAGCTAGCTTTTCTTTATTGTCTGAGACAGTAGAAGCAGTGAAATGTGAGCACAAGAGGGAAACGTCTTGTGTTTAAACACGTATCTGTGGGATATCGATTAGACTTTTGTTTGAAATGGTCAATATGGAACATGCTGTATAATGAATGACTAGTTGCACTTTTTACATTTATTAGTCCCAAATCATGGAGTGAAACGACGAGTGTCTCTAAGAGAGTTATCTCTATCAAACTGTGTAAACCTGTGGAACATACTGTAGCTGGATTTTTAATGAAAGCAACACTTATTTTTGTTTATTTTGTAATAGGTGTTTTATACTTTACTGAATGTCTTTGTATAGAAACAAACGTCCACCCATGATTAGTTTGTAAATGAGTTAAATGTTGTACTCTTGAGACCAGCAGCTGTCAAATGTGAGCCAGCAGCAGTTTCTGATGTCGTCTTAGTAAAAGCACATGTCCTGTGGAGGTGGAGTTGTTTCTCTGATCACGTCCTGCCACGCCGCGCAACCGTGACGCTGACATTTACAGAAACTAATGTCCGTTTGAAGAACACTCTCCGTCCTCTTCGCAAGTTGGATTGTTCTTCGTGTCTGAACCGTCTGTGTTGGTGTCCGTGATTTGATCACATCCAAACTAATAGCACTTTCTAAGATCCATCATCCATCCATCTATCTCCGATATATAATATAATATAATATAATATAATATATGTGTATACTCTTGTCCGGCGATCTTATAATTGCGTGACTGCTCAGAAGTCATTTAGTGCTGAAATCCATTTATCTCTGTACATTTTTCGGCACATAATGCCGCCCACAGTTTGTGTTTTTTCAACAATTCATACATGAAAACGTTCGGCTCATTCAGGACATTTCTGCTGTGACTTGTAGAGTTTGTGCAGTTTGTACTTTTTGAAATATTTGGCTTTTTTGGCCATTTTTCTTCTCATTGAAAATGAATGGAGCTCCCTCCACATCCTTCAAACCCTTTGTGCTATTTACAACCTTTTTGTGCTTCTTTCTACAAATTTCAGCTACTTTTTAACTAGTTTTCTGCTAATTTTGAGCCTTTTTCTGTGTTTTTTTTCCCCCTGCTACTTTGTAACTAATGCAGTCTTTTTTCAGCTTTTTTCCAACTGTTTTCTGCAAATTTTGGTATTTTTCATCTACTTTTTAGCTAGTTTTCTGCCCATTTGTGTTTTTTCTGCTACTGTGTAATGAATTTAGTCTTTTTTATGCTCATTTCAACATCCTTCTAAGCTTTTGTGGGTTTTTTTCCAGCTACTTTTCTTCTAAATTCAGTAGTTCTGGCTGTTAGCAGCTATTTTGTGCTCTTTTAGCTTCTTTCTTTTAAAAATTAAGCTTGTTTTTTCTACTTATAACTTCTTTCCAATAATTCTTGTTCTTTTTTTTAGAACTTAAAGTTTTATTGATTTTTTTTACAGAGCAATTACATAGTCATACACCAGCAGTAATACCATACCATACCATACCATAGCAATTTATTTATATAGCACTTAAAACAGCAACAAGGCCAACCAAAGTGCTGTACAAAAGAACCAAACATGCACAGCAGACAGGAAAACATAAAATAGAAATACAGATACAAATAGCAGCAGAAGCTAACTAAAATGGCCAACAGAGTAGAGAACAGACCGGACCAAAACAAATCACACCGTGTTAAAGGCAAGAGAATAGAAGTGGGTCTTCAAGCGAGACTTAAAGACTGAGAGTGTGGGAGCCTGCCGGACACTCAGTGGCAACTCATTCCACAGTCGTGGACCTGCAACAGAGAAAGCCCTGTCACCTCTGAGCTTACGACGGGTTTCTGGGACTGAGAGAAGCATCTGGTCTGCTGACCTCAGAGAGCGCGGTGGGACATATGGCTGCAGAAGATCAGTGAGATAGGATGGGGCGGAACTGTTCAGTGATTTAAAAACATACATGAGAATTTTGAAATGGATCCGAAGGTGAATGGGTAGCCAGTGCAGGGAGGCCAAAACTGGCGTGATGTGCTCTCTATAGCCTGTACCAGTTAAAAATCGGGCTGCAGCATTTTGGACCAGTTGTAGACGAGCAATGGAGGACTGACTGATTCCAAACAGAAGTGAATTGCAGTAATCAAGCCTAGATGTTATGAAGGCGTGGATCACTGTCTCAAGGTTCTTTTTGGAGAGTAATCAACATAAGTGTTGACAGTGTGAATTTTCTGTAGAGTTAAAATCTCAGCATAACATTTTACAATTTCAGCATCACATTTGTAGTTTTATAATCATCATACAATCAAAAAATCCACTTTGGATGGCAGAGCCGGCCCATCCACCCTCGCAGATAATCATGCAGGTATCCATTCAGATGGGCAGAGCTCATCCAACCATGCAAACAAGACCCACTCATCTACACAAGTAGAAGACCTGCTGGTCTCCAGCGCAGATCAAAAGTAGCTCTTTGAAGTCTTAATGAATATGTTATCTTTTCCATTTGGTACAATTCCCATACGTTCCGAACCCAGAAGCTGTAGGAGGGTGGCTCCAATTGCATCCATTTAATTGTAATGCATTTCAGGGCTGCTGTAAAAAGAACATTTAAAAGATATAATTTGGTTCGTCCTTGCAACCCAACTGGGGTAATACCGAGCACTGCAACCGTTACATCCTTTAGTATAACCTCCTGAAAGATCTGCTTTAAAGCCTTGTACACATCATCCCAAAGATTTTGTAGTTTGGGACATGACCAAAAGATGTGTGTGTGACTGGGCACAGCTGAGCCGCAGTCTCTCCAACACAAGCTTGGTACCTTAGGATCTATCTTAGCAACTACATCTGGGGTCCTGAAATATCTACTAATGATTTTCCATTTATATTCCCGCCACATATTTGAGTTTGCAACTTGAAGAAGAGAGGCATTGAGTCTCCGTTGCTTAAAAGATGGGGTCAGGCCAATATCCCACCGGAGAGCAACCGGCGCGTGATCTGAGATTGTGATGGGAAATGTTGTGATATCTTGAATTCTGTGTAGCTCGGTCTTGGCAGTAAAGAAGTAATCTATTCATGAGTAAGATCCATGTCGGTTTGAATAAAATGGAAGATTTCTCTCCTTTGGGAATTTGGATCACCGTACGTCCACTAATCCAGCGTCTACTGATAGATTTTTAAGCATTTTACCCATCTTAGGGATGGGGGTCTGGGAGGCTGGTTGCCTATCTAAAGACGTCATTACACAAATAAAATCACACCCCATAATTAGGAGGCCGGAGCTATACTCTGCAATCATTTTGAAAACTGACTTAATAAACCCAGGTGCATCCTCATTAGGAGCGTACGCATTTATTAAGGAAACTACTGTTCCATCAATTATCCCATTTACCAATATAAATCTGCCCTCCCTGTCTTTATGTATTAACGTTTCAGTAAAGTTAATTTGTCTATGTATTAATATGGCGACACCCCTTTTCCTACCGGACCAATGTGACGAGTACTAAACTTTATCAGCCCAAGACTTGTTTAATTTTGTATGTTCAACATCTGATAGGTGTGTTTCCTGTAAAAGTGCAACTTGGCACTTTGATTGTCTGAGTTACAATAATACTTTCTTTCTTTTGATTGGACTATGCAGACCCTTCACATTATAGCTTGTTACATTTGAAGTACTCATAGCTATTTATTACAAATATATGGTAATGTTAAATCGTGTTGGAGACAGACAGCCAGCTGATGGATGATACCAAACCTTTGGATAAAGTGGATGCTGAAAACTAAAATGACAAAATAAGATTTAAAAAACTGCTTTGCTGAACAGTATTTTCACACACGTGAAGACTAAGATTCAAATGCTCTGTTGCTTTTGTAGATGAAATAAGATCCTTAAAGAACAGAAAGAGCAGAACTCAAAAAAACCAACAAATATTAGCAAAGTGTATAGATGAATAGTACGAAGCAGTGGGTTTAAATCCCTAGCCACTAAAATAAGCAGCAACAAACACAACCCAGAAATTGGATGTGTACAAAAACAGCAAAAAGAAGAAAAATTAAGAGTGTAGGAGTTCAGGCCCTGGCAGGTATACAGAAATGTATGTACTTTAACAACAACAGCATACCAGGTGCCATTACCAGTAATAATAATATAGATAATGTACATGAGGCATATCTAGTCATATCTTTGTAAGCTAATAAGGTCAGTTAGAAGGTAACAATGTTGAGCACATTTGCATGAAACAAGCCTGTTGAGAAAAGTAAGACTGTCAATCGTACACACAGCTAACATTTGAGCATAAAAGAACACTGTGCTTCAATGATGGGATATCTGACAAACACCTGAATCTAAACACCTGTGTGAGCATGCTTATCACTATAAGGTTTCTCCTTAAAAATGTTCAATATTGGATGTGGGGACCCATAAACCTGACCCCATATGACATGAAGGTAACACAGGGAAGACCGGAACCACAGACACACAGCGGCCCCCAAGCCCGGAACTCCGGTAGTCCCCGAACAGGGACACCCACACCCCCCAGAGAGAGAAGCAAAGGGAAGCCCCGGGCAATCTCCAGCAACCACAATGCAGAAACCCCCAGGAGGCCATAGCGACGAGTCAACAGGCCCCGCCGGCAACCCGCCCCTCCAGAGTGGATCCGGCCATGGACACCAAGCCCTGAGTCCCGAGGACATACCCCCCCCCCCCCCCCCCAACAGAGGCCCGACAGAGCCAGGGCACCCAGGCCCCCGCAGGCAGCCACCAGGGCGGGCCCGCACACACCCCACCACCCAGCCCCAGCTGCTGAGAGCTGCCAATGCACCGGCGGCAGGGGGACCCACCACCGGAGGGGAGCATGACCCACCAAATGGGGGGCCAAAACTGATCCAAGAGAGGGGGGCCACCCAAAACCCAACCTGAGACAAACAGGCACACAGAGATTTTGCCGTCCATGTGCCCCACCTGCCCAACAGTGACCGCAAGCCAGCCCCAGGGCGGGGGCCAGAGCAGCAGGGAGCAGCAGCTGAGGAAGGCCGGCCCAGCACACCAATGCATCCCTAAAGCCCCACACCACAGGCCTGGAGAAGCCCCGACATGCCACCCATGCACCCCCCCCCCACACACACACACACACAGCACCCCGCACCGTGAATGTCACATCAGGCCAACCAGCCAGCACTCGTCAAAGTGAAGCCACGCCCCCAACCGCCGCCACTCACTACCAATGACCACACACACACAACCACAGCCGACCTCCCGCCAGAACCCGGCAGCCACCCCAACCAAAGGGCTGGCCATCGGAACCAGGAACCCCGATCAAGGGGTCCAAACATTCCAGGGAAAACCGGAGCACCAGCCCCACCCCCACCCCCAATTGCCCCCAAAGGCCCAATACCCACCCACAGCCCAGACCCCAACCAGGGAGCCTACCCCCCCACGCCCCCACCCCCAAATGTCAGATGGAGAATGAGGGTTTAAGGAAAACTGGAAGACCCAACTCCTCCCTCCCCCCACTCAAATAAGATGTTGATGCATGTTGTTATATAGTGCGTTTAAAATGGGGGGGGGGGGGAGTGAGGTGGCGACTGGCACAGACCCACCCCCTCCCCAGAGAGCAGGCAGTGCCCGTTCACTTCCCCAACCCTTGCCCAGAACCCTAAATATCTACATGATACGTATGAGAGTGGGCACAGGTCCCGGAGGTGAGAATGATTACACATCCCACCCCCTATATGCCACCGTGTGCCCACTCCAGACCCTAAATATACATGTGTCGTGAGAATGTTATATGCAAGTGTCTAGGTTGTTTGATAAAATTGGGGCCCAGGTCTCTATGAACCACGGAGATAGAGGATCCTCCCCACAGCTCGGTAGTGCATCTGAACCCCAAGGCCCTGCTTGAGTGGTGGTGTGATGGAGTGGGTGGAGGAAGACGTCGGGATGGGGAGGAATAACTGAGGTGGCAATGCCCTCCCAGGAGGCCAGCTCCCCCACTGACCCCAATAGGTACCCCCATTCTCCGAGATTCACCAGGGGAGGGGGGCTCCAGTGCATCCATCCAGGAGCAGGAGGCAGCCGCACCACCAGGGACCCAGGCCACGGACCGGCACATAGCCCCAAGGACGGACCAGAACCCGGGCCAACGACCCAAGCCCCCTCGAGATCGTCCAGACCCCTAACCTGATCCCCAGCTCAACACCCAGCCCCCAACCAAAGAAGCCAACAAACTCCAGCAGCGACAATCAGCCAGGAGTGCCCGAACAGCCGCAGACAGCGCACCACGATGACCCAGAGCGCACCCCCACAAAAGGACCAACCAGTCCACCACAGCAACACCCACAATGAGAGCACCCCATGCAAGGGAGGGCACACGCCTAACATACCCAGACACCCCCGGGTCAGCAGTGCAGAGCCACCCGAGCAAAACCCCCCCACCCACAGCCCAGACCCCAAGCCAAGCACCAGACCACAGCCACAGCCAGGCAGGAAGACACCCAGGCTGAGTCTGTACACTGTGAGCAAATATTAGATGATGCGAAATCCATCTTGAACATCCGTTGACCTGTGTAGTGTACTCTATGAAGGATTTTGTATTGTATCAATTGTAAATTGGGGGTTTTAATCTTCTTAAAAGTTCTTAGACAAATCTGAGACCAGAAGTTTTGGTCAAAGTTGACTGACAAGTCTGTCTCCCATTTTACAATGGGAAGAGATATAGATTCATCTATTTTAATGAGTGTCCAGTAAACCTTAGATAGTAATTTGGGAGGGTTAAGATTTAGGAATTCTAATACACTTGTTGGTATTTCAAACCTAGTGTTATTAAGGTTAAATTTATTTTTGGTTATAGATTTAATTTGTTGATATTCTAAAAATTTATTCTCATCAATCCTATATTGTGTAATTAATCTGTTAAATGGGATGTAGTCCACTTCTTCATAGATATGTTCCAAATATTCAATTCCTTTACACCTCCAACCTGGGAAGTTTATCATCTTATTCTGTTGTAGGATGTCAGGGTTGTTCCAGATGGGTGTACGTTTACATGGGATTAGTGAAGACTCTGTCATTTTAAGAAACTCCCACCAAGCTGTCAGAGAGGAGCTGATATTGATGCTTTTAAAGCATTCCTGTCGTTTTATGTTTGAGCTAATGAATGGAAGGTCCGAGATCATTATATTATTGCAAAGTGTCTGTTCTACGTCTAGCCAGGGTTCATCAAGGGGTGTGTGTTTTATCCATCTTGAGATGTATTCTAGCCTGTTGGCTAGAAAGTAATAATAGAAATTGGGTAGCTCTAGTCCTCCTTTATCTTTGGTCTTCTGTAGTGTTTTTAGTTTAATACATGGGGGTTTATCTTTCCAGAGAAATTTAGAGATGGAAGAGTCCAGGGATCTAAACCAGTCAGATGATGGTTTATTTGGAATCATTGAGAATAGATAGTTTATTTTAGGCAAAACCATCATTTTTATTGAAGCAATTCTTCCCGTGAGAGACAAGGGTAGAGATTTTCATCTAGCAAGATCATCCTCAAATTTCTTTAAAAGTGGGATGTGGTTTAGTTTTGTTAAATCTGCCAGTCTAGGAGAGACTTTGATACCCAAGTACGTAATATTCCCTGACTGCAGTTGTGTAGTAAGTGAATTGTTGAAATAGCAATTAATTGGTAGAATTGTGGATTTTATCCAGTTTATAGAGTAATCTGAAACTCTTGAAAAAGAGTTTATCAATCCAATAACCTGAGAGATGGAGGTTTGTGAATGCCAGAGGAAGAGCAGCACATCATCAGCATATAGACTGATTTTGTGCTCTCTGTTCTTGCATTTTATACCTTTAATATCTGTAGTTTGCCTGATTGCTGCGGCTAGCGGTTCGATGAAAACAGCAAACAGTGAGGGGGAGAGTGGACATCCCTGCCTCGTGCCCCTTTGCAGAAGAAAGCTAGCAGATATTTGATTATTTGTCCTAATGCATGCTGAAGGAGAACTGTATAATATTTGTAACCAATTTATGAAATAATTTCCAAAACCAAATTTATGTAAGGCTGCAAATAAAAATTTCCAGTTAACTCTATCAAAGGCTTTTTCTGCATCTAGAGAGAATATTGCAGTTTCAATATTTTTACTGTAAGAATAATCTATTAAATTAAATAATCTGCGTGAATATGAGGATGAATGCCTCCCTTTTATAAAACCAGTTTGGTCTGGATGTATTATTAGAGGAGTTACCTTTTCTAATCTTTTTGAGAGGGCTTTACAAATTATTTTAAGATCAACGTTGATAAGAGATATGGGACGATAACTGGTAGGTAATACAGGATCTTTGCCTGGTTTTAACAGGAGACTAATGTTGGCTGAGTTCATATTTTCTGGAAGTCTGTTATTTTTCTCAGTTTCTTGTAGCATTTTGTGAAATAGTTGTGCCAGGATATTCCAGAATACTTTGTAGGATTACCCGTTCTTAACGTAATTTTTACGGATCAGGTGGGGCCCACACAACAGGTGGGCGCGGACTAAATTTTTTCAGTGCGATGCTTTGCATGACGGGATAAAACCCACTAGCGACAGCCCTTAAAGGGCGAAGCCTATACGAAATAGAACAGTGTGGAGCGTACAGGTTCAAAACACAGATCCTCTGGTGTTGAAAGCTACTGAATAGTAGTGAGTATATATATATATTGTTAGGATTTGTGTCAGGAGCGAACCCAGAGTGCAGAACAGGGACTCAACTCGGCAGATATACAAAAATAGGCTTTTAATGATAAATAAAAAGTACAAAATAAACAAGCTGACGGGGCAGCAAAACTTACATGAACTAGGAAGGAGGCACGGGGAACTCAGGAGACACGAGAGACACGGGGAACTCGAGGGACCAGGAAGACTCAGGGAAAGACTCAGAAGACCCAAGGGAGAGTACCCAACGAAGACGACCCGACGAAGAACAAGACAGAATAGGACGGCTTAAATACAGGGAGAAGACGAGACATGATGACAAACAGCTGGGACGAGACACAGGTGGCAACAATGGAAACTAATGAGGAAGCAC
>NC_056500.1:52411553-52416357 GCF_014905685.2 Nematolebias whitei | reverse complement strand
TATATATAAGTATATTATATACATATTTATGTATATAAGTATATAATAATATAAAGAATGTGATCCTTTATATGATAAAATGTAAACGCTAGATTTTTATTTTTGCCCTATTTGTGTTGCCCTATATTTTAGCTTACTTTGCATTTTTGCACTTGAACCTTGTTTGTGTTATGCCTTTTTGTTTGTAAACAAAATGTTTCTGTATGTACTTGCTATATTTAAAAAAAGTTAGACTTGTTTTTTGTTTTTTTTTAAACCTTTATTGATTCAGGCTCTTAAAACTAAAAACATAAACAACTTAGCTGCAGTATCTCAAGTGTTTAAAAAAACCTGTACTGATTCTGTTCATTGTTCAAAAAGAACTATGAAACAATAAATATATTTACACATAAGCTATTGTAAGTAATTTACTTTGCTTGCATTCCTAATTTTTAAAAATAAAATTATACAATCGTCAAATAACAGTTACAAAACAATATATTTACAACTGTAGTAGTTTGTTGGTTTTACTCTTAACACTGTGCTGCAGGAGTGGGTCAACTGAGCCAAAGCAAAAGGAAAAGAAAAAAAATGTAAAAGTACATAATATTTAAAGAACACATTTTGTAAACAAACAAAAATATGAATGCACTATTTCAAAGGCCTATGCATTTCACAAAAAAATGATTTAAAATGGCTTTTAATACAATTTATTAATAGTAGTGATCGTGAAAATAGCGCCCCCTTCATTTCCGGAGTCCCATTTCCAAATATGGTATGGGATGGACACTGGTCTGACCACGCCCCTTTCTGTTTGCTGCAGCGAGGTCCAAGGTCCAGGTCTGGGCAAGATACTGTAGTCCTGTAGTGATGTCAACCCAAGATGACATCACTACAGGATGTCATCTTGACACACATCAGAGGTAATTACCACTGCCTCTGATGTGTGTCCCATCAGTGTACGGATGTGATAAAGCTCTGATTAGTTTCTACAGATTCAGATTAGCTTTGTAGAGATCTAGTAGAGTGCTGTGTGAATGGGTAAATGAGGCCCAGATTGTAGTGTAAAACGCTATATAAGTGCAGTCCATTTACCATTTATGAACATCCAGAAGCCAACTGAAAAATTCTGAATAACTGGTTGCAGAGAGACAACATTATTTGGAAGATCATTATTGACAACAACTGAATTTATGTCCAGACTATCCCATTTACCCCTTTCCACAAAAACCATAAAAGAAAAAAGCACCTTAATTTTCAGTTTTATCTGGAAAAAAAAACACCGTTACCGGTATATCAGAAAAGCAGACCTAATTAAAAGTTATGAGTAGGATGGAATAAAAGTGAATGATTTTGAAACATGAGTGGTGGACTAAAGCTAAGATGGCTTCAGTCATTTCTGAGATGGAGCGAAGACATTTGGTTTTCTTTACCAAACGTGTTTAGGAAATTAGGTGGCATAGATTTCCTTTTGAAATGTGACTGAGAAAGTTACCTGTGAACATTTCTGCATTTCATCAGCAGGTCCTGTTCTGTTTGGCCCGTTTAGTCCACATAATGTCCCAGTGTGTCCTTTTCAGGGACACCACCAAGTCATTGGTTCAGGTATGTTGACGACACCTGGGTTCAAATTAAATCTCAGGAAGTCCAACATTTTACTGACCACATCAACTCTGTGGATAAATACATCAAGTTCACACGAGAAGATGAAAAAAATGGCAGGTTGGCTTTCTTGGACTGTGAGGTCTCAGTCTCTGATAGAGGACATTTGCAAACTGAGGTGTACCGCAAACCCACCCACACAGACCAGTATTTGCAGTTTGACTCCCATCACCCTTTGGAGCACAAGTTAGGAGTCATCAGGACTCTGTACCACAGAGCAGACAGCGTCCCCACTAGCTCAGGAGCCAGGCAGAAGGAGAAATCCCACACAAGACAGGCTCTAGAGTAATGTGGATATCCTAACTGGGCCTTCCTGAAAGCAGAGAAGAAACCCAAACAGGACTCCAGTCAGCCATCAGGTGAAAAGGAGGAACCCAGACCCAGACCAGTGGTCATTCCGTATGTTGAGGGAGTATCAGAGAAACTGAGACGTTTATTTTCTAAACAAAACGTCCCAGTGGCTTTTAAACCCCAAAATACATTAAAGACTGGTTCATCCCAAAGATCCAGTCCCCCGGCACAAACAGAGTAATGTTGTGTATGTTGTTCAGTGTCAGGAGGGTGATCAGTCTTACATCGGGGAAACAAAACAGCCACTGGCCAAAAGGATGGCCCAGCACAGAAGATCAACATCATCAGACCAGGACTCTGCGGTCTACACTCATCTCCAGGCCAGCGGTCACTCTTTCAAGGATGAAGATGTTCACATCCTGGACAGAGAGGAACGATGGTTTGAGAGAGGAGTAAAGGAGGTCATCTTTGTGAAAAGAAACCGTCCATCATTAAACAGGGGTGGAGCCTCCGGGTTCAACTGTCCCCCTCTTACAATGCTGTGATTGCTAGTATCACTCAGCCCTCTGTGAATAGTAAACAGCCATACAATACAATACAATACAACTTTATTTATAAAGCACTTTAAAACAACACCGTTGGGCAAAGTGCTGTACACTAACACATACAAGCATAAAAACTATGAACTCGACAAATACCATAAAAGTGATGAACTACCAAATCATAAAGCATCAAACAGTAACAACAATAAAACAAATAACATAAAACAGTAAAGCCAACTTTTCAAGCTGCGTTAAAAGCCAAAGAGAAAAACAGAGTCTTCAGAGCAGATGTAAAAACAGGAAGTGAGTCATCTTGTCTGACGTGCAGAGGCAGCTCGTTCCACAGTTTAGGGCAGCGACTGAGAACGCTCGGTCACCTCTCAGCCTCCTGTTGGACTTTGGGACGGCCAACAGCAGCTGATCAGCTGACCTAAGAGAGCGTGAGGGATTGTACGGCTGGAGAAGGTCGGACAGATACTGTGGGGCGAGACCATGAAGACATTTGAATACAAACAAAAGAAGCTTAAAATTAATCCGGAAACGAACTGGGAGCCAGTGTAGTGATTCTAAGACAGGGGTGATGTGCTCTTGTTTTCTGGTGCCAGTTAAAAGACGAGCAGCAGCGTTCTGAACCAGCTGAAGTCGAGTCAGTAACGACTGGCTCAGACCCACATAAAGTGAATTGCAATAGTCCAGGCGAGTTGTGATGAAAGCATGGATTAAAATCTTAAAATGATGTTGTGACAGGAATGGTTTCACCTTGGCCAGTTGTCTCAGGTGATAAAAGCTGGACTTGACCACAGATTTAATCTGAGCATCTGTTTTAAAATTATTGTCCAGCCTCACACCCAGGTTAGTTGCTGTCTCAGTCAGATGTTTGGTTAAAGGACCCAGAGCCCAGGAGCCATCAGTGTGCTAATGATCCATTGTTAGGCTGATGGTCCTTCTTGAGCATGTGATCAGCTGGTTCTGGTTGTCAGCAGCAAACTGGTTGATCCACTCTGAGAAGGTGCTATTTAAGAGACTGAGCTGAATACAGCACCTCACACTGAGGAAGTCCTTTGGATGAGAGACGAAACGTTTCTACATTTTTTTGTTGGTTTTTTTTTTATGTCCTGAGGACCAGATTGAACTTTTTTAGATAAAGAGGATTTGTTAAAACATGAGGAATTTAGTAATAAATCTAAAATAGGCTGTACCCCTGAGGATTACAGAAATGTGGTTGATAACATTCCAAGTGCTATGATTAATTTAATCAGGAATAACTTAGATCAGACCCCAACCCCTAGATTGCATCAAATAATAATCAATGACATAAACTTTGTAGATAAAAAGTGCAGTAACATGGTTTTAAGAAAACTCCTAATCAACGAGATCTATTCTGGGTCCTCTAAAAGAACATATTACTTAAAAAACTTTAACAAACAAGAAATTTGATAAATCAGAACTACATTTTTGAAATATCCAATCCCTCCTAAATTTAAAGAAATCCACTTTAAAATTGTAAATGAAATGTACCCTTCACAGGTGTTCATTAAAAAATATTCAGATGTGAAATGAAGAATTGTTATTTTTGTAAATCATCATTGGAATCAACAGAACATGTTTTATGAGTGAGATTTGAAAAAAACTTTGGAAGGAAACACACAACTGGTTGATATCTAAGTCTCTTCATATTGATCCTTTTCCTGGAAAGGGATCACATTTGGAATTTCAATAAGGAATTAAAAAGTTGAATATTTGATAAATGAACAAGACAAAGGAGATGATTGTGGACTTCAGAAGGAACAAACACACGTACAACCCCCTGAACATAAGAGGATCTGTGGTGGAAGTGGTCTCCAGCTACAAAGAGCTGGTCTGGAAGCTCAGTCCTCACCTCCTTCTACAGGTGTGCAGTGGAGAGCATCCTGTGCTCCAGCATCAACGTGTGGCATGGAGGCTGCACAGCTGCAGAAAGGGAAGAGGGCCACCTGCATCAAGAAGGACCCCACCCACCCAGCACACACACTTTTTGCCCCACTCCCCTCAGGAAGGAGGTTGAGGAGCATTAAGTGTAGAACCACTAGACTGAGGAACAGCTTCTACCCTGAGGGTGTTAGACTCATGAATCTCTAACTAGAATAATCACTGTGAAAAACCACATCATGTTGCTGCTGATCTGTTTCATGTTGCTGCTGATTTGTTTCAATGTTGCTGCTGATCTGTTTCATGTTGCTGCTGATCTGTTTCATGTTGCTGATCTGTTTCATGTTGCTGATCTGTTTCATGCTGCTGCTGATATGTTTCAATGTTGTTGCTGATCTGTTTCATGTTGCTGATCTGTTTCA
>NC_056500.1:52411362-52411453 GCF_014905685.2 Nematolebias whitei | reverse complement strand
AACAGCTTCTACCCTGAGGCTGTTAGACTCATGAATCTCTAACCAGAATAATCACTGTGAAAAACCATATCATGTTGCTGCTGATCTGTTT
>NC_056500.1:52404976-52411262 GCF_014905685.2 Nematolebias whitei | reverse complement strand
CGAAATTATGTACACAGGGTCCCAGTTACATCCAACAATAAAATGTAAAAGAAAAACAACGATAACATCTAAGATATGAACTAAGAAAAACATCAACTAAATATACACTAAGCACTAATGGCATAAAAACATTGAACATCAGCACGAACATGAACATGAGTCTGTGAGCAGATGAGCACGAATGAACACAACAACATTGAACCAGATCAGCAACATGAAACAGATCAGCAGCAACATAAAAAAGATCAGCAGCAACATGAAACACATCAGCAGCAACATGAAACAGATCAGCAGCAACATGAAACCGATCAGTAGCAACATGAAACAGATCAGCAGCAACATGAAACAGATCAGCAGCAACATGAAACCGATCAGTAGCAACATGATATGGTTTTTCACAGTGATTATTCTAGTTAGAGATTCATGAGTCAACAGCCTCAGGGTAGAAGCTGTTCCTCAGTCTAGTGTTTCTACACTTAATGCTCCTCAACCTCCTTCCTGAGGGGACTGGGGCAAAAAGTGTGTGTGCTGGGTGAGTGTGGTCCTTCATGATGCAGGTGGCCCTCTTCCTGCATCTGGAGGTGTAGATGTCTGTGATGGTGGGGAGACTGATTCCAACACACTTCTGTGCAGCCTTCACCACTCTCTGCAAAGCTTTTCTTTCTGCAGCTGTGCAACCTCCATGCCACACGTTGATGCTGGAGCACAGGATGCTCTCCACTGAACACCTGTAGAAGGAGGTGAGGACTGAGCTTCCCAGACTAGCTCGCCTCAGCCGTCTGAGGAAGTAGAGTCTCTGATGAGCTTTCTTGATCAGGCTGGTGGTGTTGTTGCTCCAGCTGAGGTTGTCATTCATGTGTACACCCAAGTACTTGTAGCTGGAGACTACTTCCACCAAAGATCCTCTTATGTTCAGGGGGGTGTAGGTGTGTTTGTTCCTTCTGAAGTCCACAATCATCTCCTTTGTCTTCTTCACATTGATGTGAAGGTTATTCTCTTTGCACCAGCTCTCCAGGTGTTCCACCTCTTGCCTGTAGCTGGACTCATCATTGTTTGTGATGCATCCCACCACCACTTTATCATCTGCAAACTTTACAATGTGACAGCCTGGATGGGTAGCTGCACAATCATATGTGAGCAGAGTAAACAGGAGGGGGCTCAACACACATCCCTGAGGAGAGCCAGTGCTGAGGGTTATGGTGGAGGAGGAGAGGTTGTGGATCCTCACTGACTGTGGTCCGTTTGTTAAGAAGTCTAGTACTCTGTTGCAAATGGAGGGGCTTAGTCCTAGTGTGGATAGTTTGTCCATCATGGTTTGGCGGATCTTGGTGTTGAAGGCAGATGTGAAGTCCACAAAGAGCATACGGACTTAAGAGTTTTTCTGCTCCAGGTGGTTGAGCGCAGTGTGGACCACAGAGGAGATGGCATCCTTTGTTGATTGGTTCTCACGGTATGCATAATGATGAGGGTCCTCCTTGATGTTGATTGTTGTTTTGATGCGAGTCATGACCAGTTTTTCAAAGCATTTAGTGACCGTGAGGGCCACTGGCCAATAGTCATTCAGACCAGTCACTGTAGAGCTTTTTGGGACTGGGATGATGGTAGCAGTCTTCAGGCAGGTGGGAACTGTCTCCAGGGTAAGTGAGGTGTTAAAGATGTCTGCTAGCACCTCGCAGAGCTGATCAGCACATTCTTTCAACACTTTTCCGGGGATGTTGTCTGGGCCAGTTGCTTTGTGCGGATCAATCCTCCTGAAAGTACTCCTTACTTCTGCTGAGGTCACGCTGAGATGCTGTTCGTCCGGTGGTGAGGTGAGTCTGGTGCTGGGGGGTCTCTTCAGGTCTTCAAAGCGTGTATAGAACTTGTTGAGGGCATCAGGCAGAGAGATGAGTCTTTGGGGCATTGTTCGCTCCTTCCTTTATAATCTGTTATGCACTTAATGCCCGAGGGTCTTGTGAGATGAATTGACCCTTGATCCTCTGTGCATATGTGGCCTTGGCCCTCTTAATACCAGCATCCAGCTCTTTCCTTGTCCTACTCAGCTCCTCTGAGTTTCCAGACCTGAAGGCAGTGTTCCTGGCTTCCAGCAGGGTGCGCACCTCTGCATTCAGCCAAGGTTTTCTATTTGGGTAGCTTTTAACATATTTGATAGTGGAGACGGTTTCAGTACATGTACTAATGTAACCCAGAACTGAGGATGCGCATTGGTCCAGATCAAGCGAACCTCCATTTTCAGCAGCTTCTATGAAAACCTGCCAGTCTGTTCGGTCAAAACAATCTCTCAGTATGGGGCCACTGTCCTGGATCCAACATTTAACTTTCTTTTGTACCGGTCTGGAGCGTCTCAGTGGGGGCATGTAAGCAGGAGCCAGGAAGATTGAGATGTGGTCTGACAGTCCTAGGTGGGGGCAGGGTTCGGCTTTGTATGCATCTTTTACGTTCGTGTAAACACGGTCCAGCGTCTTTTCTCCACGTGTTGGAATTGCCACATGTTGATAAATGCTTGGGAGACCGTCCTTTAGATTCACATGGTTAAAGTCTCTGGCTACAATGTAAAGAGCCTCGGGGTGTTTGCTCTGCAGCGAGATGATAATATCATGAAGCTCCTGCAGTGATTCATTAGCATTAGCGTCCGGAGGAATGTAAACAACCATGATGAAAGTCACTGTGAACTCGCAGGGTAGATGATGTGGCCGACATTTCACTGTTATTTGCTCCAAAGCCTTCGAGCATGAGCTATTTACAACGGTAGAGTTCGTGCACCAACTTTTACTCACGTAAATGCACACTCCGCCTCCCTGTGATTTCCCCGTTAGCTCGCTGCAGCGGTCCACTCGAAAAAAGAGTCTGTCATCCAGCTGGAAGACTGTATCCGGCGTTTCGCTTGTAATCCACGTTTCTGTGACACAAAGCACCGCACACTTCTTCATCTCTTCTGAGGCGCCCGCTCTCAGACGAAGTAAATCCATCTTGTTGTCCAACGAGTGGACGTTTGACAGAAAGAGAGACGGCATGGAGAGTTTACCGGCTTTAGCGTTAGCTCGTAGCCTCACCATAACCCCCGCCCGGCATCCTCTCCTCTTAAGCCGAGAGCATCGCATCCTCTTCTGCCCGCTGGAACACCTCTGCTGCAGCTTGCAGGTAGATGACTTTAAGATCTGCATTCTGCCGAGCGTAGTTTTGAGTTTGTTGCTGATTTCTGCTATATTTCGTGGCAAATCCGCTCCTATTCTCATCAGTTCGGTTCGGCTATAGTTCACACGCATAGATCGTGCGGAATCAGGCACAGAGTCAATATCAAATCTGGGAATAGTACCGGGAGCCTGTGAAGCTGTAACTGCTCTGAGCGCGGCCATCTTGGCATGAAATAATTATATTGGTATATAATCGTGCTTTATTTAATTTCCGATACTCTGTATATAAATTTTTCTTTTTTGCCAGCTATCTAGTGGTGGGTTTTATTTTCACAACTCTTCATTATCACTGAAATAAAGTATGCACTTAAATTAGTGGTAATTTCCTAATGATTATAAACCAATATTATAATTATTTCCATGGTGAAAGGGCACCACTTCGTGAAGATTAAACCTCTGCTGACCAGACTGTTTCTTGTTTCCCTTTTTATTTTAATTTTATTTTTTTTAACAAGAAATCTATTAAAGCAAAACAAATTTTTATATAGAGTTGTTGCATATTTCTCTAGACTGGTCCTGCGGTTTTTGATTATAATGAAATTATGACCCGGTTCTGACTGGGTTAAGCTGGACCAGAAACTCTAAAAATAGTCTTCCTGGGATTCAATATCCGTCAAGGAGCTGTTGCGATGTGAGCTGGCTGCGGGCCACCGGACCCGGAAACCCACCTCCAGCCCACGTCTCTCCCCCCCACTCGAACCTCCCTCTGAAGTGGCAACTCACACTAACAATAAATCAAGGAAACATGAATTCAGTTTTACCAACTGTATTAAATCAAGGCAGGAAGAGGTTACAGTTTACAGCGCTGGTCTCTCCCGTCTGTGACGCGTTCACAGACCTGGAAGAAGAGCCCCGATGTCCTGTGTCATTACTCATTTATAGGGTCCTGGACTCCTCCTTCGCAGAAGGGGAGCTCAACCTGTCGGTGTATGAGGGGGCGTGGCTAATGCCCCTTTTCCATTAGTACCGGTACGGGCCGACTGTACCCTACTTGGCCCGGTTCTGAGGCTTTTCCATTAGTACCGGTACTTAGCACCTTTTACTATTTTCAGTACCCTTGGCTCCGTGGTTCTAACCGGTACGAAGAGGTACAAAAACGTGACGTCAGAACACTGTCGGTCACTGATTGGTCGGGGGCGGAGTCGGGGGCAGAGTCACTGGATCCTTCAGAAACTTTTCCAAACAATAATCCGCCATTTGGAATTTCTTGGACTGGAGCAGCGGCTGGACTAATTTTAAAGATTTTTAAAACAATACTAACAGCATCTTGGTATAATGTTGATGTGCTGGCATTTTTTGTGCTTGGTGGCCGACAACATATATGTATATGAATATATATAAATACATATATGTATATAAATATATATGAATATATATAAATACATATATATGTATATAAATATATATGAATATATATAAATACATATACAGGTCCTTCTCAGAAAATTAGCATATTGTGATAAAGGTCATTATTTTCCATAATGTAATGATAAAACTGAAACTTTCATATATTTCAGATTCATTGCACACCAACTGAAATATTTCAGGTCTTTAATTGTTTTAATACTGATGATTATGGCATACAGCTCATGAAAACCCAAAATGCCTGTCCCAAAAAATTAGCATATTATGAAAAGGTTCTCTAAACAAGCTATTAACCTAACCATCTGAATCAACGATGTAACTCTAAACACCTGCAAAAGATTCCTGAGGCTTTTAAAAACTCCCAGCCTTGTTCATTACTCAAAACCACAATCATGGGTAAGACTGCCGACCTGACTGCTGTCCAGAAGGCCATCATTGACACCCTCAAGCAAGAGGGTAAGACACAGAAAGAAATTGCTGAACGAATAGGCTGTTCCCAGAGTGCTGTATCAAGGCACCTCAGTGGGAAGTCTGTGGGAAGGGAAAAGTGTGGCAGAAAACGCTGCACAACGAGAAGAGGTGACCGGACCCTGAGGAGGATTGTGGAGAAGGGCCAATTCCAGACCTTGGGGGACCTGCGGAAGCAGTGGACTGAGTCTGGAGTAGAAACATCCAGAGCCACCGTGCACAGGCGTGTGCAGGAAATGGGCTACAGGTGCCGCATTCCCCAGGTCAAGCCACTCTTGAACCAGAAACAGCGGCAGAAGCACCTGACCTGGGCTACAGAGAAGCAGCACTGGACTGTTGCTCAGTGGTCCAAAGTACTTTTTTCGGATGAAAGCAAATTTTGCATGTCATTCGGAAATCAAGGTGCCAGAGTCTGGAGGAAGACTGGGGAGAAGGAAATGCCAAAATGCCAGAAGTCCAGTGTGAAACACCCACAGTCAGTGATGGTCTGGGGTGCCATGTCAGCTGCTGGTATTGGTCCACTGTGTTTTGTCAAGGGCAGGGTCAATGCAGCTAGCTATCAGGAGATTTTGGAGCACTTCATGCTTCCATCTGCTGAAAAGCTTTATGGAGATGAAGATTTCATTTCTCAGCACGACCTGGCACCTGCTCACAGTGCCAAAACCACTGGTAAATGGTTTACTGACCATGGTATTACTGTGCTCAATTGGCCTGCCAACTCTCCTGACCTGAACCCCATAGAGAACCTGTGGGATATTGTGAAGAGAAAGTTGAGAGACGCAAGACCCAACACTCTGGATGAGCTTAAGGCCACTATCGAAGCATCCTGGGCCTCCATAACACCCAGCAGTGCCACAGGCTGATTGCCTCCATGCCACGCCGCATTGAAGCAGTCATTCATGCAAAAGGATTCCTGACCAAGTATTGAGTGCATAACTGAACATGATTATTTGAAGGTTGGCGTTTTTTGTATTAAAAACACTTGTCTTTCATTGGTGGGATGAAATATGCTAATTTTTTGGGACAGGCATTTTGTGTTTTCATGATCTGTATGCCATAATCATCAGTATTAAAACAATTAAAGACCTGAAATATTTCAGTTGGTGTGCAATGAATCTGAAATATATGAAAGTTTCATTTTTATCATTACATGATGGAAAATAATGACATTTATCACAATATGCAAATTTTTTGAGAAGGACCTGTATATAATGTTGTTGTTGTTGTTGTTGTTGTTGTTGTTGTTGTTGTTGTTGTTG
>NC_056500.1:52398374-52404966 GCF_014905685.2 Nematolebias whitei | reverse complement strand
TGTTGTTGTTGTTGTTGTTGTTGTTGTTGTTGTTGTTGTTGTTGTTGTTGTTGATGATGATGATGATGATGATGATGATGATGATGATGATGATTTTTTTCCCCCATAAAGTAGGGCTGGACGATATGGCTAAAACTTTTATCACGATATATTTCTTAATTTCGGTCGATAACGATATATATCTATATAAACAATATAAAAGCGTCAGAAAAACTACAAACTATACAAATAAATTAATGTTCACCTTTTTTTTGTATTTAACCTTCAAAAAAATTGAAATCTCTGTCAAATAAACACAAAATTCTCAACTTTGTCAATATTAATAGTTTTAACTTTAAACAACAACTTTAAAATTGACAGCATTGAAATTTGTTGTTAATGAAATAAAATTTTTGGGTGTCGTTATTAAAGAGAAGCTGACATGGAAATCTCATGTAAAATACTTAAAAATAAAAATAACAATCAGTTGCATTACTGTATAAAGTAAAAGAGTTTTTGAATGACAGCTTTGTATATATTGTATAATGTAATTATTGTTCCATATTTAATCTGTTGTTTGGGGAAAAGCATGTAAAACAATTATAAATCCTATTTTTATTTTACAAAAAAGAGCTATAGGAATTATTAGTATGAAGTGCTATGGTCACCCAACAAATATATTAACAGAAAACCTTGGCTGAATGCAGAGGTGCGTACTAGAGGATGACATTTTTTCGGGAGTACTGCCGGTCACGTGAATCCGGCCGGATTCCGGCGGGACCGGAGTCAACTTTATTATAACTCCCGTTATCGGGACCGGACAGGACGAAAACTTAACGGGAGCAGACGGGAGCGGGAGCCAACATAGGACAAAAAAAGAAATAGGCAAAAAATAATAATAATAAATTTCAGACAGGCGGCTGCGCCAACAGCTTCCGGCGCCTTTTCCAGCAGCTACTTCCGGCCGCCTTTTCCAACCTCTTTGTTTACTGTATCAACCAACATCATGGAGGGAGCATACACCAGCGGAGAAACCGAGAGGGTAAAAAATATTTTGCAACGCAAAGTTAGGAATAATGACGCATCTGTTAGGTTAACAGAACTGTCAGGGAAGGCGCTAATAGTTCAGAACTTTATGAGAGTCGAGTGTGACGGTGTGAAGACGCTCTACGCTGCTTGCAAAACATGTTCAGTTATAATAAAGTATGTCACTGACTCGGGGACGAGCGGTCTGACTCTGAAGAGGCACACTTGCAAGGATGATTCCGGAACGAATCAGCCAAGCATTTCTTCATTCATTAAACGAAAAGTACCGTCGGGAGTCAAGTCTCGTATGACCAACAAAATAGGCCGCATGTGCGGCGTAGATTTGAGACCATTTGCTGTAGTAGATGGGAAAGGTTTCATCGACGTCATACAGGAGGCAATCGACATCGGAGCAAAGTATGGAAACAACGCTGAGGCACAAGACATACTGCCATGTGGACGCACGGTCTCTCGTCATGTTCAAGGAGAATATGATCAAATTAAAAAAATGGTCATGGAAGAGCTCCATCAGGTATGTCTGTCACGTTGCACTATTTTATAATACAGTACAAACATTATACCTTGACATCATGCAGTAGTCTAATTATAGATTTCCTAACACTAAATCTGTTTTTTCTCCTCCTTTTAAACTGCTTAATCTCTCAACTATAAATTAGTCATCTGTTTTACATGTAATATACTTTGAGAGCTAATAACAATATACGTAATTTCTTTGGTGCAGACTAGAGACCATGCAATCACGACAGACCTTTGGACAGAGGAGAGGACAAACACGCACTACATCACCGTTACAGTCCATTACATCTTGGATGGGAAGATGGTGAACCGTATTCTGGCCACAAGGGAGATGGAGGGTGTCAAATCTAATGAACACATCAGAGGGACTGTGGAGAAAATCCTTCAGGTATCTCACACTCAAATGAGATAATTATCTTTATTTACATGGCATATTAGCTTTGTAGAGGTCTAGTACAGAGCTGTATGAATGGGTAAATGAGGCACAGATTGTAGTGTAAAGCGCTTTGAGTGTCTTGAAATAAGACAAAGGCGCTATATAAGTACAGTCCATATGCAATAAATATTGCCAATTAATTCGTAAAATTGGGAAAAGTATGAGAACATGGTGCAGCAATAACAAGAACATGTCACAGAAGGAACAATAGAAAAGACAAATATATATATTTTTCATCCAACCTTTACAGGCTAACCTCATTGAGTCACGAGGACTCGTTTTCAAGAGACCTGTTCCAATCCAGACAGACAGAACATATAAAGTACAGACAACAATAACAGTGAACAATAATAACGATAAACTACAGTAAAAATAC
This sequence comes from Nematolebias whitei, assembly GCF_014905685.2. Taxonomy (NCBI): domain Eukaryota; kingdom Metazoa; phylum Chordata; class Actinopteri; order Cyprinodontiformes; family Rivulidae; genus Nematolebias; species Nematolebias whitei. The sequence goes on along the minus strand of NC_056500.1, from coordinate 52,402,612 downwards.
AGTTAAAATAAAAGTAGTGTCTAAAACAATAAATCAGGGTGCCATAAAAAATGTAAAATACTAAAAACAAGAATATATTTGCTTTGAGATTTTTATTGACATTAAGAAATGTTTAAAACCCCTCACAATAAATTAAGGTGGACAACTTCAGTTCCTGCTGAAAGGTGTTCCAGGTTGCAGGAGCAGACTAACCTGGAATATAAATCAGTGCATCAGTAAGCGTGTGTCACGGTCCTTCGCTGTACATCAGTCTGTGCCGTGGTAGGCAGCAACTTAGGCAGATTACCATAGTATTTTACCTTAATTGCACATGGAGTTTTCCTTCATTTGATACACAACACATGTGTAATATGTGTAATATGTTTTGTCCTAATGTAGTACTATAAATTTATTGAAAAGTGCTTCGTACAATTACATGACTGTTGATCAATCTGTTTAATGATTATCATATGTCTGGTCTTCTTATTTGCTAAGTTTTTGGTTTGTCTTTGTTTTGTGTTTTTACCCAACAGGAATTTGGCATCCTGAGCAAGCACACTGTGTTTGTGACAGATAATGGCTCAAACATGATCGCTGCTTTCAAGGATTATGTGCGACTCTCCTGTGCCGGCCATAATATCAACTTGATGTTAAAACACGTATTTGACCACTTGGATGAGGACAACCCAGTACACAGCAGCGTCATCAAGCTGTTTAAGGACGCAAAGACCCTAGTCACATTTCAAAAGGGCAGGGTAAGATACATCAAATCTTGTAATCTCTGCCTGGTGAGGCTGCTTAAATAATCATAAAATATGATAAGTGAAATAAATAAAGAAAAATTGAGGTACTGTAATTTATAACTGCAAAGGTCACATTTTCTTGACTTAGTTTCAGTTGTAAAGCTCTTCTTTTTAATAAAATATTTTTTCCAAAAGAAAGGCCAATAAATTGCAATTTTTATAGTCCCTGTAACCCTATTTTGACTTGTGCACGGTCTTCTTTCAATTTTAGGTTACAAAAAGCACTGGACCAGTCACTGAAGCTGTGGAGACGAGGTGGAACACCAGACTTGCCATGCTCCAGTCAATAAATGATGCTCTCAAGTCTGGTAAGCTGCACGACATCCTGCTTCGCAGAAGCGAGCTCCGTTACCTCAACAACATAGACTGTGACCTTCTTGAGGACGTCATCCAGCTCCTGAAACCTTTTGATGAGGCTACCAGGCACCTCTCCATCCATCAGGCACCTACTCTTCACCTCGTCCTCCCAACCAAGGCAACCCTGCTGCAGGGTTTGTTGATCCAGGATGGAGATAGTGCAATTGTGAAAGAGGTAATTTAATACTTTGTTTATTTGTATTGTTTAGTTTGATCATTCAAGTAGCTAACAGGAGTTTGGCCCTATTCAGTAACAGTGAAAAAGGCAAGAACAGAACTGAGTCTGATGTTTTCCAAAAGAAACATTGTACAAGTTAAATTTGAAATAAATTTAAAACTCCTCCACGCCTATAATAAAGCACAGTGCCTGTCCACCTGAGAATTTTTTATGTCCCGTAATAATGATGTTGCATACATCATTATCATATCATTGCATGTGTCATCATGTGATTTCACTCCTCCTCTAGCTGAAAGAGAAGTTGGCCCAGGCAGTGGAGTTGAAATTCAAAATCCACCTGTACCATAAGCTAGCCACAGCTCTCTCTCCTAGCCTGAGGAGTTTCTTGAGGAAAACGCTCTCCGGTCAGGAGTATGAGGAGGTCATCAACACCCTGGCAGCACTCACAGAAACAGCAGGGACAGAGGAGAGAGCGAGGAGCCTTGAGAAGAAACAGGGTGAGTAAAACTAGCATCAACAGAGCACTCACAGCAATTCTAAAATGTAATAACAACATTTCTTCCTATCATTTATTTAGAGGCATTCATTCACACACACGTCTGTATAATCTAATAGGTAATGTCCAATACAGGTAATGTTCTATAAGAATCTCTTTTTTTTTGTTTTCTCTCCAAAGGTCCACCCCGAGAGGCAGTTCCCAGTCCCACAGAGGTGCACGACTTCTTTTCCTTTTGTGTTGAAAAGCAGCAACAGGAGGGGGACAGTGGTGGTATTTCAGAGTCATGGGGCCGCCAGTTCGTGGTACAGTACATGAGTGACTCTAAGTTGACAGGCTTCCAGTCTCTGCTCAACTTCTGGCATGAGAGATTCGATGGGCTAGTGCCAGTTGCCAGGAGGCTGCTAGCAATCCCAGCAACAAGCACTCCTTCTGAGCGTAGCTTCAGTGTTGCTGGGAGACTGATTGAGGAGAGGCGTTCCACCCTCAATCCAGAACATGTAGATGAACTTCTGTTCCTACATAGCAATTTATAATGACAACTATTCATATGTGCTGAAGAGTGGGAAAGTAGACTGATATGCACGGTGGCTGACAGACACACAGCAAACAGTTAAAACGTGCTGCAAACACAGGAATGAATCAAATTCCAAAACAAAAAAACAAATGCAACAGAAACAAAAATCTGCAGTCACAGAAAATAGATGACACACAATCAAAAAAAAAAATGCAAAGGAAAAATGCTTCAAATACAAATAACACCAAAACAACTGCTGGTCTGGTCAACAGAACCCTGCAAATACATTACAGCTGAGTGGCAACTGGCCCAAAGTTGGCTTATTTTATGAGTTTAATGTGCACTGAGTAGAGTACTTTTCAGCATTTTCCTTTGCATTCGTTTTTTTGGGTTGTATGTTTTATTTTCTGTAATTGCAGGTTTTTTTCTTTCGCTGCATTTTTCTGTTGCATTTGTTTTTGTTGTTGTTTTAGAGTTTGCATCATTTATGCGTTTGCAATGCTTTGTAACTGTTAGCTGTGTGTGCAGTAGCTGACTGTTTGCAGCATGTTAGCAGTTTGCACCTGCTGACCACTGTAGTATTACTGTGTGTGTAGTTGTTTGCAGCACATTTGCACCAGTCAACCACCATATATATATGGCAGTTGTATTTTTATTTAGTATTTGCATTATATGCACATTTTTTTTCCTTTTTCAAAAACTCAGGTACAATATGAATGTAATGCCTTTATGCAGTTTTGTTCATTGATGACAGTTTGCTTGGTGCAATTTTTTTGTTTAGTTTTTTATTTAAGCAATTTAAACCATGACAGGAACGTTACTGTCTAAAGGGAAGGAAACAATTGCTCAATAAATTAGTAAAAAGCAACTTCTATTTGTTCTGTTTGGGTTCTTTCATCTAAGGTAGACATGGTGTGACCCATGTACTGGTTTTCATTTTTTGTTTTTACTGTAACTGACCTTCAAAAAAGCCAGAAACAGGGACTCAGCAGCTGATCCTCTGTAGAAAAACTATAAGGACTACAACAAAAAAGGTTGAATCATGTCATCTGGACTTCGTTTTTTTGTTAAAAACATATACCTGGATGACTGAGAAAACAAACTTTGTATAAGGACTACAGGCCATGTATTTGTTTTGTGACCTTTAGTGAAGGTTTTTGTTTGAATTAAGGCAATAAATGCCTCCATATTTCACCACAGATTAACTCTTCCTGCCATATCTTTTGAAATCAAACTGCAGAACACAAAGTAATTTAAAAAGGAATGGTTAGAAAATCAATTCAAATTCAATGCATTTCTTAAAAATTAAATGAAGAGGGAAAAAAAAACAGGAGCAGGACAGGAATGGGAGTGATTCTGACCAGGAGCAGGACAGGAGCAGGAGTCATGTTACCAGGAGCAGGACAGGAGCAGGAGTCATGTTACCAGGAGCAGGACAGGACAGGATTAATTTTTTTACTCTGGACCAGGATTGGGACAGGACAGGATTTTTTTCTGTTGGACCAGGACAGGACAGGAGTGAAAATCTACTCCTGTGTCATCCTCTAGTGCGTACCCTGCTGGAAGCCAGGAACACTGCCTTCAGGTCTGGAAACTCAGAGGAGCTGAGTAGGACAAGAAAAGAGCTGGTTGCTGGTATTAAGAGGGCCAAGGCCACATATGCAAAGAGGATCGAGGGTCAATTCATCTCACAAGACCCTCGGAGCATGTGGAGGGGCATTAAGTGCATAACAGATTATAAAGGAAGGAGTGAACAATGCCCCAAAGACCCATCTCTGCCTGATGCCCTCAACAAGTTCTATGCACGCTTTGAAGACCCGAACAGACCACCCAGCACCAGACTCACCTCGCCACCGGATGAAGAGCATCTCAGCGTGACCTCAGCAGAAGTAAGGAGTACCTTCAGGA
>NC_056500.1:52396455-52398274 GCF_014905685.2 Nematolebias whitei | reverse complement strand
AATCACTGTGAAAAACCATATCATGTTGCTGCTGATCTGTTTCATGTTGCTGCTGATCTGTTTCATGTTGCTGCTGATCTGTTTCAATGTTGATGTGTTCATGCGTGCACATCTGCTCACAGACTCATGTTCATGTTTGTGCTGATGTTCAATGTTTTATGTTATGAGTGCTTAGTGTATATTTAGTTGATGTTTTTCTTAGTTCATATCTTAGATGTTATTACTGTTTTTCTTATACATTTTATTGTTGGATGTAACTGGGACCTTGTGTACATAATTTCGCTCCACCACATGTACCACATGAGGTGCGAATGACAATAAAGAAACTCTGACTCTGACTCTGATATTATTTCATCAATTGAAATTATTAAAATGTTATGATTTGGTTGAATATAGTATTTTACAAGTCATGTATAAAGCTCATAAAAATATTAGCCCCAAATATTCAATTAAAATTTGTAAAAAATAAATATAAAAAAAGGAGAGTCAATATAACTTAAGGGAATGTAAATGTTTGTAAAACCTCCATTTAGAACTAGTGTGAAGGAGCTGTGTTGTAGTTCAGGGAACAGGATTATGGATTGTCTTGATATCACCATAAACATTTCTAAAACAATTTATATGTTTAAAAAGATGATAGTTAAAGTTTATATGTTTAAAAAGATGATGGTTAAATTTATATGTTTAAAAAGATGATAGTTAAAGTTTATATGTTTAAAAAGATGATAGTTAAAGTTTATATGTTTAAAAAGATGATAGTTAAATTTATATGTTTAAAAAGATGATAGTTAAATTTATATGTTTAAAAAGATGATAGTTAAAGTTTATATGTTTAAAAAGATGAAAGTTAAATTTATATGTTTAAAAAGATGATTAAGTTAAAGTTTATGTTTGTAATGAACATATATCTGTCAGATAAAATTCATAATTTAAACGGATTCTTTCATTTTTCTGGACTGAGTTCTATCGTGCATTGAATGATTAAATGTGGACGGAAACGTGTTTTATCTTTCTGACTCACCAACAACAGTGGGTCGTTTATTAAAACGATTTGAAACAACATCACACATTTACATTAATTGGCAGATTGATTTCACAACAGCTTAATTAATTAGCTTTACAATGAGAAACCATACGGCCATGGTATCTCTTGCAGCTTTGCAACAGACATTTATGCAAATATCTGGATGATTTACTGGCAGATAGAAGAGTTTTAAATATGGGAAATGAGGGAGTTTATCTGGAGAGAAAAGATGCGTGAGGGAAAATGTGTCGACGAAGAACGGCACCCTCCATCCGAACCCAGCTTCACCTCGGTACACTTAGGTAGTGGAAATCGACTCTTTACCTGTAGAAGATGTCTCCACTGGTACGGAGTTCCATTTAACGCCACCTTTCCAGCGTCTCCGTAGGAACAGCTGAGAATCGTCCGAAGTAGTGATGGTACTTCGTTCAACACCACGCTCACCTCTCGGGTGGGCTCGCATGAGCTGTGAGCCCGTCAGAGTTCCACTCAGATGTGGAAGATTCCATAATCCCCACGAGACTCGGAAGAACTTCGGATCATGTCTGGATCTTCTTGTTCTCTCCAGCAACTTTTCTGTTCGGTTCTGCTCTCTGAACTGAACTGCACACTGAGAACTAGGAAGTGTCGACATTTAAAGAGTTCTGTTTCCGGTTCATTTGGGAAGTCCTGATTGGCTGAAAGAGCCAATCAGGGGTGTGGTTTTAGTGACGTAAGAGGTCACTAGAAGTCAGAAAAACAGTTTGATGTTTTGGAACAGACAGAAAAATGTTTTTGAAACAGACAGAGAAATGT
>NC_056500.1:52395215-52396355 GCF_014905685.2 Nematolebias whitei | reverse complement strand
TAGCTGTTATTGGCATGAAACAGCTAAATGGTATCTGTGATGTTAGCCAAGTAACGTGACTTTTCGAAGATCTAACAGTCCAACAGCAAACTGAATTAACTGTCCAGAGGGGGTCCTGGAGTTTGTCCACAGTGAGAATATCCATTCAAGTATGGTGGGCAGTCTTGCTCAAGTCTCAAGTCTTGCTGTATGCTGAGATATGAACTGCTGCACAAAGCTGAACTGGTCTCCAGACCGAGGGAGACAAACTGAAGACTGAAAGAAGAGCTGGTGGTCAAATCTGTCCAAGGTCACTAACATCAACTGCAGCCTGACGGAGGTGTCAACCACACATTTGGTCTGTGATGGTCATCTAATCACAGAACATAAATTTAACTATCATCTTTTTAAACATATAAACTTTAACTATCATCTTTTTAAACATATAAACTTTAACTATCATCTTTTTAAACATATAAACTTTAACTATCATCTTTTTAAACATATAAATTTAACTATCATCTTTTTAAACATATAAACTTTAACTATCATCTTTTTAAACATATAAATTTAACTATCATCTTTTTAAACATAAACTTTAACTTAATCATCTTTTTAAACATAAACTTTAACTTAATCATCTTTTTAAACATATAAATTTAACTTTCATCTTTTTAAACATATAAACTTTAACTATCATCTTTTTAAACATATAAATTTAACTATCATCTTTTTAAACATAAACTTTAACTTAATCATCTTTTTAAACATATAAATTTAACTTTAATCTTTTTAAACATGTAGTGAACTAAGCCTCAGGTCAAATCTGGCCCTGAGGGCCTTCCTGGGACAAGAACTGTTACTTCATTGATTTGAGTCCAGAAACACAAAATTAAGTTCATCCAGAGACTTTCTAAGTGTGTCCTGCACTGATCAATTGAAAGAACACTCTCTTTTTATTATCATTACTATTTTACAATATCTTGATAATCAAAAGTGTGTTTAGTTCAAATCATTTTTAAATGTTGAAGTGAACTACTTATTTTAAATCAACTGTGAAACAGTATTAATGATTTTTAATCCTCATTCAAAGTAGAAATCTAGTTAATGTCTGTTACAGAGTAATTATTCATTTTCTTGATCTTCTGTCTGAAATGAGCA
>NC_056500.1:52366670-52395115 GCF_014905685.2 Nematolebias whitei | reverse complement strand
AGCAATCACAACATCATGGCTACGTAGGAGAAGGATCCGGGTACTGATACATTCTCTCAGTTTAAACTTTTGATCGGTGATTTGTGTTCTATTCTGAATAAAATATTAGATGTTGGCACCTCCACATCATTGCGTTCAGTTTTTATTCACAATTTGTTTAGTATCCCAACTTTTTTGGAATCCACTTTGTTAATACAATCAGTAAATAATAAATTCAAATTGATCTACAACATTTTAAGTCAGGAGTGTTCTATAAAACACTTTGACCTAAAAAAAAAATGAATAAAACAATTTGTGCAGATTTTTTTTAAATCAAAATGATGAAGTCAGGATTAATAGATACAATGAGTACGTTTTGCAGTGCACAGATTTTTGAAGTTTCAAACATGATCCTGCAGCTCTCAGCTCCTGCTCAGTCTGGACCTGGACCTGGACCTGGTCTCAGAGCAGCAGAGAAGTCGCAAAGAGCGAGCGGGCTGGGGTGTGTGTGTGGGGGGGTGGGGGTGTCCAGGGGAACGCGCTCACAAGAGAAGAACCTGACAAGTTGTTTAATGACATAAAATATATTTTGTTAGTGAAGAATAGAGTCCTAACATTTGTTAAACATCTGTTTTTACAACAAATAAAATACCATCAAACTTGTGCTTCAACAATCGATAAAACTTAAAAATGTCACTGTGAAAGATTTGGAGGTGTTGCTCTGGCTTTGACTTGATACTCTTTGTTGCTGCGTGCTGTGAGTGCAGTGTCTAGAGCGGAGGACTAGTTGGTAAAGAACAGTCCTAACATTTATTAAACTTCTGTACATCTAAATTGTGCTTTGACAAACTAAAAAACAAACAGAAAAACCGTTAAAGAGGAAGAGGGGCAGGTAACTAACGTGTGCAGCACGTGACGAGCGTCAGCAGCTGCTCAGCAGCAGAGGGAAGAGACACGGTTCAATCATGGCTCCTCAAACGACAAGACAGACACATTTGTTCATAGCTTTATTATTAAAACTGAGAGTTGCCGGATTTTAACAAACAGTTGCCCAACACACCCTAACAAAATGAGAATGGTGCACAAAAAAACAAAAACTCCCTCCCTGTTCCTCGGGGTCACATGCATTGCTGGCATTGCTCCGGGCCCCCCCTGGGGGGCGCGCCCCACTATTTGAGAAGGACTGCCCTAGGAGGAGTTCATTCAAATGCGGAGGTTGTAAACCGCCAGAAAGGTGTGAAAATTGGGACGGCATTCCAAAATGGCCGCCTTCCTGTTTATCGTACAACGTTGGTGCCAGAGGGTTTTCTGTGCATCTTGGGGAATTGGACACGCGTACCAAATTTCATGTTGAGGCTTCCACAAGGCCAATTCATTTGGCAGAAAAAATTGCAGCTTGGGCCTGAACAGAGCGATTAGCCTTCGCAGAGCTTCGCTGCTCGGGTCTAATAATAGTGTGTGTGTGTTGCCATCGTATGTTCCCATTCAATGGCAAAATGGGCTCTCTGCATTTAAACCATCCACCACGAGGCGGAGCGCTGGGCAACCTTTGGAGGCGCCCGGGGAGCAACTGGGGATGGGTTGTCTTGCTCAGAGACACCACGAGATGTGCAATAACCGGGAAGCGAACTCGGGACCTTTGGGTCCTGAGTCGACTGCACTGCCCCTACACCATCTCGGCCCCCAAGGTCACAATGCACCTTCAATGTACCAATCTTATTTGACTGGAAAACATCCCCTTGAACAATATCCTAGAAACGATACAAACTGGTTTTAACTGGCCATGAGGTAGTGCTCTGAAATACAACTGAAGTTCAGACAACTGTTGTTAAAACTGCAGAGAATCGGTTTCTCATGTATCGGACAATTTCCGATCTCCCTAAATTAAGGAATTGGGGACCGATAAATCGTCCGTCTGATTTATTAGTGCACCCCAGTTGTAATCCATTAAAAAGTGTGTGTGTGTTTGTTCTCAGAAGTTTAACTTTGGTAGAAAGAGGAAGTGGTCAAGCCCCCTCCTGTCGTCATGGAGAACGTGAGGCATATCCTGTCTGTTAAAACAGTTTGTGTGTGTGTGTGTGTGTGGGGGGGGGGGGTACTCCATGTCCAGCTCTGAGTTTCTCAGAAACCTTCATGAATCATCGGGGTGCTTCTGTTCACTCAGTTCTAGTTTGTGGTGTCTGTCCTGTTTCACTTCCTTTCAACTAAAGCAGAAGTACAGCAGAAGTACAGCAGAAGTACAGCAGAAGTACAGCAGAAGTACAGTAGAAGTACAGTAGTAGAAGTACAGCAGAAGTACAGTAGAAGTACAGAAGTACAGCAGAAGTACAGTAGAAGTACTGTAGCAGAAGTACAGTAGAAGTACAGTAGAAGTACAGTAGCAGAAGTACAGTAGAAGTACAGAAGTACAGCAGAAGTACAGTAGCAGAAGTACAGTAGCAGTACAGTAGAAGTACAGCAGAAGTACAGTAGAAGTACAGTAGAAGTACAGTAGCAGAAGTACAGTAGAAGTACAGAAGTACAGTAGTAGAAGTACAGTAGTACAGTAGCAGAAGTACAGTAGAAGTACAGTAGAAGTACAGTAGAAGTACAGTAGAAGTACAGTAGCAGAAGTACAGTAGCAGAAGTAAAGTTGAAGTACAGTAGTAGAAGTACAGTAGAAGAAGTACAGTAGTAGAAGTACAGTAGTAGAAGTACAGTAGAAGTACAGTAGAAGTACAGTAGCAGTACAGTAGCAGAAGGGACATACACACATTTTGTTGGATGTTCTTAAATATTTCACTTCCATTCTCTGTATTGCACAGTAATGTAGAGTGATGATGCTCTGGTTTATAAAGGCCTAGTAAATGCCACCAATCCAGGACATGTTCTATCAAATAGTTTTTGTTCTTGCATTTAAGAGGACTTGCATATTTTTTACGTGCAGGCATGAAACATCGTTTATCAAGTGAAATCAACTAGCATGAAGTTTATGGTAAGTAATTTTGTTTTTTAAACGCAGATCATAGTTTGAACCAAAATGTGTTCTTTTAATGTGTGTGATTCCTGCTGCAGGTTGTTACAGGATGAAACGCCTCCGGTTGTCCAGTAGCAGTGACAGTTCTGACAATGAGAGTGAGTCGTTTTCTTATTGTTGTTTGCTTTAGTTGGTTTCCATCACACATGCAGTTACACAAATAGGACCCAATGAAATCTTTATATTTGACTTCATATTTAATTTTCCTCTTACAACGTGTCTAATTCTCTGTAGGGATGAACATTTTAAGCTGTTTCGACTTCTTCCAGCCTGTTCCTCTTTCGTCCTTTCCTCCTGCAGACTAATTAATAAAGCTCAAATGTCAACACTGTGTGAAAGCAGGCTGTGTGCATTACAAACATTCCTGATTTGATGTTTTTGCTGAAAAAGGTCCGTACAGTCAAAGTCACAAAGTCCGTTTCTTTACTTGTCATACGCGCCACATGTGGTACATGTGGTGGAATGAAACTGTACACAGGGTCCCAGTTACAGCCAACAAAAGTATAAAATGTCAAAGAAAACCAGTAATAAGATCCGATAGGAACTAAGAAAAACGTTAACTAAAAATACGCTGAGCACCAGCAGTACAACAACGATACGCCGAACAGCAGAGTCTGTGTACAGAGTTGAACTGAAGTTTTACATTCAATGTTTGTTTATTGATCTTTATTTGCAGCCTGTTAAAAATGTGAGAAATGCAGTTAATTAAGGAAAACCAGAATCATTGGATCACATCCACGAATTAACAGATGCCCCAACACTTTATAATAGATTTTAGTTCTCCAGTTCTGCAGTTCCATCATGTATTTTCACACTGCAGATATCACAGAACCCTACATAACTTACATTTGAGCTTCTCTTTAATTCTGTTTTCTGGTAGGTCCTTCCACTTCCTTCTGCTCCTCTAACAAATATGGCAGCAAACCTGGAACCCCTGCCTCCAACCCAAAGAAACCAGCTGAAGTAAGAACAATCTTTGTCATGAATGTCTGAGACTGCTGGCTGTCAAAAGTCAGGAGCATCAAATAAATGTTTGTACTTACGCTTTCTTCTGTTCTGCTCTTCTAGGTGTTCAGAAAAGACTTGATAAGTGCTATGAAGATACCTGATTCCCACCATGTATCTCCAGAGGACTACTACCTGCTGGCAGACACCTGGAGGCAGGAGTGGGAGAAAGGAGTCCAAGTACCAGCGAGTCCAAACACCATCCCAGAGCCTTCTGTTAGGTACGCCCGTCAGTTTTTACTTTAGTCAGACCATCGAAACTCTCTGCTTCAGCTTCAGAGTCTTGAAAGATGTTGTTTGTATTCAGAGTTATTGCAGAGAAGTCCAAAGAAGTGCTCTATACCCACCAGAGGAAGTACATTCAATGTTCAAGCCAGGAATCAACAGAACCAGAACCATATGTGAACATCAAGGAGCTCGCAGAGGCCATGTGTCGTTACGATCTGGATGATATGGATCTGTACTGGCTGCAGACACTCAACCAGGAGCTACACAGAATGGGTAAGAAAGGAATGCTCTAGTAAAAGATTTCTCTTGTATTTTCCCTGAGATGTTCGGTTGACTCCTTGTGAGTGATTCTCGGCTACTACCATATCAAATTTTAGCTCTGTATCTTTAAAACTGGCTGAGTCATAGCCATTTTTGTGTTTTCAGCCATCTTTGATTGGGTTGACGCCAAAAGTTAGTCAGTTTTAGATCCACTGATTCCTTTCTACTTGTTTAACTAAAGCCATTATCGTTGTCCACCTTTTGGTAACTTCTTAACACAGCCTCGATTCTGGTGTCTCCATCTGTGTTCCAGAGGAGGCGCCTGTAGATGAACTAATGATGGAACGAGCCATGGAGGCTCTGGAGAGGCAGTGTCATGACAACATGAAGCACGCCATTGAAACGGTGGAAGGTCTGGGCATCGAATACGACGAGGATGTTATCTGTGATGTGTGCCGTTCCCCAGACAGCGAAGAAGGGAACGACATGGTGTTCTGTGATAAGTGCAACATCTGCGTACATCAGGTTTCTGATCACTCAAGACAATTCTAGAAGACGTGGAACCACTTATTTAAACATGAACGGTCAGTGATATCATCGGTGCCTCTCCTCTCCCCCAGGCGTGTTATGGCATTGTCAAAGTGCCTGTTGGCAACTGGCTCTGTAGGACGTGTGTCCTCAGCATCGATCCACAGTGTCTTCTGTGTCCCAAGAAAGGTGGTGCTATGAAGGCTACGCGTGCCGGCACCAAGTGGGCTCACGTAAGCTGCGCCCTTTGGATCCCAGAGGTACGCAACACCTGCAGCTTCTCCTCCGTGTGTCTTCTGTATTGGGAATGGGGCTCTTCAGGTACCTTTGACAGGATTGTGATTTATGAAACACTTCAAACAGAATCCAGATCTATCAGTTTTTCCCCGAGATAACTTGCCATGGCGGGGCGCTCATCTCGTCCATGATTTTTGTCGGCGGGGGCTGAGAGACGTGTCCTGAGCTGCGCAGCGCACTGTTTATACCGACAGTTTTTTGCGGGGGGGGGGGACAGAGACATAGCCGCATGCTGTTTGCACTGACAGTTCTACAGTTTTAGAGCAGGGGTGGGGGAGAGGAGAGAGACACATCTGAGCCGTGCACCGTTTGTACTGACAGTTTGATTTTATGGGGGGGCGGCGACACAGAGACACATCTGAGCCGTGCACCGTTTGTACTGACAGTTTTCAAGTGGGGGCTGGGGGCGTTCAGCTTGAGGGATCAGCGTGAGGGAAGAGGCTGCCTTTAGCAAGCTGCCAGTTTAGCATTGCGTCATTGCCGACAGGTGGGGGGGGGGGTTGGTAGGCGGGGCACTCGGTTCTGTTGATGGGGCGGGGCACCCCGCTTGTATAATGGTAGGGGAAATACTGCCTATAAGAAACAAGAAAAAATGCTTTGCACTGCAACTAAACTGTTTTCAGTGAAATAAGGTTTTGTGAAGTAGATGAAGAAAAGAAAAAGTAAAAATGCTGATTCCACTGTTACAAGATCTTATGGCAATGGATGTCTATGCATCTCATGTTACAGCTACACAGAGCCTTTCCAGTAACTGAGAATATCATGGAAAAGTTGCTTAACTTCCATAATTTCATTCAAAAAGTTAATCTTTAATAGATGACAGATTCAGGCTCACAGTTTAAACTATTTAAAATATTTATTTGTTTAGTTTCACATAATTTCATCTTCCAGCTCATGAAACCCACGAAAACAGGAATTCAATAAATTAGAATACTGTGGAGACATCAGTCCACACTACTCTGTGTTTGTAGAAAAAAAAAATTAGGATCAGAACAAATCAATCCAAATATGGTTCTTTCAAATCAATAAGTCAATCTTCAACACTTGGTTGTGAATCTCTTTGTCTTCATCTCTGCCTCGATGTTACGTGGCATTGAGACCATCAGCCTGTGACATTGACTGGGAGTTATGGAAGCCCAGATTTCCTTCATGCTGTCAGATCTTCTTTGTTGTTGGGTCTGGTGCTCCTCATGTTCCTCTTGAGAAGACTCCATAGATTCTCAATGGGGTTTAGGTCCGGCCAGTTGGCTGGCCAGTCAAGCACTGGCATCAAACCAGGTTTTGGTGCTTCTGGCAGCATGGGCAGGGGCCAGGTCCTGCTGGAAGATGAACTTTGCATCTCCATACAGATCATCAGCAGAAGGACTCATGAAGTCCTCTACAACATTCTGGTAGACTGTTGCAGTGACCTTGGATTGAAGAAAGCAGAGTTTACCAACACCTGCACCGGACATTGCACCCAACTCATGACTGACTGTGGATATTTCACACTGGACTTCAACCAGTATGGGTTCTGTTCCTCACCCTTCTTCCTCCAAACCCTTGGACCTTGATTTCTGAATGAAAGACACTTTACTTTCATCTGAAAAGAGGACAGAGGAACCCGACAGTTGTAGTCCATCTCATTGATGAGTCTGAATGTGGTGGTTTTTGAAGCTGTGACTCCGCCTCATTCCACTCTTTCTGGATCTCTGACAGATTCTGGATCTTCTCTGGTTGATAATGCACTGAAGTCCACGGTCATCTCTGTTGCTGGTGCATCTTCTCCTGCCACATGTTGCCCTTCCACTAGACTTTCCATTGATGTGCTTGGACACAGCGCTCTATGAACAGCCAGCCTCCTTAGCTATGAACTTTTGTGTCTTACCCATCCTATGGAGGGTCTCAATGATGGTCTTCTGGACAGATGTTATGTCTGCAGTCTTCACCATATTGAACTGAACTGAGACAATTGAACCAAACTGAATCAATTTAATGACACCAGGGGAAACCTGTGCAGGTGCTTTGAGTTTAGTAGATGATCAGTGTTTAAAACATTCCTGTCCTGCAACATTTGGACTGATGTCTCCACAGTATTCTAATTTTTTGAATTCCTGTTTTCGTGGGTTTCATGAGCTGGAAGATGAAATTATGTCAAAATAAACAAATAAATAGTTTAAATAGTTTAAACGGTGGGCCCTGAATATCATCTATTAAAGAGTAACTTTATGAATGGAATTATGGAAGTTAAACAACTTTTCCATGATATTCTCATTTTTTGGAATGGGTCTGTATTTCCCACTTCCCTCAGTGTTTCCACAGCTTTGTTTTTGGTCTCAGAGTGTGGGAATGTCTGTGATGACCATGTTCTGTCTTTTCTTCAAAGTGTGAAAAACTGCTCTCAAGTTCTGTTTTTTGTTGCACGTCATGGAACGTAGAGGGGAACTGGAAATACCCTCCATCTGTCTGTTCATATCGTGAGCTGGGTAACTTGGAAAAATAAGTGAAGTGTTCTTGAGAAGAGAAACCGTCCATCATTAAACGGGCGGAGGCCTCCGTGTCCAGCTGCTCCTATCTTACAATGCTGTTATTACCGTATGTTCTGCCATACACGTCGCACCGTCCTGTAAGTTGCATCAGTCCATGTTTGTCTAACAAAGTGGAAAAATCCATAAATATGTTGCTTTGCCGTATACGTCGCATCTATTATGTGTCACCGCTGACACGTTGGGTTCGTTACGTGTCAGCGGTGACGACCTGGAAATGTGGGCCAGTGTTGTGGCAGAAACCGGTGGGCTACCAAATGTGGCTGCGGGAGCGTGCACGGGAGGAATTTAACAAGAATTTAACAAGTTTAACACTTAAAAACAATTATTTGTTTGCTGGAAATTATAGTAAATGTGTGTCTCAGTCTAACGTTTGCTAAATAAATAGACTTTGATGGTCAAATCAGCTGAATTTCAAAAATAATAATAGTAATACAAATAATAATAATGAACTTTATTTTTATAGCATCAACGCCTTGCATTGACCAAGGTGCTTCACAAGATAAAACAAATAAAAACAGGACACAATAAATCAGTGCAAATTAAAAACACAGCCAAAATAAAAGAAGGTAAAAGAGATAAAAAATGCTAAATACTAAAATACTACAAGTTAAAAGCCTTTTAAATAAGTATGTTTTCAGTTTGGCTTTGAACAGAACCAGATCAGAGATGGCACGCAGCTCATGGGGAAGAGTATTCCAGGCTGTTGGGCCTGCAACAGAAAAGGACGCAGTGTTTGCACCTTGAGCAAGGCACCTCCAGCAGATACTGACCAGCAGACAGTAAAGCTCTGCTGGGCTGGTGGACTTTCAAAAGTTCTGAAATATAGGGTGGTGCAAGGCCGTTCAAAGCTTTAAAAACAAGCAGCAGCAGCTTGAACTGTATCCTAAACTGAATCCTAAGATCAGGATCACATAATTCACAAGTACAATCAAGTAAAGTCAGATCTAGTTGGTTTTACATACTCAGTCCATTTGGTCCAGATCTGGTAAAAATTTTCTTTTTTGACTTGGAGGGAAAAATGTATTTTTTTCACAACATAAATCTGATAGACAATTTCAATCCATTCATCAATTGTGGGTGGTTCTGCCTTTAACCATTTCCTCGTGACGGATTTTTTACTGGCTGCCAACAGTATAGTCAACAGTTTTTTGTCCTTGTTGGTCTGTGTTTCAAGCATCAAGTTACCCAAGTACAAAGTTTCACAGTTGAATGGAATGTTTACATTAAATACATTTTCAATATGTTTGTGGATCTCTTCCCAGTAGGGTCTTATTACCTGGCACTCCCAGAAAATGTGGAAGTGGTTGGCTCCCTTAGACCCACAAAGTCTCCAACAAGCATCCCCCTTGCCCTGGTGTCGTTTCTGAATGGGTGTGACAAAAAATCTTGCAATGTTTTTCCAGCAGAATTCTCGCCATGTGTTTGATCCAGTCGAGACCCATTGTAGTTGATATAGTTTCTCCCAATTCTCCTGTGTGATCATTATTTTCATTTCATTTTCCCATTTCTTCTTTATATATTCTGTATTACCTTGTTTAGATATTTGAATGGCATTATACAGTTTAGAGACAATTTTGTTGTCTGCTCTGGACTTAATTAATGATAGAAATACCTCCATGAACTTTGGCTCGCCTGTTTCTAACGTCCCTTTAAGTTATTTATCAAAATAATGTCTCACGTGTAGGTACCTGAAGAAATCATCTTTTCCCAGTCTATGAACCTTCTGTAATGTTTCAAAACTCAGAAATGTCCCTTTATGGACAAATGAATAATAGGTAGTTAATCCTTTTGAAATCCATAACTTAAATCTGTTGTCTGTTCTATTTGGTGTGAAGTCCGAGTCATAGGCACGCCACCTCAAAATTTTAGCTGTACCTCCTAATCTGCCATTTTTAATTCCATCCTGCCAGGACTTCAGAAAGCTACCCGTTATGTGGTCTTCTGGGATCTGTTGTTCTTCTTGTAATTTATGATCACTGAGTAGGGCTGTTATTGGGACTCCTTTTATCGTTGTACCTTCTATTTCCTTCCAAGCTGCAGTGTATGTTGGTGAACACAGACAGACTAAAGGTCTCAGCTGGGCTGCGTGGTAGTAATCCTTTAAACAGGGAAGGCCCACTCCACCCTTTTCTTAATTGCAGCATCTTGAATTTAATTCTGGCCTTTTCCCCTGCCACAAATACCTTGCTATTAATCTGTCCCATTCTAAGAACTGTTGAGGTGGGATTCTGACTGGTAAACACTGAAATAAGTACAGCATCCGTGGAAGTATATTCATTCTGATGGATTCTATCTGGGATTTTAAACTTAAAAAGGGAATAACGTTCCATCTGTGTATATCAGACTTTATTTTGGAATTTAAAGGGCGGTAGTTTATATCAAAGAGTCTCAAGAAGTCCCGAGGTAGTGATACTCCTGTTAAAGACGCTCAAAAAAAAAAAACCGCTCGCGGACCACTTCTGGTTAGTGTCGTTACGAACATTTCCGGCTCTCTCCCCTGCTTGCCCAGGTGAAAAAAACGTTACGTATATAAATTGTTACGTCTGATAAATACACACAAAATCACGTATTAAACTGTAATGTTCTACTGCCTTTTAGCTCTTTAAAATGCGTGCACCGGACCGAAAACAGAGCAGCCTGTCAGTCCTTAAGGGACGCACAGAAGTTTGATATAACAGGTCTCTGCTTACCTTTATGTTACAAGCCGGCTAGAAAGTCTGCTCCGGCTCAGTTCACCTGCCGCTGTGTCACCATTAAATAATACGAATAACGAGCCACCACTTCTACAAACGGGAGGTTTCGGCATCAGCTGTTAAAGACGGGAGCCGGCTGCTGGCCACCGGATCCGGAAACCCCCTCCAGCCCTCGTCTTTACCCCCGGCTTGAACCTCCCTCAGAAGTGGCAACTCATGCTAACAAATAAATCAAGGAAACGTCCATTGAGTTTTACCAATTATATTAAAAAAGGCAGGAGAAGATTATACTTTCACAGCGCTGGACTCCCCGGACTGTGACGCATTCACAGAACCGGAAGAGCCCCGAAGTCCCATGTCGTCAATCATTTACGGGGTCCTAAACTCCGCCTTTCGCAGAAGGGGAGCTCAGCCTATCAGTGTATGAGGGGCATGACTAAGTGTGGTTTTATGTGTACTGACGTGTAAGGAAAACATGAGACGGTGCTTTAAAGCCTTCCTACGTGTGGCAAGCTGATTAAACTATTTCTTGACAGATATTGAATTATCAGGGAGACTCTCTTAAGAGTTTACTGGCCCAGTTTAACCCAGTCAGAACTGGGTCATAATTTCATTATAATCCCGTCTCTGAGCAGATCAAATCCATAGGACCAGTCTAAAACAGGAAATATCTTAACACTCCCAAATATTTAATAGAATCAGTATCCCAATTCCAACCGTACTTGGTCTTAATTGAAGTTGGGGGGGTCATAGTTAAATGTTAATACTTGAGTTTTGTTGATATTGATTTTGTATCCAGAAAGTAAACCAAGCTCCTCCAACAATTTCATCAGTTTAGGGAGTGTCTGTGTGGGCTGTGTTATACTTATCAATAAATCGTCTGCAAATGGAGACAATTTTTGCTCCCCGGATGTCATTGTAACCCCTTTAATATCTGACCTCTGCCTGATCAATTGACTCATGGGTTCTATAAACAAGGCGAAGAGGAGCGGCGACGCACTTGTTCCTCTTTCCAAATTGAATGAATTGCTCAAGTCTCCATTGATTTTAATTCTGGCTGTTGGTTTATTGTATAGCGCAGCAAATGTATTAATTATAGTTGTGTGGAAGCCAAATTTTGAAAGCACTTTATATAAAAAGGACCACGTCACTGAATCAAATGCTTTCTCTGCATCTAAACTTAATATCAGTGCCTCTTGTCGTTGCTGTGTATTGTTCATTTTAGATATGTGGTTTTGTTTCTTGTTCACATATATATATATATACATTTTATACTTAGCTTTGCTTCAAAATTCTTGTTTTGTGATTTGTACATCTATGGGTTTTTTTTTTTTTTTGTTCAATTCAACCTTTATTTAGACGGTAAATCCCATTGAGCCTCGAGGACTCATTTACAAGAGAGACCTGATTTCAACAAAGAATGATGACAACAATGGACAACAGCAACAACAATAAACAGTTATAAAAAAAAATTGTATGACTTTTTATAACAAATAGGATGGCAAAAAAAAAAAAGTAACAAAAAAACAGCTAGATTCTAAGGTGAATGTAGAAAACTAAAAACAGGAACATGTCTGCATTGGTCCCTGCCAGGAGTCTAACAGATTCTTAAAGACACTTAGAGAGGTCAAAGGTCGAGAGCTTCAAATCTTTTTACAAGATATTCCAAGAAACAGGAGCGGAATAGGAGAAGGCCCTTTTGTCTAGTTCAGTCCTCACTGAGGGAACACTGCAGGTAATAATGTCCTGAGAGCGCACGCTGTAGCTGCACTCACGCAGAGACATGTAGGAGGAGATGTATGAAGGCAGCAGACCAGGAAGTGGTTTAAAGATGAAAATGTACCAGTGAGAGAGTCTGCGTGAGGTTTATGATGTCCAGTTAACCAGTGAATACAGTGTGCAGTGGTGGGTACGATAATCACAGCCAGTTATGAATCTTAGTGCACCATGATAGACAGCATCCAACATCTGCAGCATCCAACATCTGCAGGGTTCTTGTAGGAGCGTTCATGTAAATAATGTCACCATAATCGATGGAGGGAAGGAAAGTCACAGATACAAGGTGTTTCCTAACATTCAGGGTTAGACAGGATTTGTTTCTGAAAAAGAAACCCAGTTTAACTTTCAGTTTCTTTACCAAGTTTTCCACATGGAGCTTAAAAGAGAGATGTGAGTCGACCAAGATACTCAAATACTTATAGGAATCAACAAACTCAATGGGGACACCATTTGAGGATGAGATCAAAGAAAGAACTGCTGAAACCAACTTCCTATTTGAAAAAAGCATCTCTTTGGTTTTGTCGGCATTTAGGACAAGTTTGAGGCGAAACAAATCAGTCTGGATGATGTTGAATGAAGATTTCAAAAGCTGGAAAGCCTTAGCAACAGTTTTAGCTCGACAATAAACAACTGTGTCATCAGCATAGAAATGTATGGATGCATTAGGGATGTTTTTACCTACATTATGTATGTAGATTGTAAAGAGGGTGGGTCCTAAGACTGAGCCTTGTGGTACACTATTGTTGACTGTTAAATAACTGGAGGAAGTACCATTATGTTGAACACATTGCCTCCGGACTGAGAGATAGTTAGAGAACCAACCAATGGTGTGTTCTGAGAAACCGATTTCTGAGAGTTTATGACACAAGATGTTCTGATCCACAGTGTCAGAATCTTTAGACAGGTCTAAGAAAAGTGCAGCACAATAATCCTTAGGATCCAGTGCTTCAACAACGTCATTAAGAACCTTCAGTGAAGCAGTGGTTGTGCTGTGTTGTTTCCTGAAACCAGATTGATGTGGAGGTAAGATGTTAAATGAGTCCAGGTAATTTTTGATTTGAGAGTTTATCAGTTTTTCTAGAACCTTGGCTAAAATGCAGAGTTTAGAGATTGGTCGATAGTTGTTCAGTGAGGTGGGGTCTCCTCCCTTCAGCAAAGGAAGAACAAAGGCTGTTTTCCAAGTGTCTGGGATGGAGTTTTGTCTCATGGAGAGATTGAAGATGTGGGTCACAGGGACTGTGATGATATGAGCAGCCAGCCTTAAGAAATAAGGTGGAAGTTCATCTGGACCTGCAGATTTTTTAGGATCAAGATCTTTTAACAGTTTATTGACCTCACTGACTGAGAATGGAGAAAAAGAGAAGCTGTGATTAACTGAGGATTGACTTGTAGGAGGGATTTGATTTGTAGAAGTTTGGTTATTAAGTGAAGTGGCTGATTTTCCATTAGTAACTGTGTCAAATAAAGAACTAGAAGCAACAAAATGTTTGTTGAGACAGTTCAGGATCTCGTGCTGGTTTGACACAGGAACAGAGTTAACGAGAAGTTGTGATGGGAGGTCAGATGATTGGGGGCTGCCTGAGAGCGATTTGATGGTTTTCCAGAATCTGTTAGGGTCATTTAGATTTTTGGAGGTCTGAGATAAGAAATAGTTGCGTTTTGCAGCTTTGACAGCAGTTGTGAATTTATTCCTCATCTGTCGAAAACTCAACCAATCAGTGTCTGAGTCAGATTTTCTCGCTGTGGCCCAAAGATGATCTCTCCTGTGCAGGAGGTCAGCTAGCTCAGGAGCAAACCAGGGGCTGTCTCGTCCCTTTATTCTGAACTGACGAAAAGGTGCATGTTTTTTCATAATAGTTTAATTTATTTTGCGAAAATAGTTCCAAGTGGAGTTCACGTCATCAATTAATAGAATACGATGCCAGTCAAAGTGAGACAGATCCCAGAGGAATGACTGTTCACAAAAACGTTTCAGATCCCTTTTTTGAATTATTCAGGGCTTAGAAGGTGGAAGTTTAATATCTCCGAGTCGCCGTCACACAGTGATCACTCAAAATGTTGGCGAATACACCTGTAACAGTGAATTTGTGAGGCATATTTGTTAGAAACATGTCTAAGATGGAAGATTTTTCAGGACAGTTTTTGTTTAATCTAGTCGGAGAGTTGATCAATTGGGTAAGATTGAGAGACAGGCAACATTCCTTGAATTTATCACAGAGGGCGGTCGACTTATCCCAATCAATGTTGAGGTCTCCAGCCAAAAAGATCTCTTTGAATTTTTAATTTCCAAGGAATTTCATCAGGGAGGACAGAGCCTCAGGTGTTGCTGAGGGGGGACGATAACAACCCACTACAGATAAAATCTGGCCTCCATTCAAAGTGATGTTTACAGTTAAGTCCTCAAACTGGTTTGGAATTGTTTTAGAAGACGCAAGACTAGAAACCAGAGAATCTCTGATGTAAACAGCGACACCCCCCCCCCCCTCCTTTTTTTGACGATCACAGCGGTAGATGTTAAATCCATTGATTACCAGGTCATTATTGAGTACAGATTTGTTGAGCCAGGTTTCAGAGATAAAGATTACATCTGTCCCAGAAGAACTGACCAGAATTGTCAAAGCATCCAGTTTTCTCAGAAGGCTATGAGTGTTTACATGCAGAAAATAAAGCCCTGACACGTTCTTAAAGTCATTTGGTGTGCTGTAATTAGTGGGGGGGTCCAGGGTTGGGTTGAATCCCTGAGAGCAGTAACAACATTATTATCAGACATTTTCTTGAGTTTTTTGTGACTGATGTGTAATTATAGGAGTTAACAGTGTGACAATTAGCCCCCATAATCAAACCATGAGAAACATTAATGAAAACGCGATCATTCATAACCCAAAACAGTGAAAGTTGCAGTGATGGGCAGATTCAGGTGTATTAACAAGATTCATTGACTCCAGATAATCTGAGAGCTGAAAATAATGACAATAATATGAATGGTGCAGAAAAGTCTCAGATCATAAAACGTCACAAATCAAATCGGCAAACAAATCCGACGAGGTGGCCCAACTGCTGTTTGAGTTGGGCTGAGGGGGGCTCTGGCCCCCTGTGAAGATGGATGGATGCTCCCATGAGAAACAGAAGCTGGGTCCAGAACCAACAGGCAGAAACAGATAATTTGCAGCAAACGGCAGAGCGAGCTTCCAGAAAACCCTCCTGAAATGAAAGGCATGGTCCTAGCTCGTTTCAGGCCAACAGGGGCCAACAGCGTGATCCGGAATAAAAATAATTATTATCCAGGTGAGTTTGGATGGAGGCCTGCAGCAACTCCGATACAAACTCCAAACTTTTCTTGAGCACCACGCAGCGCTGCTCCTCCGCTTCTCTGCACGTCACCTCCGCATCCGACGGCACGAGAGGCACCCCCGGTGAAAACTATGAGACTGACCGGAGAGGCTGAAGTCCTCACTGGTCTGGTCCGGTTCCGCTCCAGTCCGGCTCTGGCGCTCCTCAGCTCGAGAGACAAAGAGGCTCAAGTTGTCCCTGGCCCGGTTCTGTTCCAGCCCCGTTCCGGCGGTGCTTCAAAGCATATGAGTGTCTCCTCCAGGCGAACACAGCGATTCCACGGAGGTGGACCGTCTTTCGTTAAAAGTAACGGGCTGCTCACTGAAGCTGAGACTGGCTCTGTTGAAGACGAAGTCCCCCACAGCCTCCTCGGTTCGGTTCCAGTTCATGGGACACAGGTACACTTCCCCCACTCCAATGAAGACACCACGAGGGCCAGTCCAGCAGAAAACCAGCGGAAAACCAGCGAAATACCACCTGGCAATTCTTGTCGGAACCAGGTAGAACCACAAAGGTCCAGATGAGAAGTTTGTTGAGAAGTTTGTTTTTGTTGGGTTCCAGAAAGAGAGAGAAAAAACACCGGACCTTCGTGCGACTCCCCAGCTCGAGGGGTCAACTGGCTGGCAGGGTACGCTCAGAGTTACCGGTGGGGTGGGAGCGGCCGGTCCTGGACCAAAATATATTTTTGGACGGTCCCGTCCGGCTCTCCGAGTTACTGAACACCGAATTCGGTTGGAAGGGGACTAACTTAAGTCCTGTTCGAAAAACGGGTCAGTTTGATGGCAAAAGACTGCAGAGAAGCCAGAGGGAGCTGCTGTCCCATCAACTCGCCGGAATTGAAGTGGGTTAGAATAAAGTTGAACTAAAGGCCGTCTCTCTTCTTCAAACATGGTTGAGGGAAATATTCCTGAGAGATCCAATAATTTTGTGTCTTTTTATGATTTTCAGCTGAGTTTACTTTAATTAAAGTGAAAACAGGATTTTATGATAAAGCCGGCACCGTTTATTTTACTATTTTTTTTTAATCTTCAACACAAAAAATATAATTTTTTTTTATGACCGCTCACACGATCATCTCCTCCAGAGCCAGGACAGGCAGGCGTCATCTTCCCAGCTCCGAGCTCAGCTGGTGACTCGCAGAAGGCCGTCGTCAGACCCCAGCCTCGCGTAATCAAGAAGGTCCAACCCCGACCCGCACAGACAGGCGGACAGAGACGGGTCTGGGACGAACGGTGGAAGCGATTTAAAAAAAAAAAAAAATTATGTATGAAAACAAAATATTACTTCATTTAAAAATCGCTTCCACCGTCAGTCCCAGACCGTCCAGTCTGCCTGACTGCCGGGAGGGATCGGGATTCAGACTTCATGATTACGCGAGGCCGGGGTCTGTCAATGGCCTTCTGCGAGTCACCAGCTCCAGCTTCATGGTGACCAGCAGAGCTCCATCCTGCTCGCTATGATCTTTGTTGTCGGCCACCAAGCATAAAAAACGTCAGCACTTCAGCATTAGACCAAGATGTTGTCTTTATTGTTTTTAAAATCTTTAAAATAGGTCCAGCTGCTGCTCCGGTCTGAGAAATTGCAAATGGCGGATCTTTTTTTTTTTTTTAAGTTTCTGAAGGATCCATTGACTCCGCCCCCAGCTCCGCCCCCGACCAATCAGCGACCAACAGTGTTCTGACGTCACGTTTTAGTACCTACTCGTTCGGGTTAGAACCACAGAGCCAAGGGTCCTAAAAATAGTAACAGGTTCTAAGTAATGGAAAAGGGGCATTACATTCCCTGTTCAATGCCAGTCCAGGAAAAAAAACTCCACAAAAACTACAAACATTTTTCTTCTTTCGGCTGCTCCCTTCTTCAGGGGTCACCACAGCGAGCTAACTCGCACAAAGACTTGATGATTGTTTTTACGCCGGACGTCCTTCCTGACCAACCACAGACCACCGAGCTACCACAGCCCTCTATGTGGTTAGTAGTGACAGGTAGTGGCTTCCTCAACTGGCAACACGTATGGCTCTTAGAAGCCAAAATATTTGAGAGCACTGGCTCTCAATGCAGGAGTCGTTTCATGTCTTCATCAATATTGTTCTTCCATACTTTACAGTTCAGTGTGTTTTCTTCCCCAAAATGATGTTAATTATAAATATTGTTAGGAAACAATAATTTGTTGACATTTCAAACTGATTCATAATTGTCATGTCTGCATTGCAGTTCATTGACTTATAGATTGGCAGCACGATGGCTCAGTGGTTAGCACTGTTCCCTCACAGCAAGAAGGTCCTGGGTTCATTCCCCGGTTGGACCTAGGGTCTTTCTATGTGGAGTTTGCATGTTCTTCTCGTGCCTACTTTGGTTATCTCCGGGTACTCCGGTTTCCTCCCACAGATCAAAAACATGCATGTTGGTCTGCTTCAGGCCCAGGCCTCCCTTGCAAAAGAGATCTGTGATCTCAATGGGATTCGCCTGGTTAAATAAAGGTTAATAAAAAAATAATAAAATTATAACTTATTCTGCAGTGAATGACTGTTGATGATGCGTGCTTCCAATAGCTACCCACTGTTCCACCTGAGTGTATCCCAGGTGCGATGGGTTAAATGCAGAGAGTCCATTTCACCATTATATGGAAACTTGCAATGATGACAACATATAGCACTTTATTTTATTTTATGTTGTTTAGGTGAGCATCGCTTGTCCTGAGCGAATGGAGCCTATCACTAAAGTCTCCCACATCCCTCCCAGTCGCTGGTCTCTCATCTGCAGTCTGTGTAAACTAAAAACAGGGGCGTGTATCCAGGTGAGTCCATGTACACTGACAGATTCAGTAATTGAAAGTAGTACAAATAAAGTCATTCCAGTTACTGATGTTGTTCTAGATTGTGTGACTGCAGTGTGTGTGTCCACTGTTCTCACAGTGTTCAGTGAAGAACTGCACCATTCCTTTTCATGTGACGTGTGCCTTTGAGCACTGCCTGGAGATGAAGACCATTCTGGACGAAGGGGATGAAGTGAAGTTCAAATCTTACTGCCTCAAACACAGCAAGCCCAAACCTGGGGAGGCTGGTCTGAGCCCAGCTCGCTCGAAAACCCCTGGAGAAGCCGGTAAAGTGGGTCAAAGAGCACAGAGACTGCAGGAGTTGGAGGAGGGATTCTACACTCTGATCCGTCTTGGGGAGCTGGCACGGGACCTTGGGCTTTCTGAGCACCTGGTAGACTTCATGTACCAGTACTGGAAACTGAAGAGGAAGTCCAGCTTCAACAAAGAGCTGCTGCCCCCCAAAGAGGAGGAGAACCTGGTGCTGCAGCCTCAGGAGGACAGCATCCACACACGCATGAGGATGTTCATGCACCTGCGGCAGGATTTAGAGCGGGTAGGTGTTTTGTTGGGTTTTTTTTTTGGGTGGGTGGGGGGGGGGGGGGAGGAGGAGTTTGAAATACCCTCCGTCCATCTGTGTACATGTTGTGAGGAGGGTAACTTGAAAAAAAATTGAAGTACCAACTTCTATTTTGGTATGTAGTTGCATCGAGGAGTAATAAAGTTTTCTTTCCTGAGATTTAATTTAATTAATTAATTTAATTATTTAAAGAGAGCCTTGACGTCCTTTTCAGGGACACCACCAAGTCATTGGTTCAGGTATGTTGATGACACCTGGGTTCAAATTAAATCTCAGGAAGTCCAACATTTTACTGACCACATCAACTCTGTGGATAAATGACATCAAGTTCACACGAGAAGATGTAAAAAATGGCAGGTTGGCTTTCTTGGACTGTGAGGTCTCAGTCTCTGATAGAGGACATTTGCAAACTGAGGTGTACCGCAAACCCACCCACACAGACCAGTATTTGCAGTTTGACTCCCATCACCCTTTGGAGCACAAGTTAGGAGTCATCAGGACTCTGTACCACAGAGCAGACAGCATCCCCACTAACTCTGGAGCCAGGCAGAAGGAGAAATCCCACACAAGACAGGCTCTAGAGCAATGTGGATATCCTAACTGGGCCTTCCTGAAAGCAGAGAAGAAACCCAAACAGGACTCCAGTCAGCCAACAGGTGAAAAGGAGGAACCCAGACCCAGACCAGTGGTCATTCCATATGTTGTGGGAGTATCAGAGAAACTGAGACGTTTATTTTCTAAACATAACGTCCCAGTGGCTTTTAAACCCCAAAATACATTAAAGACTGGTTCATCCCAAAGATCCAGTCCCCCGGCACAAACAGAGTAATGTTGTGTATGCTGTTCAATGTCAGGAGGGTGATCAGTCTTACATCGGGAAAACTAAACAGCCACTGGCCAAAAGGATGGACCAGCACAGAAGATCAACATCATCAGGCCAGGACTCTGAGGTCTACACTCATCTCCAGGCCAGCGGTCACTCTTTCAGGGATGAAGATGTTCACATCCTGGACAGAGAGGAACGATGGTTTGAGAGAGGAGTAAAGGAGGCCATCTTTGTGAAAAGAAATCGTCCATCATTAAACAGGGGTGGAGCCTCCGGGTTCAACTGTCCCCCTCTTACAATGCTGTGATTGCTAGTATCACTCAGCCCTCTGTGAATAGTAAACAGCCATCAGGTGCTAATGATCCATTGTTAGGCTGATGGTCCTTCTTGAGCATGTGATCAGCTGGTTTTGGTTGTCAGCAGCAAACTGGTTGATCCACTCTGAGAAGGTGCTATTTAAGAGACTGAGCTGAATACAGCACCTCAGACTGAGGAAGTCTCTCGGATGAGAGACGAAACGTTTCTATATTTTTTTGTTGTTTTGCTTTGTTTTGTTTTTTTGAATGTCCAGAGGACCAGATTTAACTTTTTTAGATTTTTCTACCTGGATTATTGAGCATGCGTCAGAATAAACAACAATGTAAACAAATAGAACATTTATATAAAACAATTTTCGGTTCCTTACTGTATCAAATCTTTTTGCATCGTTCTATATTTATACCAAAGATAGGAACAAATATACTGGTAGGTGTGCATAACATTCTGTAACTGAAATTACCAGTATTAGGTTAGCTTAGGTCTGGATTTTTCTTTAAAACAAACAAACAAAAAAAAAAAAAAAACTAGGAGCAAATATTTCATCCATCCATCATCTTTACCCACTTCTAACTTTACGTGTCACGGGTGTCACTGGTGCCCATATTCAGCCATCACTGTGAGAGGTGGAGGACACCTGGACAAGTCTCCAGTCCATCACAGACATAATTCAAAATACAGTATATAAATACAAAAGTGCGTTAACCTTTAACTCAACATAAAATACAGACTTCACAGTTTTTTTTTAAATCATATTGCACTAACATTTGTTATATTTTCAAAACTTAACCTAATATGAAATATACAGACTTCACAGTCTTAACATATTGATTCATATTTGGTTAGGGCTGGGTACCTTTCTAAAAAAAATCTGTACCAGTGTCTGTACTTTCACTTCGGTGTCGGTTCCTGGATGGTTCTTTTTTCTGTACCAATTTTGTAATTAATAATAATTCCAACAAAAAGAAAGAAAATTACGTTACACATTGCAGTACAAATTGTGAGTTTTATTTTTTAACTTTGGTATTTTTCTATTCCAAGCAGTTTTCTTACATAAAAATAAACAAATAATTTCCAGGTCAAAAGACCAGTTACAAACCAGTGACACGCCAGTGTCTAATGGTCACTGCTACACACTGAGGACCTTTTCACTGAACAGTTTTTCTTCGAAAACATCAACATGTCTGTTTTCTCTGGACACAAACCAGCTGCTCCTGACTGATGGTGTCTCCAGCAGTAGAACATGTTCACTCTGAGGCTGTAGATGATGATTGTTGCACACACAGATACCTGGTTGTCAGTTTGACATGTTGTCCCTCACATCCCACCAGCAGGTCACTGGATTCACTGAGGTAGGGATGATGCAGACATCTGCACCTCTGTGTCTCTTCCTGAATCTTCTCTGTGATTCTCTGGGGTTCAGGGCTCTGATCATCTCCCTAACTGACATGAGAACAAAACATCAACAATAACATGTTGTGTTGTTATTACTCGAAAAACATAATCTAGGCTGAGAGATAAAAGTTTAACTGGTCAACAACATCCTTTAAAGTTTAACTTACCTCCACCATGCAGCCTCCACTGTAGAAAAAGCAGCAAACTTTTAACAACAAAGTCTGACTGTCCTGTGGCCCCCACCTCACTTTTCTTTTGTCCTGACATCTGGGTCAGAACCTCCTGTGAGGAGAACATGAACATAAACAGTGAACATTAGTGAACTGTTTAACCTGCTGACCTGATGGATGAGCACAGTTTTACAAGCTAAGATTTATGTTACTGTCAATCTTTAGTTAGCTTCTGAGTTTAGATAGCTACATATATAAAATAAAGCTACACACTAATATCTTAAAGTTAGCGTTACATGGATCCTAGTTTAACTCTCAGCGATGCACGTATTAAGCTGCAGTAACGTTAACAAACGTAAACTTACCAGCTGAAACCCACACACAGCTCCATCCTCAGAGTTCTTTAATGAAGAGGAGTCCGGCTGTGGAAGGTTGAATCAGGCTGTTCATTCTCTCGAACACTCACAGGCTGACTTTAATGCTGAGAGAGGAGGGGGAGGCTGCGCTCCTCTCTCCTTGCAGAAAAACATGGAGCAAATTTACGCTCTTAAATTCCCTCATTCCCAGAATTATCTCAGTCAGACGTTACATATTATGGCTTGCATTATAAACCACATGAACCATGTCTGTGTTGTTCCTGTGTGCTGCAAGTTGCAGCACTGGTATTGGCTGTAACTTTACAGGTGGTTGAAAACACCTGTAAAGTTACAGCCAATCACAAAGACTTGACACCGAAAGACGAGGCATATTTTGATCCATACACCGACTGAAGCAGTTCATTTGGTGAAGTTCAGTACTCATCCCTACTGGTCAGACAGTGTCTGAGATCAGTTAATGGGAGGGGTGTCTTAATGATCTTCTGCTGTTCTCAGCACCCTACTCAAATCCTTCCAGTATTGCAGCTGGGCAGCTTCCTTCATATGTATTTGAGATGCAACTTAATATACAGGTGCATCTCAAAAAATTAGATGGTGTGAAAAACTTTTTTGTCAATCATTTCAGAAAGTGAAACTCATACATATATTCACAGCCTTTATTTATGGCTTACAAATAATGAAAAAACAAAACTCAGTGTCTCAGAAAACGAGAATATTCCTCAGCCATCTACTGGGACATTTGTCAGTGTAGGTCGGTACCGAGTCCTGCTGGAAAATGAAGCCAGCATCTCCATAAAGCTTGTAAAGAAGGAAGCATGAAGTCTCTAAAATGTCCTGCTAGATGCTGCTTGGACTGTGGACTTCAGAAAACCCAGTGGACCAGAACCAGCAGATGACATAGACCAAACCATCAATGACTGGAAACTTCACACTGGACTTGACTTGACTGATTAAGGATTCAAGGTTCTTTATTTGTCGTTCCACCACATGTGGTACATATGGTGGAACAAAATTGTTTAAACAGGGTTCCAGTTACATCCAACAAAAGTATAAAATGTAAAATAAAAACAGTAATAAGATCTAAGATATGAACTAAGAACAACATCAGCTAAATATACACTCAGCACATAGTATAAAAATAATACGCTGAACAGCAGCACGCACAGGAGTCTGTGTGAGCAGACGAATGAACACAGCAACATGAAACAGATCAGCAGCAGCATGAAACGGATCAGCAGCAACATGAAACAGATCAGCAGCAGCATGAAACAGATCAGCAGCAGCATGAAACGGATCAGCAGCAACATGATGTGATTTTTCACAGTGATTATTCTGGTTAGAGATTCATGAGTGTAACAGCCTCAAGGTAGAAGCTGTTCCTCAGTAGTGTCCTGATGCATGCTCAATAATCTAATCTAATTAAAAGCAATTTTTTTTGCTTTGTTTTGTTTTTTGTTTTTTTGAATGTCCAGAGGACCAGATTGAACTTTTTTGGATTCCTCAGTAGTGGTTCTACACTTAATGCCTCCAGTATACTCAGGTGTACGTCTGTCCGCAGAGGTCTGCACGTACTGGATTAGAGTCGAAGCGGACGCCCGCAGGGCATGTCCATGCAAAGCTCAATTTTTACAACCACGTACTCTGTCGCACAATAAACTGCCTGACTGTTTTGTATGCGACACCAATGTATTAAATTCCCCTTCTTCATCCCTGATCTGGCGTTTTCTTTTGGTTTTTTGTCAAGAGGCAGTGATCTCTTCCTCCTCCGTTGATGCCATGACTGAAATGGTGAGAAATTAAGGAATTTGTCACGAGCGACTTAAAATCATGTCCAGCATGGCTGCAGGAGCATCTGGAGATTTCCTGGTGGGTTGGTCTGATGTGTGGGTTGCAGGGCCAGCGCTCCTTGTTTTTTTATTTTTTAGAACTTTTTATTAACAACATATAAAAACAGAACACCGCTGCGTCTGGAGCTGCCAGCTCTCTTTTTTAAATATATATATTTTTGCCATCTGTCAATCAATCCAGTAGACGTATCAGCAAATGACCAATCGGCAACCTCAGTTTGTCCCGAAGGTCAACACCCTTTGCCTGCGGAGCTGCTCTGCAGCCGCTCAGGGTGGACGCTCGAGCATGAAGTGTCAACCCTCTGCAGACGGTGCGTGTCGAGTTCGTGCGGAACAAGGTCAGCGAGAGTATACTGGAGCCTTACTGCTCCCTAACCTCCTGCCTGAGGGAGGCGGGGCCAAACGTGTGTGTGCTGGGTGCCACACCTTGAGTTTACAATATTGAAACTCTTCACAATCTTCTCATTTTCCAAGATACTGAATTTTGTTTTGTTTTTCCATAATCCGTAAGCCATAATCATCAAAACTGCACAAAATAAAGGCTGGAGATCTTTCACTCTGTGTAATAAATGAGTTTAAATTTCAGAAATGACTCCAAAGTAATGGTCACAATATTCTAATTTGTTTAGGTGTCTGTATTTAAACTGATCACCCTTATGTCCAAGGAAACTATGCTTTCTACTTTTTATATAGCTTAAATATACAGTACAGTGTGTAACTCCGACCTACTTGAACATCTTAAAAACCTTCACTGTTCAAATCCTTGTGTGACCAGGACATGGACATACCATACCATACCATACCAATTTATTTATAGAGCACTTAAAACAGCAACAAGGCCAACCAAAGTGCTGTACAAAAGAAACAAACATGCACAGCAGACAGGAAAACATAAAATAGAAATACAGATACAAATAGCAGCAGAAGCTAACTAAAATGGCCAACAGAGTAGAGAACAGACCGGACCAAAACAAATCACACCGTGTTAAAGGCAAGCGAATAGAAGTGGGTCTTCAAGCGAGACTTAAAGACTGAGAGTGTGGGAGCCTGCCGGACACTCAGTGGCAACTCATTCCACAGTCGTGGACCTGCAACAGAGAAAGCCCTGTCACCTCTGAGCTTACGACGGGTTTCTGGAACTGAGAGAAGCATCTGGTCTGCTGACCTCAGAGAGCGCGGTGGGACATATGGTGCTTGCTAGGATTTTTGGTGTCGGCACTGCAGATACTCTGAAGGGACTTCATGAATTTTTCTCTCAAATATTTGTTTGTACAGGTAAGGAACTTGTGTTACATGGTGAGTCGACGAGAGAAGCTGAAGCTGCTGCAAAGTAAAGGTCAGGAGCAAATGTTCAACTTGCACGTGAAGCTGTTGAACCAAGAGATATCTGCCGGTGAGTATTTATGCTAAAAAAATTAGCATAAAAAAAGCTATGGTAGGAATTTCACTTAACCTTCACCTGGCAATATGTTCAATAAAAACTTTTTCAAGTTTCTTTAGTTTCAACAGTCCACACTAGATCAACTGAATAATAATAATAATGTGTTTTGTGTTGTCATCATTGTATGTTCTCATTAAATGGCAAAACTGGCTGTCTGCATTTAACCCATGTACTCCAGGTGGAGCAGTGGGCAGCTGCTGAAAGTGCCTGGGGAGCAATTGGGGATTGGGTGCCCTACTCAGAGACGCCTAGGGCTGGACGATATGGCCAAAACTTATCACGATATATTTCTTTAATTTTGCTCGATAATATAATTCCAATATCGATATATCAGTTGTAAACAAATATTTTAGTAATTAAGTAATCTATAGATGATGCTGACGATTAATCGATTAATCAAAAACAGTATTTGTCAGGTTCTGCATTAACTACCGTACTCATTTTATGAGTGATACAAATACAGGAAAAAAGAACATTAAATAAAGAAGCCATTTAATTATTCTTTTTAAAATATTTTATTGCTTAAGTTGAATTATTTTTAACCATCACATAAAAATCTAAATGCTGTAACTCTTTTTTATGGATTGTAAAGCAGAATTGAATCTTTGTTTGTATTATGAAATTCTTTATCAAAAGGGCTCGTGAAACGGTCGGCACAGATATTCAGACCAGAAGGAAAAAATAAAAGACAAAAGCTGTCACTGCTAGGATAAATTAGTGTCCTTTATTATCCTGCCACAGAGAACAACCGAGCAAAAAACAAACATGTACACTCGTACACTCTTAACACAGATTGATATGAAAGAACTTCTCACCGTGACACTGGCCGGGAAGTCGTTTTCGACCCAGGTAAAGGAGAATCACATCAAAATGGCATATGGCATCAGCGCGTACTGATCCACACCGGACTTCCAACTCTCTGTTGTCTGATACATTTCTTATAAAGGCTTCCCTGATCGCGTGAGAGCAGATCAAAGCAAGTTTGATGGTTACCAGAACAACGGATCTAATTAAACCATCATCAAAAGCGATGGCTCATCCTTTAAGGAGCGCCTGTGACCGTAAAAGCGGGCCAAAGCTTCCAGGTCAAGAGCACTCCTAATGCTTATTAAAGCATTCCTAAAGAGCACTCCTCGTCCCTTCTGCAAACCATCAAAGAGTGTCTAAATATTATAAGCAACACACACACACAAAGTATATGTTTGAACACATAATACAAAATACAATCCCTAATATGTGAATAACACGTTGTATAAGTGTGTTTAAATAAGTGTAATATAGGTCTAGATTGACATAAAAGCATTAAAATAATAATTTCTATATCATTCCACCCTTGCTTTTATGGCAATTTTAGACATTTAATTCTGAATAAGTAACACACACAAAATATATATGTTTGAATCGGCATAAAGGCAACTTCACACCTTATAAAACATATTTTCATATCATTCCACCCTTTTTGCCTTTATGGCATGTAAAACATAATTCCACAATACAACTTTTTAGTTTTGACTAGTTTCAAACCCCTGGAACGTTTTGATTTATTACATTCCCACTGACACGATCATTGTAAATCAAAACACCTGGTAGGTGTTCAGATTATAGTTTTTTTTTTTTCACCAAACCATGTACCAGCTGTATTATAAATTTCCTGATTAATTCTTTTTTTTTAAAACCCTAAACAAGTTCCCAAAATACACAAAGTTAATACAGAGATACATAGATCAAACTAGTTATTCTTCTCTTCACTAAACAAACAAAAGGGATACTGCATATATTTTGCGCCGTAGATAATATTCCTGTGAATATATCCCACCAATGGTGAGCCGACGCCTATACTATTAGTTTTAGCCATATGTAAAAACCTTTCTTTGAGCCATGCAGGTGGACACTGTTAGGTCAGACACGTTTAGACTTATGAGACTTGATCATTTCAGTCAACTCTATGGACTCATTCAATGCGCATTTTAAATGATCCAGAGAGACTCGCCATGGAGTAAGGAACTATAATTAGTCAAACGATAAGTCTAGTTGTTCCGAGTTCACAGATGTACACCACACACACATCCAGAGAAAGGCACCTTAGGTACTTTTTATTGTTGCTCTAACCTAGTTCATGAGTCTAATCACACAATACCTTGTCTCTGGTTAAACATGGGTTAACATGATTAGTTTCAACATACATATCACTCTTTTATCAGACAGTTATTAAAGGCAAAATGTGATATTTGCATAACTGTGGTTGCCTTCATTACATTTTGTACTCTCCTCCACTTATGATGATTCGATGTAGTGACAC
This sequence comes from Nematolebias whitei, assembly GCF_014905685.2. Classification (NCBI taxonomy): domain Eukaryota; kingdom Metazoa; phylum Chordata; class Actinopteri; order Cyprinodontiformes; family Rivulidae; genus Nematolebias; species Nematolebias whitei. The sequence goes on along the minus strand of NC_056500.1, from coordinate 52,367,409 downwards.
CACCCTCTGGCAGGGCTCCTCCTGCAGCTGTACAAAAAAAAACTGCAAGGTACACAGGAAAACAAGTTCAAAGCTTCAATTATGTTGGAGAGCACTTTTTTCTGTGCTCCCCCACCTTTGGCTGCAAGTTTATTTCTTTTATCAGTATTTTGACCGTTTCTTCTTGAGTCATGACAACTGATGGTATCCAGAACCCTTCTTGAGTAACTGCCAACGAAGCACGTCTCCTCCTTCTCCTTAATTGGCAGTAAAAATCAAACTTCGTTCTTCCTTTTTTTTTTCTTTCATCTGGTTTAGCATGTACAGTTAGTCACACACAGAGGCACCTCGGCCTCTATCATCAGCCAGCATCCTGTTGATACGAGAGGGACATCAAATCCATTGCGTGCACATTGTTTACACATGTAGATCTTGCAGTCACTCATTGCTTTTGGGCTGGACATGTGAAATGCGCTTGTGTTCTGTTTGCTTTGTTATTTCTCGCCCAAGAGATGCTGAAACTTTCTTGTTCCACCTCAATCAGCACCTGTCCCGGTGTCAGCGAGAAGGCGTTCTCCAGCAGGACCGTGGCACCTACGGCAAGGTACACGATGACCAAAGGTCCTGCACTCCCATCGGACGGGTGCTTGCCACCGATGCTTCTCATGTCGTCCTCTGTGTGGTCCCATCCAGTCCGCAAAGATCAATGAAACATCAAGCTGTGGAAACAATAAAACTGCTTTTCAACAAAAAGAGAGAA
>NC_056500.1:52362169-52366570 GCF_014905685.2 Nematolebias whitei | reverse complement strand
GTGGCAGGATAATAAAGGACACTAATTTATCCTAGCAGTGACAGCTTCTGTTTATTTTTCCCTATTTGTCTGAATAATCTGTGCCGACCGTTCAACGAGCCCTTTTGATAAAGAATTTCATAATACATTTTTGGCGACGAGGATGGGATGTTAAGAATTTAAATAAATAATTCTGAACGGCTGCACCATATTCAAACGAAGGAAAAAAAAAAAGAGTGTTGAGAGAATGCGAGTTGCATAGTTGTGCCGGGTTGGAAGAGTTATCCAACCCTGGCTTTGTGTTTAAGAGGTGGAGGGGACGCCCGAGCCTTTGTGTGAGAGTTTAAAACAGAGAAAAAAAGTTTATTCAGACGCCTGAGGAGGCGTGAGCTGAACGGAGAAAAAGTTGTACCGGGATGGGAAGAAATCCCATCCCAGTTGTTTTTTTATTGTTTTTGAAGAGGTGTGAAGAAGCCCATCTTAATTATTAGAACAATTTTTCTGCAAGCAGATAGTCCGAGTGATGTTTTGACCACTTTTGCAGGCAATAAAGGTCAGAAAAAAATGGCACCAGTGACAGGACTTCAGCATAAAATCAGAAAATGCAATTACAGGCTCAATGGAGTAAACAAGAATGTGAGGACCGCCTGCTTGTTGAATGGACGGCTCGGTGCTCAGTTTGTGAGAATGAGCAGTGTAGCTGACGGGGCGGTGGAGCAGGTGTCCCGGTTGCGAGGAAAATTTGAGAGAAAAAAAGAGAAATGTGTTGAGGAAGTTCAGGAGAAAGAGAAACAGTTTTTACAACGAAAACAGTTGTTATCTGATGTGCGGACAGAGTGCAAGCTAGACCGCTTGATTAATGTAGCTGAGAGCGCGGTATGCAGGCGTAAAATGAGGAAGAAAGAGCGTGATGTTTTGCCGGAACGATTCGGAGCTTATGTTGCAAGGTTGGCTGACGGATGGAATCCGTCGAGTTTAATATCACAACCCACAGATGCTCGCGTTTTGAGGCTGTTGGACAGAGGTGGAGGTCAGGTAATGAATTCAGCACATCGACTCAGAGCTTTGCAAGACTCGAGACCGTTGTTTGAAGTTTGTGTAGAAACAGCCCGACAGATAACATCGGAGGACTCTGATTTACAGGGTCATTGGGTGACCCTGTGGGAGTGCGAGCAGAGATGTGCTGAGGGGTGCGCTCGCTGTGCGTTCACAAGGAGGAGCACAGAGCTGAAAACTGTGAAAAAATCATTTGGCCAACCCATGGGTCGTGGGCCGAGAAGGGACGGCCAGAAAAACATGCAGGAACTTACTCGTTCTGCTTTCTGGAGGGCATTAATGCAGGCAGGAGTGCATGCAGCTGAGATGAATGATGTGTCAGCTGAAGAGCTGAGGGCTGGAAGCCATTATTGGGATTAGAGGGGCAAAAGTAGGGTCCAAAAGTTGACATCAACACTCTGAAAAGCAGATATTGTCAAACATTGAACATCAAAGGTCCAGAATTAGGGAGCCCAGATTTTGACGTTAAATTAAAAAGCCCCAAAACTTGAAGGGGATATTGATTTTAAAATGCCAAAGGTCAAAGGAGAAATTAAGACATCTGATGTTGCCATTAAAGGCACAAGTATTGACATTTTGGGCCACTAAGGATGTTTTAAAATGCCTAAAGTCAAGATGGTTTAAGGGGAAAAGGGTGGATTTGAAATGTCTAGAAATAAATATGTTGTTTGGAAGGAAGTGCAACATATGTTGTTTATAAATGCTTTACCTGCAGCTATAGTTTTGACAGCATCTAAAAACAACTCTAGAAGTATCCAAAAAAAATATCTGAGATAAAAAGAATTTCACCATCTTGTTTTGCAGATGTTTCACATTTAAAGTGAAAGTTCAGCTCTTTTCAAGAGGGGTTCTGTGGAAAAAGTTAACATCTCAGTTTTGAAAACTGATGAGTTAAACATTTTGAGTGGGGCCAAGACTAGAAGAAGGATTTCTTTTTAATAAATAAAGTTAATTATTGACACTTTTTGCATGAAGTGGTTATGTATGAAGAATTGTTTGATTAGTTGTAGAACAAGACGAATGACATTAAACTGTAATACAGCAATGTGAAGCATGTCAGCATTAGAAAAGAGGGTCACAACAGTAAATGCAGGGACAAATAGAGGAAAGGGACCATATCAGATCTGGCAAACGGATTTCATTGGCCCTTTGCCATGTCACAGGGGTGTAGATATGTATGTACGGCTGTAGATACATATTCAGGTGTGTTGGTGACTCATCTTTGTAAATATGCAAATCAGACATCTACTTTAAAATGTCTTAGTATGATGAAATAATTTTATGAGGGTCCCCTTCAGATACAGAAAATGGGACCCATTTTATTGGAAAACAGGTGAAAGACTGGTCAGCTGGAAAACGTGTTGAATGGATTTATCATATTTCCTTATCACCCACAAAGCTGCTGGGCTGATTAAGAGAATGGATGAACTGTTAAAAAAAAAAAAGAGGAAATGCTGAGAAAATGAAAGACATGATTTGACAAACTGAAAAGTATTTCAGGTCAAATTCAAGTTATAAAATTGGTCTGGGTCTGCAATATCCCAGAGGCAGGAGAAGGAAAAATGGGTAAAATGTACCAATTCATAAGTGTTATAAAAGAGAAAACTAATTCTTCTCTCTTTTTGTTGAAAAGCAGTTTTATTGTTTCCACAGCTGGATGTTTCATTGATCTTTGCGGACTGGATGGGACCGCACAGAGGACGACATGAGAAGCATCGGTGGCAAGCACCCGTCCGATGGGAGTGCAGGACCTTTGGTCATCGTGTACCTTGCCGTAGGTGCCACGGTCCTGCTGGAGAACGCCTTCTCGCTGACACCGGGACAGGTGCTGATTGAGGTGGAACAAGAAAGTTTCAGCATCTCTTGGGCGAGAAATAAAGCAAACAGAACACAAGCGCATTTCACATGTCCAGCCCAAAAGCAATGAGTGACTGCAAGATCTACATGTGTAAACAATGTGCACACAATGGATTTGATGTCCCTCTCGTATCAACAGGATGCTGGCTGATGATAGAGGCCGAGGTGCCTCTGTGTGTGACTAACTGTACATGCTAAACCAGATGAAAGAAAAAAAAAGGAGAACGAAGTTTGATTTTTACTGCCAATTAAGGAGAAGGAGGAGACGTGCTTCGTTGGCAGTTACTCAAGAAAGGTTCTGGATACCATCAGTTGTCATGACTCAAGAAGAAACGGTCAAAATACTGATAAAAGAAATAAACTTGCAGCCAAAGGTGGGGGAGCACAGAAAAAAGTGCTCTCCAACATAATTGAAGCTTTGAACTTGTTTTCCTGTGTACCTTGCAGTTTTTTTTTTGTACAGCTGCAGGAGGAGCCCTGCCAGAGGGTGGTGTCACTACATCGAATCATCATAAGTGGAGGAGAGTACAAAATGTAATGAAGGCAACCACAGTTATGCAAATATCACATTTTGCCTTTAATAACTGTCTGATAAAAGAGTGATATGTATGTTGAAACTAATCATGTTAACCCATGTTTAACCAGAGACAAGGTATTGTGTGATTAGACTCATGAACTAGGTTAGAGCAACAATAAAAAGTACCTAAGGTGCCTTTCTCTGGATGTGTGTGTGGTGTACATCTGTGAACTCGGAACAACTAGACTTATCGTTTGACTAATTATAGTTCCTTACTCCATGGCGAGTCTCTCTGGATCATTTAAAATGCGCATTGAATGAGTCCATAGAGTTGACTGAAATGATCAAGTCTCATAAGTCTAAACGTGTCTGATCTAACAGTGTCCACCTGCATGGCTCAAAGAAAGGTTTTTACATATGGCTAAAACTAATAAGTATAGGCGTCGGCTCACCATTGGTGGGATATATTCACAGGAATATTATCTACGGCGCAAAATATATGCAGTATCCCTTTTGTTTGTTTAGTGAAGAGAAGAATAACTAGTTTGATCTATGTATCTCTGTATTAACTTTGTGTATTTTGGGAACTTGTTTAGGGTTTAAAAAAAAGAATTAATCAGGAAATTTATAATACAGCTGGTACATGGTTTGGTGAAAAAAAAAACTATAATCTGAACACCTACCAGGTGTTTTGATTTACAATGATCGTGTCAGTGGGAATGTAATAAATCAAAACGTTCCAGGGGTTTGAAACTAGTCAAAACTAAAAAGTTGTATTGTGGAATTATGTTTTACATGCCATAAAGGCAAAAAAGGGTGGAATGATATAAAAATATGTTTTATAAGGTGTGAAGTTGCCTTTATGCCGATTCAAACATATATATTTTGTGTGTGTTACTTATTCAGAATTAAATGTCTAAAATTGCCATAAAAGCAAGGGTGGAATGATATAGAAATTATTATTTTAATGCTTTTATGTCAATCTAGACCTA
>NC_056500.1:52349068-52362069 GCF_014905685.2 Nematolebias whitei | reverse complement strand
AGAAGTGTTGGCAGAAGTGTTAGCAGAAGTGTTAGCAGAAGTGTTAGCGTTGTGTGACACAAAAACCTTCCTGCTAGACCACAGTGTCTGAAGAGTTTAACGAAGCTTTCAGGCAGATAAATTTACCTCGAGGAGTTTTTGTAATCCACGTCCTCGAGTGATTCGAGGAATCGTTCCAGCCCTACTGATGACGTCTCCTCCACCTGTCAATAACAGAAAGGGAGGGGGGAAGAACCCCTCCTGTTGTTGTTCTCGCTAGAGGATGACACAGGAGTGGATTTTCACTCCTGTCCTGTCCCACTCCTGGTAACATGACTCCTGCTCCTGTTTTTCATTTAATTTTTAGGAAATACATTGAATTTGATTTGATCTTCTACCCATTCCTGTTTAAATTACTTTGTGTTCTGCAGGTTTATTTCAAAAGATATGTCAACAGGAACAGTTCATCTGTGGTGAAATAGAGACATTTATTGTCTTAATCCAAACAAAAACCTTCACTAAATGTCATAAAACAATAATCCATGGCCTGTAGTCCATATAATGTTTCTACAGAGGATCAGCTGCTGAGTCTGTTTCTGGCTCTTTTCAAGGTCAGTTCCAGTAAAAACTAAAAATCTAACCAGTCCATGGGTCACACCATGTCTACCTTACATGAAAGAACCCAAACACAACAAGTTGCATTTTACTAATTTATTGAGCAATTGTTTCCTTTAAACAGTGACATCACTGTCATGTTTTAAATTGTTTAAACAAACAAATAAAAATAATGTACCAAGCAGAGAAGTCAACAAATAAAATGTTTAAAGGCATTATTATCCACTGGACGACGTCCTCCAGAAGTTCAGTCTGTGTGGTCGAGGTAACAAGCTCGTTTGGGTGAAGCATGATGTCGTGCATCTTCCCAGACTTCAGAGCATCATTTACAGACTGGACCATTGCAGGTCTGGTGTTCCACCTCATCTCTCCACAGCTGGACCAGTCCAGAGCCTTGTGGAACCTGAAAGTGACAGAAGACGTGCACGAGTCAAAATAGTGTCACAGTGACTACAAGTTACAATCTGTTGGTCTTTCTTTTGGAAATAAATATTTTATCAAAAACAAGAGATTTACAATTGAAACTAAGTCAAGAAAATGTGACATTTGTAATTATAAATTACAGAAGCTCAATGTTTCTTTATTTCACTTATCATATTTTATAATTATTTAATCAGCCTCACAGGCAGAGATTACAAGATGTTATGTCTCTTACCTGCTCTGTTGAAGTGTGTGACAAGGGTCTTTGTGTCCAAAGCTGTTTAACAGCTTGCTTCCAGAGCTAACAGCTTCCTGTGTTAGGTAGAAAAATTAAATTAAAGACAAACAAAAAGCTTAGTGCTACTTCTTGTGCCATGCTTTATAAAACAGTTATTGAATCAAGGATTTACTTATGTACCGTATTTTCCGGCGAACACGTCACATCGCCCTAAAAGTTGCATCAGTCCATATTTGTCTAATAAAGTGGAAAAATCCATAAATATGTTGCTTCGTCGTATACGCCGCATCTATTATGCATTACTGCTGACGTGTCGCGTTTGTTACGCACCACCGCCGGCAGCCCAGAAATGTGGACCGGTGTTGTGCCAAAAACTGATGGGCTGCCAAGTGGCGGCCGCGGGAGCGTGCACGGGAGGACTTTAACAAGAACGTAACAAGATTAAAACTTAAAAACAATTATTTGTTTGCTTGAAATTATAGTAAAGGTGTGTCTCAGTCTAAGTTTTGCTTAATAAATGCGCTTTGACGGTCAAATCAGCTGAATTTCAAAAGCAGATTCATGGAAGCGGCGGGCACGAGCAGAGGGATGAGCCTCCGCATTTCTTTGAAATGTAACAAGATTAACACCTAAAATGTTTATTTGTTTGCTCAAAATTGTAGCATAGGTGTGTCTCAGTTGAACTATTCCTTAAAAAATGCACTTTAATGGTCAAATCAGCTGAATTTCAAAAAAAGTTTTGCGGTTGCAAAGCGTGCACACACAGATGGACACCTGCTGCAATTCTTTAAAATTTAACAAGATAACCACCTAAAAAAAATATTTGTTTGCTCAAAATTTTAGCAAAGGTGTGTCTCAGTCTAACATTTGCTTAATAAATGCCCTTTAATGGTCAAATCAGCTGCATTTCGCCGGGGCGGTGTACCCGTTTTGACAGTTCCAAGCAGCAAGCAGAATGACGGTGGGAGACTATGGCAGGCCGATTGAGTCATTAATAGCTTGTGAAGATTCTCAGTCATCCAGGACATGGTAAATTCAAAAAATCTTAAGACAAAAGCAATAAAGTATAATAAATAAAGTCCAGTTGTTTTTGTCTTAAACTTTTTTGAATTCGTCATTTTAGCCAGGTTTACCTATTACATGATACAACAGCATGCCATACTGCTACTACTCTGATGCCATCAAGTGGCTGAAAGTGGTACTGCTAAAACATTTTCAGTCAGAATGCATGAAGACGGTCATATCTCAGCCAAAAAAAGGTTTATAAATATGGGGAAAAATCCATAAGTGTCGCTTCAGCCTATAAGTCGCAGGGCAAGTAAATTATGCAAAAAACTGGCTTATACGCCGGAAAATACGGTAGGTAAAACCTGCTAAAATACACCAGAATGCAGGAAATGGCAGCTACTTCAGTCAAAAAGTTATGGGGGAGGACCCACAGATCTCACACCAGTATGTCCCCCCCACAATAATTCTAATGCTAATACACTGTGTGGTTCAAGCCAAGAGCCATTGTCAACACTGGGGGCTAAGGCCCCTAAAAAGGGCTTCTAGAATCGCCCCTGGTGTGAAGAAATGAACTGAGAAAAATCAACTCTAAAATTTAACACAACAACATAATTGTACACGTCATATCTTAAATCTAAAACTAAAACAGTTATAATGTATATGCAACCAGTCTTTCATATAAAAACTGGGATATTTTTACCGGAGAATACTTTCACCAACGAGTTTGTTGTTGTACTGACATGGTTACAGCCGACAGTAACTATTTACACAATAAAGTGATAGTTATTCACGTTTTCTTCGATTTCAGGTAGAGCTGGTCAATAATTCGATATCGATATATCTCGTGATATACTTTTACTCAATAACGATGATGAGAGTTTTAAGCACGTTTTCCATATTTCGATAGGATTACAGCGTTTTCTGTTCGGGTTGAAGCGGCCTCTTCAGTTTCAACCCGGACAGAAAAAGGTGCGACACGACGACGTAAGTGCGTGGTGACGTAATGTTACGCAGAGCTCGAGTCCAGAAGGAGTTAGCGGTGGCAGGCTAGGCTAGGCTAATCTCCAACGTGCCTTAAGTTGTGACTGAACAAGGTTTCACAAGCCAAGAGAAGCAGATGACATCACTGATAAGAGGAAAGACTCATGTAATGGTGTGGAAGTGGTTCATCTTTCTGTGATCTGATCAGCTGCAGGTTTCACTCAGTGCTGGAGTCGTTCCAACCAGTGGTGGGAACATCAGACTTGTTCCATGTGAACAGTTTCCACTGGGTAGAATCTGCTGAGAGTCACAAGATGAAGCACAGTAAAGTTTGAGCCAACGTGTCCCTGAAACCCCCCCAGCTGTGTCAGAAGAGAAACACCTGCAGCAAACATCTGCTGCATGGGTTAGGTTATGGCGTTTAAAGTTAAAACTATTAATATATGTTGTTATTGATGAGATCTCATGTAAATTACTTGAGAATAAAAATAGCAAAATAAAGTAAGAGTTTTTGAATGACAAAGCTTTGTATATATTGTGTCATGTAATGATTGTTGCATATTTAATCTGTTGTAATGAAGTTTGGGGAAAGCAGGTGAAACAATTACACACTCATTTTATTTTACAAAAAAGAGCTATAAGAATTATTAGTAGGAAGTGCTATGGTCAGCCAACAAATATATTATTTCATCATTCAAACTATCAGTTGAAATGATTAAAATGTTATGATTTGGTTGAATATAGTATTTTACAAGTCATGTATAAAGCTCTTAAAAACATTAGCCCCAAATATTCAATAAAAACGTGTTAAAAAGAGAGTCTTTACAACGTTCAGGGAATGGAGCTGTTTGTAAAACTGTTGTGTTCCTGGTAAGTGTAGGAGGGGCAGGACCCCCAACAGATGAGGCTCTGACCATTTTTCACTTTAGACAAAGTTTAATTGTTAATAAATCATCTGAACATAAATACAGACTGGGAGTACTGGTTAAATCGAACCAACCAGCAGTTGGCCGTCTGATTCGGGCCGCTCCGCTCTCTCTATAACCCAGGGACTAACCCTCCAACCAAAAACTGGAATAAAAACAAGCTACACGGGTGACTCCCAGTCCCAAAAACATCCAGCTCAACAACAACAACAGTGACGGGTGCAACAATGAGAGGCCGGAGCGGGAGCCAGGCTGGAGAATAAGAACCACCAGACCAACGTCTCCTGGTCTCCCTCGCTCGTCCAGCAGGCGGAGCTTGGTGCTTGTAAGCCCCCTCAGCCAACGAGCTGCGCAGAGAGAAATGACATTAATTCAACACACACGGACATAACATTTTAACATCTTACCTCCACATCAATCTGGTTTCAGGAAACAACACAGCACAACCACTGCTTCACTGAAGGTTCTTAATGACGTTGTTGAAGCACTGGATGCTAAGGATTACTGTGCTGCACTTTTCTTAGACCTGTCTAAAGCTTTTGACACTGTGGATCAGAACATCTTGTGTCATAAACTCTCAGAAATCGGTTTCTCAGATCACACCATTGGTTGGTTCTCTATCTTTCAGACCGAAGGCAATGTGTTCAACATAATGGTACTTCCTCCAGTTATTTAACAGTCAACAATGGTGTACCACAAGGCTCAGTCTTAGGACCCACCCTCTTTACAATCTACATACATAATGTAGGTAAAAACATCCCTAATGCATCCATACATTTCTATGCTGACGACACAGTTGTTTATTGTCGAGCTAAAACAGTTGCTAAGGCTTTCCAGCTTTTGAAATCTGCATTTAACTACATCCAGACTGATTTGTTCCGCCTCAAACTTGTCCTAAATGCCGAAAAAACCAAAGGGATGCTTTTTTCAAATAGGAAGTTGGTCCCAGCAGTTCTTCCTCCGATTTTATCCTCAAATGGTGTCCCCATTGAGTTTGTTGATTCCTATAAATATTTGGGTATCTTGGTCAACTCACATCTTTCTTTTAAGCTCCATGTGGAAAACTTGGTAAAGAAACTGAAAGTTAAACTGGGTTTCTTTTTCAGAAACAGATCCTGTCTAACCCTGAATGCTAGAAAACGCCTTGTATCTGTGACTTTCCTTCCCTCAATTGATTTTGGTGATATTATTTACATGAACGCTCCTACAAGAACCCTGCAGATGTTGGATGCTGTCTATCATGGTGCACTAAGATTCATAACTGGCTGTGATTATCGTACCCACCACTGCACCCTGTATTCACTGGTTAACTGGACATCATTAACTTCACGCAGACTCTCTGGTACATTTTCATCTTTAAATCACTTCCTGGTCTGCTGCCTTCATACATCTCCTCCTACATGTCTCTGCGTGAGTGCAGTTACGGAGTGCACTCTCAGGACATCATTACCTGCAGTGTTCCCTCAGTGAGGACTGAACTAGACAAAAGGACCTTCTCCTACTCCGCTCCTGTTTCCTGGAACATCTTACAAAAAGATTTGAAGCTCTCGACCTTGACCTCTCTAAGTGGCTTTAAGAATCTGTTGGACTCCTGGCAGGGACCAATGCAGACATGTTCCTGTTTTTAGTTTTCTACATTTGTCTTGGAATCTAGCTGTTTTTTTGTTTTTGTTACCTTTTTCCTTTTAGCCATCCTATTTGTTAAAAAAAAACAAAAAAAACCCTGTAGTATGAGTTTTTATAACTGCTTATTGTTGTTGCTGTTGTCCATTGTTGTCATCTTTCTTTGTTGAAATCAGGTCTCTCTTGTAAATGAGTCCTCGAGGCTCAATGGGATTTACCTGTAGAAATAAAGGTTGATTGATAACGGACACGAAAGCTTCCATGTAGAACTGGTGTGAAGGAGGTGCGTTCAGGGACAGGATGTGAACTGTCTTATCACCATAAACCTTTCTAACAGTTGATGTTTCAGAAGATGATCAAGGTAAAGTTAATAAAGTATGATGCCATGTGAAGAATGATCGATGATTGTTTTCACTTTGGGGTTCAAGCCTGAGTTGTTTTCTAGTTATTTTATTTTTTAATAAAGGGGCAGATATTCTTCTTTCTGCACCTTTTCATTCAATGTTTTTTTCTTTTTGATGTATTTGTTAATTTACATTAATTTATTTGTACAGTTTGAACAGTTTTTCTGAGGCTTTTATATTGTGTAAGAAATATATTTTGATAAAAGTTGTGCCCATATCGTCCAGCCCTAATTCCAGTATCCAGCAGGACGTCTCAATATAAAAATAGGGATATTTTTACCGGAGAGTGCGTGCACTTTAACCAGGAAGACGTTTTTTATTATTATTTTTACATTACAAACCGCAACAGATAATGAGGATTTTAACCTAAACATAACAAAGCAGAGCATCATTTTTAAACTAAAAGGGACAAGGTGGAGAACAATGCTCTGTTTGAGTTTATTTAGTGACAGTAAACTGCAGCTCCTCACAGCTGAGACTAAAGTTTAAATCAGCACAGCACCAACACAACTCTCATGAAGTTCAGTTATTTGACACTTTCCTGCCTGTTCTGTGACTTTAATACACAGACACTTCTTACCTTGAACTACTTTCAGCCACTCGGTTGGTGTTTTGCTGCTTCTCCCTCTCAGTGAAAAGCAGCAGCTGGAACAGTTGACTTCTGGGCAATGTATTTCTTTTGACTTGTGTTAAACTGAAGGCTTACTGAAAGAAAACTACAGAAGAGCTGCGCCTGTCCCGTTTTTTTTTTTTTTTTTTTTTTTTTTTTGTTTTTTTTTTGTTATTGGTCGGTTCCCGCTCCTGTCTGCTTCTGTTAACTTTCAGTCCGGTCACGTCCTGGTCATGTGCGTTATAATAAGGTTGACTCCCGTCTCGCCGGAATCACGTGACCCCCAGTTCTCCCGAAAAAATGTCATCCTCTAGTTTTTGCTCTGTGTTTGGGTGAGAGTTTAAAATGAGGTCCCAGTATTTGAACACATATTTACCGATAAAGATTGAACGAGTATATCATTTTTAAACTCGACATTAACATAATAATACCCGAGTAGAACTTGAGTATTCGATGATGTCATAGATCTCAAGATGCATAAATAAATAAAACCGCAAAACAAGGTAATTATTTACAAAAAAGACCAACAAAACATTGGGAGCGTATATTATGCTCCTACCATTTATCATACTGCAAATAAGTCACAGGAAAACTAAACTATTAGTTTTTATTATCAAACTGCAAACGTGAAGAAACGTGCAGCACGTCAAAAACGAAACTTAAACGAAACTGGTTCTGGTTCTGTGGATTGGACCCGGTGTTACACCATACTCCATGACCTGCAACAGTGCAACACCGCCCCCTACGGTCATACGGTGGTCACATAATATGACGTCACTACGGATACTCAACGTTACATTTTTAACCTTGATAGATGTCCTAACAATCGATGAGTAGATTACTCGAGTACTCTGTTAATGCCCTACATAGGAAGATGTCACAATTTTTTTTTAAAAACTTTTATTAAAACATGTACCAGACTCGACTGCTTTGCGTCTCCAGTGCTCGACCATCGATACGTTGATGCAAAGCTTACGGGCTGCAGCCGTTTCCTCCTTCGACCGATCAATCGCTTTTAGGTCATGAGGTCATTCTCTCTGAGTCACAAACGCCTGCCCCCAAGAGTGGCGGGGTGCTGGGAGCCACGAGCGCCCAGCTCTGTCCAAGGAAAATGTTAGTCAGCGGCAGGAAGTTACAGAGACAGCAGGAAGTCTGTCAAAATAAAATATAAAAATATAACGTTTGAAAATTGTGAAAAAAATACATAAGACGCTCCTGCTTATAAACTGCAGGGTACAAAGTGTGAGAATAAAGTAGTGGCTTGTACACCGGCAGTTATGGTAGTTTGCCAAGTTATTGAGCTTGTTTTTCTTTTTCTACAGGTCTTCCTGCTTCTTGCCCAGTGGAGAACATGCTGTTTCGCCCTCCTCCCAGGATCACTCTGAAGCTGAAGATGCCCAAAGCCTTGAGTAAGGGAAACGCAAATCCCACTTTCAAACCTGGCTTGAAGATGTGTTCATACACTAAACCTAGTGGTCTGCTCTGCCCAGACATTAGCAGTAATGTTTCTGAACACACTGCTGGGGGGCTTGGTCTTGGCAAGCCTCAGCTACTCACTCGTGGTGGCAAAGAGGAGCGCTCCAATGGCCGATTGACGTCCTCTGGTCACCCGAGCACCATGCCGTTGACTGGGAGACCAACAAGCAAACATTTGGCTTTGCAAGCCGCATTCCATGGTCATTCTTCCAACAGCAATGGTAAACTGGACCAGGACCGAACAGGTTTGCCCAAATCTAACGGTGCATTAGAAAAGCCTCAGAAGGACAGCTCCTGCCAAACGCCCAATAACCGGGACGCCTCAAAGCTGGATTTTAACTGTCGCAAGTCAGCCATGGAACGCTTTGGCAGATCCTTCAAAGAGGCAACTATCAACTTGGTACGGACAACAGAGAACCTGCGAGTCTCCGAAAATCTGTCCAGAAAGAGTTCGACTAAGGACAGACTGTGGGCAGCACCTGTGTTGGAACACAAAGTAAAAAACAGCCGATCTTATCAGGACAGCGATGGGTACTGCCCCGACCTGGAGCTGAGCGATTCAGAGCCAGAAGCCAAAGGTCGGTGCAGGCAGACTGCTCGACTCCTAAAGGATAAGAAGGAAAAGCAGTCATTCGGCTCCAGAACCACCACCCAAAGGTGATGGCAGTCTGTCTCTCACAACACATTCGTGTTAGTGACAAAGCCGTCATGCTAATGGTGCTGCACAAACGACTGCACAACTGACTGGTAACGTGAAACGGAGGCCAAAATGTTCTACTTTTTTGCATTTTTGATAAAACTGTCCAAGAATTTCAACTGATTTTTTTTCTGACAGAACAAACCCCAAACAGCTGCTACACTTGTTTTCATTTTGATTTGTCACGTAGTGGGTGTAGAGAGTAAAATGCTTCTGTGTTGGCTCCTACTGGAAAAAATAACGAGATAAAACATCTGCGACTCAGAAAGGGAAGAAATGTGCAAGAAAGTCTGTGAAATGTGTCTTTGCTGTTACTTTTCTTGTTTATACAATAAAAAATGTGCATGACTGGTTCCTGAGAGCTCTGTGGTGTTTTTTCTTTTCTTAAACAGATGATGAAGTTGACACGCTGAGGTGGTGTTTATTTATTTATGAACCTTTATTTAACCAGGTGAATCTCATTGAGATCACAGATCTCTTTTGCAAGGGAGGCCTGCTCCTGAAGCAGACTAACATGCATGTTTTTGATCTGTGGGAGGAAACCGGAGTACCTGGAGAAAACCCACGCAGCACGAGAAGAACATGCAAACTCTACACAGAAAGACCCCAGGTCCAACCGGGGATTGAACCCAGGACCTTCTTTTTTTAAAATAATTTTAAGCTGCATTTGTCCAAAAGCAACTTTTTTGTCTTGATACTAATATATTACTAGCATAGTATTTATTTAGGAGAAGGTGGAAAATCTGTGTCAACACTCCAGAACCTTGAGTTTGATTTGGTGAAATGCATTGCAGTCATAAAAAACAATGGATCTATTTCCAGTAAAGCTATACATATCTGGTCATAATGTAGCTCCTAAGTTTGTGTAACTGCAGCCTCACATATTAAGAGCCATACACTGTTCTACTTTACCGTTTTTTACTAATGAAGTGCATGTTTCCAGGGTCCCGCTAATAAAATGTTTTGCTTTGACTGATCTTTAGCAAAGTGAGGACTTCTGTTAAAAAGCAGCTCCATTTCAGATTATGAACAGTTAGATGTGGACAAATTTACTGTTTTTCAAACAAAACAGTCAGTGAATAAACTTGAAGCTGATAAAAATAATGAAAAGCATTGCTAAAACTCAACTAAGCAATCATTCACTGCTTTTTAATTTAGATTCACCAGAATTCAATATATATTGAAAAACACTAATGAAACTGGCCTTGACTGAAAATGATTAGTTCTCTTATTTAGATATTTTGTGGCACAACCTTTTGAGGTGGGCAGCACGGTGACACAGCTGGTAGAGCTGCTGCCTCTCAGCGAGCAGGTCGCCGGTTCAAATTCCAGCCTGGGAACTTTCTGGGTGGAGCTTGCATGTTCTCCGTGCATGCGTAGGTTTTCTCCAGGCACTTTGGTTTCCTCCCACAGACCAAAAAACGTGCATGTTATGCTGATTGATAACTAAATTGTCCCTAGGTAAGAGAGTGAATGGTTGTTTGTCTCTGTGTCCTTGTGATGGACTGGAGACCTGTCCGGGGTAGGGCTGAAACTATTACTCAAATAATTTGAATACCTCGATTACTAAAAATCCTCAAGGAAAATTTATCTGCCTCGAAGCTTCATTGAACTATTCACTGCACTGTGGTCTAGCCGGAAGGTTTTTGTGTTGCACAACGCTAGCATCGCTACCGCTAATGCTTCCGCTAGCGCCTGGTGTGTGCACATGTGCTAATTTCTATTTTGTATAGGCTTCGCCCTTGTAGATGAACAGATGCTGCGAAATATTCATCAATTAAAACGGATTCTTCATTTTTCTGGACTGAATAAAACGTGCATTGATGTTAATGAAATGCAAACGTGAGACGTCATTTATCTTTGACCCATCAACATGAATGCGGTCATTTATTTTACAGAATCAAAGTTTAACATCAAACATTTACATTAATTTGGCAAAATATGAAAATAACAACATAATTAACAGCTTTACAGGTAGTGAGAAACAATTCGGCGATTGTTTCCACTCTTCAGCAGAACAGCAGACATCAATGAAAACTGTACAATTATGATCAATTATCCACACGGCGGTGGATGAGCACTTTACACAGACATTTCTAAAATATCTGGAAGGATTTCTACTTGAGAGAAGAATTTAAAGATGGGAATGAAGTTTAAAGGGAGTAAAAGATGGTAGGTGAGGGGAAGTGTTCACCAGAACCGACACTCTCCATCAGAACCCAGCTTTCCTCGGTACGCTTTGGTAGGAAACTTGACTCATTACCTTTCTGAAGATTAATCAGCAGATATGGAGGTCCAGTTAACGCTACCTGTCCAGCGTCTCCATAGGATGGCTGTGACTCGTCCGAAGTAGTGACGAGATTCCGTCCGACACCAGCTCACATCAGCAATAGACTTCACATGAGTGGGGTCCTTCAGAAGTTCCACTCAGAGGTGGAGGATATTATAATCCATCTCGGAGGAGCCTTATCATGCTGGACTTCTGTTCTCCCAAACGACTTCTCAGCGCCTCACCGAACTCCTCAGAAGCTTCACCGAACTGAACTTTTCAGACTCTGAACTGAGAGAACTAGGAAGTACCGGCATTTTAAAGAGCTCTATTCCCGGTTCATTTGAGCGTCCCTGATTGGGTAATATCAACCAGACAGGGGTGTGTTTTGTGATGTAAGAGGTTACTAGAAGTCAGAAAACAGCAAGAATTGTTATGGAACAGATTAAACTTCTCAGAGACAGAGAGAGTTTTGTTTTGGCAAGTTTTAGAAACAGGTGCCACCTCCTCCGTTGACGTCTGAGAGGATGTAAACAAGACACGTCTGCTTCGACTCCTGACCTTGGAAAACGCACACTTGCTCATTCAAAGACAGAAATCAGAAAATGCATAAAAATCTGTAACAGACCTTAACATGAATTCTAACTCTGCATAAGCATTAAAAAATCATTACACTGTTTCACAGTTAATAAAATTGATTAGTTCACTGCAACATCTAAAATGGTTTGAACTAAAACACTTTGGTTATCAACATTTGTAAAATAGTAATGATAATAAAAAGAGAGTGTTCTTTCACTTGATTTTCAAGAAGGAAAGTCTCAGGATGGGTGAACCTGTATTTCTGGATTCAAATCAATGAAATGACAGTTTCTGTCCCACAAGGTTCTTAAGGTCAAGGGATTTGACCTTAGGCTTAGTTTTGACATCGGGTTAAGTTCACTACAGTCCCCCCTTTGGAAATCATCACCTGTCCATGGGGATGAATTCCAAACATGAACTTACGCCTTCGATTGTCCTTGAAGCTTGATGTCATCCAGCAAAGAAACAAGAGTCAAGAGTAATCCAGCAAGGAAAACCAAAGTCAAAAGTAATCCAGCAAGGAAAACAAAGTCAAAGGTAATTCCACAATGTTCTTGGCAATTCCATTGTGTTGATTATAATTCCATAACATCTCGGTAATTCCATTGTAGCAATGCTTTAACCCCTTGGAAACAGAGTCTGTAATCCATTGGAAAAAGTCATATAATCCACAACGGTAAATCCACAACGATTGGAAGTGTTGATTAATCAGCATACAGAGGGGTACCCTTGGATTGAACTGAAGATGCGGCCACTGGATGAAGAGCGGAGACCAACGTCAGGATTGCAGGTCGCCTCCAGCGAAGGTCGTCTCTGGGCGACGTCCAGTCGGTGTCGTTCTGGTTCAATGTGACATGCAATTATGTGGTTTACGGTGGGCTTATGAAGGGGATTTTACATAAGGCCTTAAACTATATGCACCTGGTGTGTAAGCTATTATGGTTGGGAACAGCTACAACTACCAGTTAAGGGGTGGAACATGCTGAAAAGGGTAACTACAGGGGTTTATACCTATAGAAAAGGGTTCCAAACTATTTTTCCATTTCTAACTTGGTTTAAGTTAGCTTTACATGGCAAAATATAGTTTGGTTCAATTGTCTGTTGTCTTTTAGACGAACGACTTGAGATTGGGTGTTTGGTTTCCCCATAAATGTTTTGGAAGTCTATGGCGAGACT
>NC_056500.1:52334943-52348968 GCF_014905685.2 Nematolebias whitei | reverse complement strand
TTGCCGTGATTGAAACATCTGTTCAGAATGTTTTCTTGTGAGGACCTCGTGTTCACTTTTAAATTGAAGGAAGTGTTCTTCAATCTTCTGAACCACCTCTTTTTCACTGTATAACCTTAGTGCAAGGTCATCAGCTTTCCTAACAACTGCATAGAATGATTCTTTCAGCAAAATTGCAATTCTAGCCAGCTTTTCATAACTTGACAATGTAATTTCTGTAGAGGTCACAACTTCTGCAACCTCCATCAGATCGTCCAACAACTCTTTTGGGTTCATGCAGTCCGCCCGTCTGCCATATGGATGTAAGGAAGCTGTCAGCAGCGCTAACGCATCTTCCAATCTGTCCTTCATCCCATAAGGATCAAAGTCTTTTTCCCTGACACCTGTCATGGTTATTCACCGTTCAGCACTTTTTCTGGATAAAACAATTGCCAGCTTCAGATATTTTTACAGGTAGATAATTGTATTCAAATGTCAATGAGTTTCACACTATTTTAGCTTTGGGTTTACACAAAAGTACTGTTATAAGTCAACTTATTCAAATGTGAGCACCTATCTCAGGTTTTACCCCAATTCATGAATATTTAAGTAAATGCTTCCATGCAGTGTTACTTGTATGTGCTTATCTTTCAACAGATACTAGATTACCAAGCGCTTTTTTGAGTATTTTACTCTAAAGCACTGAATTTTTATAAACCTGCAATTTTTCTTTGTAGTCTCACAGCACATCAGTTTAAAAATGTTTTTAAACCGTTTACTTCCAGAAATTCGCTATTTTAAACAGTTACTCATCAACCCAGGTGGGTGAAAAGAGAAAAGAAAATTGATGATGTTTCAGGATTAATTAGTCTTTCTTCAGAAAAACTGTTATTACTCCTGTCCTCCTGTCAGTATTTCCTATTTAAAATTAAATAGGAGATGTAATTGTTTAGGTGGTAAATAAAATCAGAAAAGTCTCTCTTTCCTGATATATTTACTCTTATTTAGTGATTTAGCAATTAAACGTGCATCATCTTCTAGCAAATGAGTAAACTTTATCAACTCTGTGAATATCTGAACTGTACCTTTTTTGTTAAAAAGTTTCTACCTTTTCATTTTGTACCTCCTTGTTTGAGGAATTCAGTGAATGAAAATGTCCTGGTAAATGCCTGTCTCGCATAAATACCTTAATTACTTTTTAAATGCAAGATAACAGTGATTATTCAGCTTTGAAGAACGTTTATTAACTCAAAAATGCCTTACAGAAAAAAAAAAACGTTTAATTTCACTAAAATACCTAAAACTGAAGTGAAACTGTGATCTCAAGTTTCTCCAGGAGGGGGCAGTGTTTAGCTTTCTACCAGCAGGAGTCTATGACGACTTCCTGTGACGTTCGGTTGACATCCTGTTTTTAGCCGCTTAGCTTAAAGTTAGCTTCGGCTAAACTCGGTTAAAATCAACATTTCTGAACGGATTGAAGCGTAAACGTGGCGTTCTTTCAACAAGCACGACTTTTTTGCATGAAACATGAGTTTTCTGGGACATATGGCAGCTTTATTTAGTGATTTTAAGCACAGCAAAGCTCTCGGTTGCAACCGAGCTCATTTCCGACATGGAGGAAGTGACGTGACACGTCACTCACCCGGTCGTTAGCTGTTAGCTTAAAATTAGCATCGCTAGCGTTGTTCAAAAACATCATTTAATGACGGATTTTAAACTCAAACGCGGCGAAATTTCAACAATTATGCTTCGAAGACACGAAGCATCGTATCAGAATCAACTTTTAAAGCGTTTTTGAACTTTAAAAAGCAGATTTTATTCCCTATGAAAAACGAGTTTTCATTTCCGGGTCACGTGACTGGATCGTTCAATGACAGAGCAACACGACCTGACACGTCAGAGTTAGTCACTACTGACACGTCTGTCAGCCAATCAAAACGTTACACACGGTCTTTTTCAACCAATCACGCAGCGTTTTCCCCAGCTAGCATGTTAGATTTATCTGAACAAGTCCGTCAACTTTTTGTCTTTTAAACTGTCAAAATGCACTAATTTCTGTTACAAGTGTCACGAATCAAGCTCTGAGCTGCACGGAGTCGGTGCCCCGGCCTCAAAAACGTCTTTCTAGCTATTTAAACAACTCGTTCGATCTTTTTCAGAACCGAGCCGGTACCAGAACCGCGTCTGGACCGTCTTTAAACAGAATAAAGCGTTTCCACACAAACCCAGCTTTAGTTACACATAACAGGCGTACAATTTCAGCTTTAAAAGACATATGACTCACAATTTCAGCTCCATAACATTGCCAGCGTACACATGCAGAGTCAAGCTCCAAGCGGCGCAGCTTCAGCTGCGTTTCAGCACAGCTGACAAACTGTTATTTTTCTTCATGCCAACACGTAAAATCAATCTTTACACGAATACACAGTCCATTTATGATCCCCGTACGGGCCACCAATATGTAGATGAACAGATGCTGCGAAATATTCATCAATTAAAACGGATTCTTCATTTTTCTGGACTGAATAAAACGTGCATTGATGTTAATGAAATGCAAACGTGAGACGTCATTTATCTTTGACCCATCAACATGAATGCGGTCATTTATTTTACAGAATCAAAGTTTAACATCAAACATTTACATTAATTTGGCAAAATATGAAAATAACAACATAATTAACAGCTTTACAGGTAGTGAGAAACAATTCGGCGATTGTTTCCACTCTTCAGCAGAACAGCAGACATCAATGAAAACTGTACAATTATGATCAATTATCCACACGGCGGTGGATGAGCACTTTACACAGACATTTCTAAAATATCTGGAAGGATTTCTACTTGAGAGAAGAATTTAAAGATGGGAATGAAGTTTAAAGGGAGTAAAAGATGGTAGGTGAGGGGAAGTGTTCACCAGAACCGACACTCTCCATCAGAACCCAGCTTTCCTCGGTACGCTTTGGTAGGAAACTTGACTCATTACCTTTCTGAAGATTAATCAGCAGATATGGAGGTCCAGTTAACGCTACCTGTCCAGCGTCTCCATAGGATGGCTGTGACTCGTCCGAAGTAGTGACGAGATTCCGTCCGACACCAGCTCACATCAGCAATAGACTTCACATGAGTGGGGTCCTTCAGAAGTTCCACTCAGAGGTGGAGGATATTATAATCCAACTCGGAGGAGCCTTATCATGCTGGACTTCTGTTCTCCCAAACGACTTCTCAGCGCCTCACCGAACTCCTCAGAAGCTTCACCGAACTGAACTTTTCAGACTCTGAACTGAGAGAACTAGGAAGTACCGGCATTTTAAAGAGCTCTATTCCCAGTTCATTTGAGCGTCCCTGATTGGGTAATATCAACCAGACAGGGGTGTGTTTTGTGATGTAAGAGGTTACTAGAAGTCAGAAAACAGCAAGAATTGTTATGGAACAGATTAAACTGTTCTCAGAGACAGAGAGAGTTTTGTTTTGGCGAGTTTTAGAAACAGGTGCCACCTCCTCCGTTGACGTCTGAGAGGATGTAAACAAGACACATGTCTGCTTCGACTCCTGACCTTGGAAAACGCACACTTGCTCATTCAAAGACAGAAATCAGAAAATGCATAAAAATCTGTAACAGACCTTAACATGAATTCTAACTCTGCATAAGCATTAAAAAATCATTACACTGTTTCACAGTTAATAAAATTGATTAGTTCACTGCAACATCTAAAATGGTTTGAACTAAGACACTTTGATTATCAACATTTGTAAAATAGTAATGATAATAAAAAGAGTGTTCTTTCACTTGATTTTCAAGAAGGAAAGTCTCAGGATGGGTGAACCTGTATTTCTGGATTCAAATCAATGAAATGACAGTTTCTGTCCCACAAGGTTCTTAAGGTCAAGGGATTTGACCTTAGGCTTAGTTTTGACATCGGGTTAAGTTCACTACACCCTTTAAGGCTATCGCCTGTGTGTTTATCCCTTCGCGCACAGCGCAGCACTGAAAACTTTAGTCCACGCCCACCGGCTGTGTGGAACCTACCCCCGGTCCGTATAAATTACGGTGAGACCGGGCAATCGGCTCCCTTTTTTTTTTTCAGCCAACCAGCACTGCAGAACGAGAAGTTGTCCAGCACCATCCACCTGTGCCTGTCCTGCCAGACCGGCTACATCATGAGTTTCGACCGGCATGACATCTGTGAAGGATGCCTAAGTCCCCATCACGCTGACCTCGCCTCCTTCTGCCGTCCCTGTGACCTCCTTCCCGAGGAGAAGCAGAGACGAGCAGCCTTATTCAAGGTTAACGCCGAGGAGTGTTTTTCCACGGCAGGGAACTTCTTGCTGGACGACGCCATTGCCTTTATTGACGCAGAGTCAGACAGCGAACCGAATGATTCCTCCGAGAAAGGTGATGCTGAGCGGATGCTCCCCCCCCCCCCCAAGGTCTTCCCACATCGGCGAGCACACAGCTCCCAGCCATTGTTGCCCTCCTCTCGGAGCTGCCCGGCATAATCCAAGAGGCAGCTGACACAAAGGGACTTGCTGTCCCTCTCCTCCCCCCGCCCCCATCGGACGATCTGGCGGGAAGGTTTGGCTCCACCCCAGCTCGCCTCCCTGACCCCATCTGGCCTCATTTTCCAGCAGTGACGTCCTACTGGAACGAGGCTGCAGCCGGGCCCGGCAAGCTGAAGGCGCCCGTCTCCACCTTCGCTTCCATTACCAGAGTGGAGGGTTTTACTGATCGGAACTTTACCTCGGTTCCCCCTCTGGAGCCAAGCCTGGCGGAGGCGCTTGGGGCAAAAACTTCCAGGATGGACAAACGACCTGTCCCTCCAGGGAAACATGACCAGACAGTGACTAAGCTCTCCAATTGAGCTCACCAGTGCTCATTCCAGGCGGCTGCGGAAAACAACAACGTCGCCCTGCTAGCCTACAGCATCTCAAAAAGGCTGGAGGACACAGACCTGCCAGAGGAGACAAAGAGCTCTCTTTGTAAGGCTGCTGATGTCATTTTAAACATGTGCGCCACCTCTGCGGTCTGCCTGTCTCGCATCGCCGCCTGGATGACCATGATCCAGAGGTCCACCTGGCTCCGCCTCTCTCCATCCATGCAGGAGAGGCTGCAGAAGGACCTGCTGGAGGGCCCCCATCACTCTGGATGCGCTGTTCGGGGACAACTTCAAGGACATGCTGGAAAAGTCCCAGAAGTCCGAGGAGGTGTCAGAGACTGTATGTCACCTGGTATAGCCACAGCCGTCCCTCCGGCCGCTGGAGGGATTGCCGTGGCCAGCGGCAGAGGCGCTCCACAGCTGCAGCAGCAACTCCACACCCTGCTCCCCCCCCACCACCACCACCACCACCACCACCACAAGAGAACAGCCCTTCCTGGCGCGCCAATCAGCGACCCAGCGCTTCCCCAGAGGCCGTCAGCAAGCTCCGCCCTGGACCAATCAGCCACAGGGCCCACAGAGGAGGCAGCACAAGAAATGACTCCTTGGGGGGGAATGTGTGTGATTTTAATGATGATTTTCGTTTTACAATAAAACAGAAACATCACTCAGAGAGTAAAGTTTCGTCTGATTCCAGCCTGACTGTCAGATTGAATGATCTCACAGCTGTCTCTCTTCACACATTCCCCACACAGAACGAGCCAGTAATCTCTAAACAGCGTTTTAAAAGGCACCGCAGTTCGGTAAATCGCACAAAACACTTTTCTGCCACGTCAGCTAAAAATTGTTTTTCGGCAGACCGAGTCCAGTAAAAACCCTCGCTCTCAGCTAGAGCCCATCTTATTTTCTGATGTTTTTGACAATTCATCACGCAGCGGGAGTAAACGTTTTTCTCCGCGACAAATGCAACCTCCACCCAAATGGCGTCTCATTCAAAAAAGCGCTCACGCCTCCTCTCAGTGCGCGTCGGCTCACAACAGCTCTAACGTGAGCCCGCAGCCTGGGCTCAGCACAGAGGCGCTCATGCAGCCCTTTCTGTCGGAGCCCCCCTTGAGTTCCTCCCGGAGAATCTCCGGAGCGGGTGACGGCGGTAGGGGCTTTAACCTGGCTGACATTTGTAAACAGCACAAACCAAAGCGCTGATGTTACACCTGCTAAACCTGGGTTTTCTATAAACTGGAAAAAGAA
This sequence comes from Nematolebias whitei, assembly GCF_014905685.2. Taxonomy (NCBI): domain Eukaryota; kingdom Metazoa; phylum Chordata; class Actinopteri; order Cyprinodontiformes; family Rivulidae; genus Nematolebias; species Nematolebias whitei. The sequence goes on along the minus strand of NC_056500.1, from coordinate 52,342,870 downwards.
TTCTGTTCTCCCGTCCCAGATGATGGTTTATCTGGGAGTGGAGCTAAACTCAACCACAATGAGAGCTCGTTTATCACAGCCGAGAGCCGAAGCTCTGTTAGCTCAGCTCCACCGCGTCAAACCCTGCAATGTAGTAACAGCTCTCTTAGTCATGCGACTTCTAGGAATGATGTCATCGGTTCACATTGTGGTTCCGTTGGGCTTGCGTCACATGACACGCCTTCAGAGATGGTTCGCCCGCCTGCGCATTGATCCGGTGCATCAGAAGAGGCGGATGATCTCTGTGTCCCCCTCCGTGAGAACCGATCTGAATCACTGGGGGAACCCCTTCATTCTGTCAGAGGGAGTTCCCATCAGCAGGCCTACATCACACGTCTCAGTTTTCACAGACGCGTCCCTGTCAGGCTGGGAAGGAACATGTCTGTCCCAAGCAGTGGGGGCACAGTGGCTGGACCACATGTCTTTTCACAGAAATGTGCTAGAATGTCTCATGGTTTGGAATGTGATTCAGCATTTTGCTCCCCTGCTGCGGGATCAGCATGTTCTGATCCACACAGACAACAAGGTGACGGCAGTTTACATAAACCGTCAGGGAGGCATGCGCTCAGCCCAACTGTTGCGCATCGCGAGACAGCTGTTGTGTTGGGCACACAAAAACCTGCTCTCCATCAGAGCAGTGTACATTCCCGGCGTCCTGAACGGAAGCGGACATAATGTCGAGGGGCGGTCCCCGCCACAGAGACTGGAGTCTCCATCCCGAGCTGATCTCTCAGATTTGGAGCAGGTTCGGCCGAGCAGCAGTGGATCTGTTCAACACACGGGAGAACGCCCAGTGTCAATTATGGTTTTCACTGAGCCCACGGGATGACCCACCGTTAGGAGTGGACGCCTTCGCTCAAAACTCATGGCCAAAAATGCTCCTTTACACACTCTCTCCAGTCCCGCTAATATCACGGATTGTGAACTGGGTCCAGGAGGAAGAACTGTCAGTCATCCTCGTAGCTCCCGAGTGCATAAGCACCCCGTGGTTCCCAAATCGGCAGCGTCTGATTTTGGGTCAGCAGGGAAAACTGCTGTGGAGGGAAGACACTCACCTCCAGGCGGGAGGAGCGATCAGGAGTTACCCAGAAATAGGTCAGCACCTTTGGGTCTGGCCGCTGAATGGATCAGTTTAGAAAAGATGGGCCTCCCACAGGATGTGGTGCGTACAATCCAGGGCACATTAGCTACTTCCACCACAGCACTGTACACATCAAGTGGACAGTTTTTCAGCGCTGGTGCACAGAGAAAGGTGTAGAGGCCATCTCATGTCCACTAGGTGGTGTGCTGTCATTTCTACAGCAACTGATGGACAGAAATTTAGCATTCAGCACAATTAAAACTTATGCTGCAGCTATTTCTTCCTGTCATGAGGTTTTTCAGTGACATAACAATTCTTAACCACCCGCTGATTAAGTGTTTTTCTGAAAGGTGTACAGAGACACAGACCTGTGTCACGTCCACTAGCTCCACAGTGGGACCTAACGATGGTCTTGTGCGCACTGATAAAAGCTCCTTTTGAGCCTTTAGATCAGGTTTCACTTAAATTTCTGTCATTTAAAACAGCCCTGCTGTTAGTTCTGACGTTGGCAAAGAGAGTGAGTGATTATCTGCTCTCTCTGTTGCTCCCTCATGTCTCAGAATTCAAGCTGATGGCAGTTCAGGTATGCTGCGTCCTAACCCTGCTTTTACTCCTAAAAGCATTCAGATCGAGAGTGATAATCTTGGATGGGTTTTATCTTCCTCCTCATAATTCGGAGGAGGAAGCAACTTCTCACTACCTCTGCCTCGTGCGCGCGCTTTCGTGCTGTGTAACATGCACGGCCACACTGCGCCGCTCTCAGCGTATGTTTGTGCATTACTGGGACAGCTCTTCAAGACGCTCTGTATCCACTCAGCGCCTCTCACACTGGTTGTGTGAGGCTATTTCTGAAGCTTACAGTTCATCTGGGCTGGATCCTCCAGAGAATCTCAGAGCACATTCCACCAGAGGGTTTTCATCCTCCATGGCTCTGCATGGAAGGATGACAGTGGAGGATATCTGTATGGCGGCTGCCTGGTCATCGCCATGTTTAATTATTCGTTTTTATCTGTGATGTTTCTACTTTCTCCATGACCCATTCTGTTCTCAGGGTTCTGACAGAATGATTATTATTTGTTTCATGGAGCTTCACTTTTGAGCTCACACCTGCCTGCATGCAGTCGCAGTGTGAGATATTTATTATCAGTCACAAGTTGATGACTGCTGATTTTATTGTTATTAATTGGTTCATCCTGAGGAGCTGTTGGCCTACTCTGTTCATCGTTACACTGTTACAATTCGTAACCTCTGTTGTTCCAGGTCTGCTATCTCAGCCTTCCTCCCCCACCGGGATCCTTTTCTCCGGGGCGCTCCTGTACATGGAGCGCATAATTATGCTCTGCATACACAGAAGGCTGAGTGATTAAATGTTTTTTTGTGCAAGCAGGTGCTTCATGTTGTGTCTGAATGGACCCAGTGAGGCATAGACTACATCCTGCTTCGCCTTTGACCCACTAGCGATAGCCTTAAAGGGCGAAGCCTATATGAAAAAGAACGTTGGTTACGTACGGTAACCCCAGATTCTATGAGTTTAGGCGCAGCCCTTTAAGCTCTGGGCCTCACTGGTTCCTAAGTGGCTGAAGAAAAAAGCTATTTGGGAGCCGATTGCCCGGTCTCACCGTAATTTATACGGACCGGGGGTGAGGCCCACACAGCAGGTGGGTGCGGACTAAAGTTTTCAGTGCTGCACTGCACGCGACGGGATAAACCCATTAGCGATAGCCTTAAAGGGCTGCACATATATTCACAGAATTTGGGTTACAGTGTGTAATCAACTTTTGTAGCTTTGGAGGGAAACAGAAGAGCCCCAAAAACGACAAACTCTGACCCGGCGCCAAAGGCATTTTTTAAAGATGGTTTTTCAGAAATTCTTTCATGTGCATGTCAGGTTTGTTCAACAAAAGAGTGGAAATGTTAAAACTGTTCATTATATCCTGATGCATGCTCAATAATCCAGGTAGAAAAATCTAAAAAAGTTCAATCTGGTCCTCTGGACATTCAAAACAAAGCAAAACTACAAAAAAAAAAAGTAGAAACGTTTCGTCTCTCATCCTGAGGACTTCCTCAGTCTGAGGTGCTGTATTCAGCTCAGTCTCTTAAATAGCACCTTCTCAGAGTGGATCAACCAGTTTGCTGCTGACAACCAAAACCAGCTGATCACATGCTCAAGAAGGACCATCAGCCTAACAATGGATCATTAGCACCTGATGGCTGTTTACTACTCACAGAGGGCTGAGTGATACTAGCAATCACAGCATTGTAAGAGGGGGACAGTTGAACCCGGAGGCTCCACCCCTGTTTAATGATGGACGATTTCTTTTCACAAAGATGGCCTCCTTTACTCCTCTCTCAAACCATCGTTCCTCTCTATCCAGGATGTGAACATCTTCATCCTTGAAAGAGTGACCGCTGGCCTGGAGATGAGTGTAGACCGCAGAGTCCTGGCCTGATGATGTTGATCTTCTGTGCTGGTCCATCCTTTTGGCCAGTGGCTGTTTAGTTTCCTCAATGTAAGACTGATCACCCTCCTGACACTGAACAACATACACAATATTACTCTGTTTGTGCCGAGGGATTCGCTGAGGGATTCATTATGTTTTTAAACATTTTCATGTCTCTTCAGTACAGTTACCTTCAAGTTTGATGTTAATGTGTTTCAAACACAATGATTAATGCACTGTTAGTTTATTAGATTCATGCAGAAACTGTTTATGCAATTGAGCACAATTTCTCAGCATTTTCTGGTGACTACATGTCAGTGTTTGTTTTGTATTAATAAACAGCATAAGGTTATTTCAGTTGCAAGGTTACGTAAATGTTTGTTTATGCATTTATATAAAATAAAATGACTATTTACTGCCCCCCCCCCCCCCCAGCTAAATTCTTCTGGAGCCGAGTCTGCAAGAATTGTCAATAGTTTGGGAACATGTTGGATAAACAGAAAAGACGACACAGCTCAATGCTTCCGCTGCAAACAGAAGTGGAGTAACCACAACAGCACGCCGTCCATGTTGCAGCGTCTGAAGAGAAAACAGCCGCTGCAGCATCAAACTGTCCGCAGCTGCAGCAGGTATCATGTTCTCTCATACGTTAACCTAAATGTGATCATCTGTCATGTTATCGATGTAAAATGAGGCATATTGTTGCTAACATTAAATCTACTGACTGATCATAGTGGCTTCCTTAAAAATAAAAATAAATTTAAAAATAATTCCGTGACAGAGTTTTAATTAAATCATCCTCAAACCTCACACATAAATAAAAAGCATAAATCAAATACAAGTGGCACTAATGTTTCTTTGATCGCAGCAGGTCATCAGAAAGTGTAGATTACTTAACAATATTACTTCATTTTATAATATCCAGTGAAGCACACTTGAAAATGTATTAAGGAATAACAATGAACAAACAAATAATAATTGTCTTCTTCTTGTTTTCAGTGAATGTCAGAGACACGTTGGACAGCTTCGTCCAAACAGCCCCAGGATGTTGGTTGAGCAGCAGCTGAGTTCACAAACAGCATTTTAAATGTGATCATCACAGACATGCAGCTGCTGTCCATGGTGGAACATGAAGGATCCAGAAGATCATCTCCACCTTCAACACAAATCATGTCCTTCCTTCCAGATCCTACTTTGTCAATTACACTCAGTTTTACAATCCAGAAAAATTATTTTACAGTTTTGACATTTTTATGTGATGTTTAAAAATAATTCAACTTAAGCAATAAATTATTTTAAAAAGAATAATTAAATGGCTTCTTTATTTAATGTTCTTTTTTCCTGTATTTGTATCACTCATAAAATGAGTACGGTAGTTAATGCAGAACCTGACAAATACTGTTTTTGATTAATCGTCAGATGAATCTTTAGGTTACCCGATTACTAAAATATTAGTTTACAACAGCCCTAGTCCAGGTGTCCCTGTGATGGGCTGGAGACCTGTCCAAGTGTCCCTGTGATGGACTGGAGACCTGTCCAAGTGTCCCCCGCCTCTCACACAGTGATAGCTGGACATGGGCACCAGTGACCTCCGCAACCTGAAAAGAAAGAAACTGGTAAAGATGGAATTTTTTGAGGCATTCAAGTGACTTCTGTTGCTCCCAGTGGCTTTTTCGTCCACCCCTCGGACAGGTGTTTAATCAGGTACAGGCCAGGTGTCGTCGTGACTCCTGAAAAAACTCCCTCTCAAGTCTTTGATCGCAATGTCCTTCAGCGCCAAAGCTGTAATTGTTGCACGTTTACGAACAACATTTACTGCCATTTATTGCCATGTGTCATTGTTTACATGATGTTAACCGTAAGAATCATAGGTGACTTGTTCTGAATTAATATGCTGATCAAACACAAGTTTCTCCTCAGTGAGGATGGACGTTCCTCTTCTAGGTCCTCTGGACAGTTTCCTTCGAAACGTTTCGACCTTCACCCAAAGACTTCCGAGGAGCCGTAACAAACTCAGTCCCACAAGCAGCACACTCATCTAGTGGAGCAGCCAGTTTGATGGTCAACCAGTTTGATGGTCAACCAGTTTGATGGTCAACCAGTTTGATGGTCATTTGTGGAGTTCGCCGTCGACTCCTCTGAGGCAGCCATGCCAGAGTGGTTCAAAGTTCATGCTCAATAATCCAGATAAATTCATTTCAAGTACTTTTGTGAGTTTTTCTTTAACAAAATAAAAGTACAAATGATTCTGTCCATGTCTGGAAATATATCTGACAGGACAGTTAAAGTATGGGAGAACACAAAGTCAACATTTAGACCTTTAGTTTCAATAAAAAAAGTTGCTTTAGCAACGCTGAAAAGGAACGTGGGCCGATTTTCAACTGGAGACATTTACTTGAAATGATTGCTGTTACACTGAACATTTATCACACGTTGTGCTTCTGATTTTACATTTCATTATCTCTAAATGAATGTTAATTCTGTGTTGCACTGGATGTTGAATTTGGCATTCTAAGACCTGGCAAGTATCAGAAATGTGACGTACTCACAAACCTTTGGACTGAAATTTTCATTCAACCTTTATTTAAACAGATAAATCACATTGAGCCTCGAAGATTCATTTACAGGTGAGACCTGTTTGGACAGACAAAAACAGTGGTTAACTGGACACATGTAGGAGTTGGAGGCAAAAAACAATTCCTATCAGACTTTTTTCTTGGCTGAGAAAAACCCCTAATATTGAAAAAACATTTCGCACAAACAAGCACATATTTACGTAGACATTCTGCATCAGAGACGAGAGCGGTCAACAACGCTTATAGATGCTCTCGAGGTCACTGTAATCAGTCAATGTCCTCCGGTGAGATCCATAAACATTCTCGAGGTATGTCAAGGAATGGCCAAGAATAACCTCTGAGAATCCAGAGTCCTGAAATGATGACACAAAGTTTTTTCAGCTGGTTTCATCTGGTTATCAGTTGGAAATTCCTCAGGGAGGGGGTGGTGAGCGTCAGATCACATTTTCTCCAGGCGACTTTAGATAAGAAGACCTTCAAGGACAACCAAGGCGACTAAATTCAGATAAAGGGGCCGAGATGGTGTAGAGGCAGGGCAGCCGGCTTGGGACCCGAAAGTCCCAGGTTCAATCCCCAGTCACTGCACATCACGTGGCGTCCCTGGGCAGCACGTCTAATCCCCAAAATGTCCCCCGGGCGCTTTCAATAGCTGCCCACTGCACCACCTGGTGGTGGATGGGTTAAATGCAGAGACTAATATCGCCATTGTATGGAAACATACAGTGCTGACATTGTGATGACATTATTATTATTATTTTTATTATTATAAACACACAGTTGTTTTGGAGACAGGCAGAACTTAATGACATCAACCTTGAGTCTGTGTCGGTCCACTCGGTTCCGAATTGTCCAAATTAACATGGCCAACACCGATGGAAACGTGTCTGAGTAAAAATCCCCAAGATCTGATCCATTCAGCCCAAAGCATTTGAGTCCGGGTACACGAGACACGAACCCAATAAAAGGCAAGCAGCGTGATCGGGTCCAAATTTGCTGCTGACGACTTCCTTGATTGTAGATAAAACCAGCACCAGCTGAATCCAAAAAGCAGGAACCAGTTATCGAAAATCCAATTAAATATGCGTCCTTAAAATCCACAGATGGCAGCAGAGATAGACACATTATCAAGTTTTCCAGTCGATGAGATATCCAGCTGTGTACGTGCCAACAGGGTAAATCGGCTCGCCCAAAGCCTGTCTTCTCTTCGAAGAAATGTTGTAAATTGAGATGAGGGACCAACTGGTCAAAAGAAGTCCATAATTATGGTTCGGAAGAAATGCAAGAGAGTCTCACAGCAATTTCACAGACAGACAGAGCAGCAAAGCAAAGCGGAGAGGGAGGGAGAGAAGCATCCGATCTCGTGGGGAGCGAGTGGTGAAAGTGAAAATAAGGCACCAATAAACAAAGACAACCTACACTAAAAAAAAACATTGAGAGGATTCTTGTTTCCGCTGGGGATGAAATGATGGCCCTTGTTCATGGTTGGGAAATAAAGGCTTGCACACCTGTGGTCTGTCTCAGCCACCTGAACTAAAGTCTAGATGGCAGCATTGTAAACACCTAACTACGGTGGCCGACGGGTGCAAATGTGCAGCAAACACATGTATGATGCAAACTCAAAAACACGCAAACACAAACAAAATGCAAACACAAAAAAGATGCAACCACAAAATAATCAAACACAAACTAAAAAAACACATGCAAACAAAAATGCACCACATGCAACAAACAGAAAAACGCAGTAAACAGTGAGAACGCCCTCAAACTCGCTCCAAATAAACAGAAGTGCT
>NC_056500.1:52334606-52334843 GCF_014905685.2 Nematolebias whitei | reverse complement strand
TATGTATATATATATGTATGTATATATGTATGTATATGTATGTATATGTATGTATGTATATGTATGTATATGTGTATATGTATATATGTATATATATGTGTATATGTATATATGTATATATATGTGTATATGTATATATGTATATATATGTATGTATATATGTATATATATGTATATGTATATATGTATATATATGTGTATATATGTATGTGTATATGTGTATATATGTATGTGTAT
>NC_056500.1:52331577-52334596 GCF_014905685.2 Nematolebias whitei | reverse complement strand
TATGTGTATATATGTATGTGTATATGTGTATATATGTATGTGTATATATATATATATATATGTATGTGTATATGTGTATATATGTATATATGTATATATGTGTGTATATGTGTGTATATGTGTGTATATGTGTGTATATATATATATATGTATGTATATATATATATATATATATATATATATATACACACACACACACACACACGAGGACACTGCTGGATTTCCATTTCTAGGGACAAAACTTGTCTCTGCAACTCTTGAATTCTCCGTGCAGCATCATCCAGTTGACTTAAGAGTAAAAGCAAAAACATTAATAGACATCACTTATCCAACCATCAATTTCCTGTTCTATTATTAATTATCTTTTGGATTACAGCATTTCTTCTTTTACTTACTCGTATACTGCCTTGATAGTATATTTAAGTTTTTTCAAAGGGGTAAACACAAAATATGCAATATTTTCCATAAAGTATGACGCTGCTCCTACTCATCCAAATCATTTCATGTATTTAGTGACAGTCTCTCAACCATTAGCAAGTCCAAAATGTTCAGAATACAACCACGAGATGGTTACAGTGTTATTCACTGCCATATATTTTTCTACAAGACATTTTCTGCAATACTAACCCAGAGAAGGATGTCAGGCAGAGTCGTGATCTTTTACCACTGCACCTGCAGGCGATGCCTCCTCTGTACAGTTCCGGGGTCAGGTATCTCCTGGAGTCATCCTGGCCAGCAGCACCGAGACACTTTCTTGCTCACAGGTAAACTGACTCACGAGCTTGTGAGCGTCTCCCTAGAGGTGGGAAATCAGACACTTCATGGTCATGACACATTTTTGTTTATTTTTAAAAATGTTCAGCACTGTCCTCCCTCCATTTACCCCAATCATTCCAGTGAAATCTAGATCTACTCTAATCTAGGGGAGTGGTGGCACAGAGGTTAGAGAAGGTGGGCCTGTGATCGGTACTGACATCATCAAAAATGTGGGTGGGGTAGGTGAAGCACCCACACCTGCCCCCACCCTCATTTGTTCCACTCTGGGCCCTTGAGCAAGGCCTTTAACCCCCACCATCTGCTCCTCCAGGTGTCCTAGATGCAGCTCTCTGCTCCACAGAGGCTGTGGTAGCTCGGTGTCTGTGGTTGAGTCAGGAAGAACATCCGGCGTAAAAATAACTGACAAGTCTTCGTGCGACTTAGTTCACTGTGGTGACCCCTAACACAGGGAGCAGCTGAAAGAAGAAGAAATAATAAGTAAATAAAAATTCCAGTGAAATTTAGATGGCAGCGCTCCTTGTCTGATCCGGGTTCTTCCACTGGCTGATGAATTTAGATCTTCTGGGTCAAAGTGCAGACTGCATGAGTGCTCCCACGAAGGATTGTAAAAGTTGGCCCTTCATCTCTCCTGATCGCTCTCACCCAACGAGAATGTTTTTCTTTGTCTGCAGGAAAATCATGAAACTCAAATACGGTGTTTTTTAATTATAATTGGAACAACATGGCACACTGCAGTAACGTCTTGATGACTGTCATGCTGGTTAGATGAGCTGCTGCTGAGAAAGATGGACACAAGAAGAAAGTAAAAAGATAAATTATTAATCACCAGAACATGGAAATGGTTTGACATATCTAACAAAGATAAATCTGGTCCTCTGGACATTCAAAAAAACAAAACAAAGCAAATCAACAAAAAAATGTAGAAACGTTTCGTCTCTCCTGAGGACTTCCTCAGTCTGAGGAGCTGTATTCAGCTCAGTCTCTTAAATAGCACCTTCTCAGAGTGGATCAACCAGTTTTGCTGCTGACAACCAGAACCAGCTGATCACATGGTCAAGAAGGACCATCAGCCTAACAATGGGTCATTAGCACCTGATGGCTGTTTACTGTTCACAGAGGGCTGAGTGATACTAGCAATCACAGCATTGTAAGAGGGGGACAGTTGAACCCGGAGGCCTCCACCCCTGTTTAATGATGGACGGTTTCTTTTCACAAAGATGGCCTCCTTTACTCCTCTCTCAAACCATCGTTCCTCTCTGTCCAGGATGTGAACATCTTCATCCCTGAAAGAGTGACCGCTGGCCTGGAGATGAGTGTAGACCTCAGAGTCCTGGCCTGATGATGTTGATCTTCTGTGCTGGACCATCCTTTTGGCCAGTGGCTGTTTTGTTTTCCCGATGTAAGACTGATCACAGCCCTCCTGACACTGAACAGCATACACAACATTACTCTGTTTGTGCCGGGGGACTGGATCTTTGGGATGAACCAGTCTTTGCCGTAATGTATTTTGGGGTTTAAAAGCCACTGGGACGTTATGTTTAGAAAATAAACGTCTCAGTTTCTCTGATACTCCCTCAACATATGGAATGACCACTGGTCTGGGTCTGGGTTCCTCCTTTTCACCTGTTGGCTGACTGGAGTCCTGTTTGGGTTTCTTCTCTGCTTTCAGGAAGGCCCAGTTAGGATATCCACATTGCTCTAGAGCCTGTCTTGTGTGGGATTTCTCCTTCTGCCTGGCTCCTGAGCTAGTGGGGACGCTGTCTGCTCTGTGATACAGAGTCCTGATGACTCCTAACTTGTGCTCCAAAGGGTGATGGGAGTCAAACTGCAAATACTGGTCTGTGTGGGTGGGTTTGTGGTACATCTCAGTTTGCAAATGTCCTCTATCAGAGACTGAGACCTCACAGTCCAAGAAAGCCAACCTGCCATTTTTTACATCTTCTCGTGTGAACTTGATGTATTTATCCACAGAGTTGATGTGGTCAGTAAAATGTTGGACTTCCTGAGATTTGATTTTAACCCAGGTGTCGTCAACATACCTGAACCAATGACTTGGTGGTGTCCCTGAAAAGGACGTCAAGGCTCTCTTTTCTACCTCCTCCATGTACAGGTTGGCAACAATAGGAGAAACTGGAGACCCCATAGCACACCCATGTTTCTGCCTATAATATTGCTCCCCATATGTGAAGTAGGTTGACTGCAGGCACAGTTTCAAGAGTTGACACAGTTGTTCTGTGGAAAG
>NC_056500.1:52328721-52331477 GCF_014905685.2 Nematolebias whitei | reverse complement strand
GCTGTCAGTGCTGTAACATTAAAATGTTTAACTTTATCTATTAATGTAAAACGCTGACATCTTCCAACTCTGTTGTTTAGAATAGCATTTTAAATACTGAATTAAAAACTGTCATGTTCTGATGATTGATAATAATTTCAATGGTTTGAGAGAGGAGTAAAGGAGGCCATCTTTGTGAAAAGAAATTGTCCATCATTAAACAGGGGTGGAGCCTCCGGGTTCAACTGTCCCCCTCTTACAATGCTGTGATTGCTAGTATCACTCAGCCCTCTGTGAACAGTAAACAGCCATCAGGTGCTAATGATCCATTGTTAGGCTGATGGTCCTTCTTGATCATGTGATCAGCTGGTTTTGGTTGTCAGCAGCAAAACTGGTTGATCCACTCTAAGAAGGTGCTATTTAAGAGACTGAGCTGAAAACGGCACCTCAGACTGAGGAAGTCCTCAGGATGAGAGACGAAACATTTCTATTTTTTTTTTTTTTTTTTTGTTTGTTTTTTGAATGTCCAGAGGACCAGATTGAACTTTTTTTGGATTTTTCAACCTAGATTATTGAGCATGTATCAGGATATTTTCTCTTTTTACTTTCTTCTTGTGTCCATCTTTCTCAGCAGCAGCAACTCAGCAAGGAGGACACCCTGAAGACCCAGGCTCGTCCGAGGATTTTAGCAGAGAGGACCATGTGAAGGAGTAGCAGTCAATCAGCTGTGGATCATCTGCTGCTGCCTAATATCAAATCATCAGGAGCCTCTTGATGTAAAAGGAGACAAACCAGTGTAGAGCCTCCCTGCTCCTTCAAGTCACTTCTTGGATGAACATTCATTACTGCAAGCAGCTGTGTTGGAAATCTCTCCGTATATTTATCTTTAAAAAAAATCTATGGATGGATGAATTGATGTTGTGAAGAATTCTGTCAACTTGTTTAAATAGCTTGTCTTCAGTAATCTGCATATTAACATCTTTTACATTTAAATTGCATTTGTTTGTATATTTTATACATCTGGTAATGTAGTACATGGAGGAAATGCTCAAATTAAAACTTCTGTTGTGAAACAAAAAAACAAGGTTTGTAGCAGCTTGCAAACATTCATTTAATAATTTTAATGAACACTGTACATGGAGCAATGTTGTAAAGAATGTGTGTATATATATATATATATATATATATAATAATAATAATGTCATCACAATGTTAGCAATGTATGTTTCCATACAATGGTGAAATTAGTCTCTGCATTTAACCCATCCACCACCAGGTGGTGCAGTGGGCAGCTATTGAAAGCGCCCGGGGGGCATTTTGGGGATGAGGCGTGCTGCCCAGAGACGCCACGTGATGTGCAGTGACTGGGGATCGAACCTGGGACTTTTGGGTCCCAAGCCGGCTGCCCTGCCTCTACACCATCTCGGCCCCCTATATATAGATGTGTTTTGTTTTAGAGGATGAGCAGAAAATGACCGAACAGTAAGTTTGCACAACTTACAATTTTAATAAGCCAGTTGTCACAAACTACAAACAACTCTGAACAGCCCCCTGTTCTCAATAAAAGCAGAGGTGGGTGCAAATGAACAATTTTCATCTTCTAGACCAAGGTTTTTACAGAGAACATCTTGAAAAATATGAAGAACAAAATACAGATTTCCATTTATTAATGACACTTCTGCATTCATCTTATTTGGAGGAACGAGAACCACAAACACGACCTACATTTACTCAAACGCAAACCATGTAACCCAAATAAGAAAACAATACTCAAGCCTGAAAAGTTAGAAACTTTGAGCCTGTCTCATAATGCAGACATGCAAAATCTTTGTCTTGTATCTGCAATTATTTAAATTTTTACTTTAATTTAGCAGATAAACTTAAAAAAAGACCAAGTTTGTTTTCAAATTATTTGACAGCCCCAAAGTTCTTTCAACATAACAATTTTAGCCCTCATGTCAAAAAGTTTGGACATCCCTGCCCTAAGCAGTAATAGCAAGCCCTTTCAGTAATGAGTGAAAGGGTTATCAGACATTTAAGCCTTAGTCTGTTGTGAAATTTGAAAAGTTGCCCGCTTTTCTGGATTTTTTTGCTGCAAATTCCTTGACAAGATCACTGAAGTCCAGCTGTCTCACTAGATCACTCTCAATAGACACGAGAGTCAAATGGTTCAGTCTTTCCTGTCCCATTGTGGATCTGAGTCTATTTTTAACTATTTTAAGCTTGGAGAACGATCGCTCACCACTTGCATTCGTGACAGGAAATGTCAGGTAAAGCCTGAAAGCAATATCCACATTTGGGAAGATGTCCTGCAGTTTCTTCATTGGAACATTTTTCATCGGTGCTGTCAAAATCATCATAGTCATTGATTAAATTCTGACACTATCCATTCACAAAAACATAAAACATCCTTCGGGGCCCCCGAAATGCCGGGGCCCCGGGCTGTAGCCCCAGTAAGCCCCTGCTAAAATCCGGCCCAGTTACCCGCTTTATCCATTTTGGGTCAGGGGGATCGCTGGTGCCAATGTCCAGCAATCACTGTGTGAGGGGCGGGGGACTCCCTGGACAGGTCTCCAGTCCATCACAGGGACACAGAGACAAACGAGACAACCAACCATTCACTCTCTCACTCACACCTAGGGACAGTTTAGAGTTACCAGTCAGTCTAACATGCATGTTTTTGGTCTGTGGGAGGAAACCGGAGTACCCAGAGAAAACCCACGCATGCACGGAGAGAACATGCAAACTCCACCCAGAAAGGCCCCTGGACCGGGGTT
>NC_056500.1:52320279-52327378 GCF_014905685.2 Nematolebias whitei | reverse complement strand
AGCACTTCTGTTTATTTGGAGCGAGTTTGAGGGCGTTCTCACTGTTTGCTGCGTTTTTCTGTTTGTTGCATGTGGTGCATTTTTGTTTGCATGTGTTTTTTTAGTTTGTGTTTGATTATTTTGTGTTTGTTGCATGTGTTAGCATGTTTTTGAGTTTGCATCATACGTGTTTGCACCCGTTGGCCACCGTACCTAACCACCATCTTAAGTACAGTAATTTTTGTAGTAGTCTAGTCCTATTAACATGAAACCAAGGTGTAACAACAAACCATAAATGTATGATTGCACCGTTGGTGTACCAAAACTATCACAGTCACTGTCTGAACCTTTTAATTTGAGTCATATTGAAAGTTCAACACACTTGTGCTTTCAGTAGTTTAACCATGAGAAGTAGGGCAAGAAGCACGTTAAGTTTTACTGCTTCAAATCAATTTGACTCTTGAGGCAGTTTTTCTCGTCTCGCTGCTTAGTGCTGTTTCAGGGTTTACTGACCTGCTGAACAAGCTGAAAAAGAACCGTCAGCCCAGTTTCCTCCAGAGATGTCAGTCTGTACAAAAATAAACCTAAAGTGCAGTAAAGTAGTCGTTTGAGAACTTAGATTTTGTATACTGTAGTTTTTACAGGAAATAAACCACAACAATTCAAATTTATTGCCATTTTGTTCCATGCATAACTGTATATAGTGGTTCACCCAACCTCGGTATTTTTTCTGTTTTATAGTTTGGAATTTAAGTGGATTATAAGTAATAAGCAGACACTAAATATTTTAGATGAATAAAGTTAAATAAGGGGGAAAATAGTCTCAATTTAAACACTGTATTGCAGATATTTGACCCTTTTGCCTCAAATTTTTATTACCTTCAAAAGCTAATTAATCCACTTTTGAAGAATTAAAGTGCCAAATGACTGAGTATTTATACAACTGTTCTGATAGTCCCAGGCTCAACACCTCGAAGTAAGTAAGGACTACCACCAAGCAGGAGATGGCACTAAGACCAAGAAACACTCCCTACAGGTCAGAGCTGGGTTTTAAAAGAACTTTCCAAAGCAGCATATCTCACATAGCTGCAATTAATCCATTCAAAATAAAATGGACAGATAATGCCACCACAACAAACCTGTCAAGTGACGGTCCTCTAACAGAACTCAGACCAGGCAGGGTCCAAATGTTGGGCCAAGGTTAAAGATAGCCCTGATGGAGCAGCTCTTGTGTAGAGCTGAAAGTATCTGTCTGTAGATTTATGATCAGCTGCACAGAACTTCATGGAAAAGGGAGCAGAAAAAAATATAAAAAAATAATGCTCAAGAAAAAAAAACTAGGTTGACCAATTGGAATTTGTCAAAAGAGAAATTAAGAAACCCCAGAAATGTGGAATAACATGCTGGGCTAAAGTTCTTAGCATGAAGGAGCTGTCTGAGGCAAATCTAAAACTCTTCATCATGCTCAGAACACCATTCCTATATCGAAGCATGGTAGTGACAGCATCATGCTGTGGGGATGTTTATCATCAGCAGGGACCAGGGTTACAGGTAAGATGGAGAAAATTAGACCAGTTCTTAAGGAACTTGTTGAAACGTCCAGCAATTTAAGGCCAGAGTTGATGTTGACCTTCTTCCCTGAGTGTGTTCCTCCCTGAACGTGCTGCTGAATCAAGTTTGTATGTATGTATGTTTTATTTATTCATTTCATTTCATCCAAACAACAAATATAATACAATTTAAAGAAAAGAAAAAAGATATACAATCACAGAAATAAAATGAAAGGCAGCAGAAGAAGAATGAATTCTTAATATATCTGCCCCTTGTCCCCAAAATATATTCCAAACAAAATTACTATACAAAAGCAAGATGAATTAATAAAAAAATAATAATAAAAAAAACTTAGCTAAAATATAAGATCAACTGTAAACAATTTTTATGAACTCACATTATACTTAATATTTTTTTAAAAACAAATTTTTATCATCTTCTTGAATATGTAGTGGACTAGGCCCATGTCAAAAACTAAGTCTAAGGTCAAAAATCTTGACCTTAAGAACCTTGTGGGACAGGGACTGTCATTTCATTGATTTGAACTCAGAAATACAGGTTCACCCATCCTGAGACTTTCTTTCTTGAAGATTCAAGTGAAAAGAACACTCTCTTTTTATTATCATTACTATTTTTCAAATGTTGATAATCAAAGTGTCTTAGTTCAAACCATTTTAGATGTGGCAGTGAACTAATCAATTTTATTAACTGTGTAATGATTTTTATTCTCATGTCAAAGCTGTAACAGAGTAATTATGCCTTTTCTGATTTCTGCTTTTGAATGAGCAAGTGTAAGTTGGTCCAAGGTTGGAGTCAAACGCAAAACAAGTTGTTATGTTAAAACTGTCATGTTTTAGAATCCTCTCAGACGTAATATAGAGGTTTTTGGCACCTGTTTCTGAAACGCGCCAAAACAAAACTCTCTCTGTCTGTGAGAACATTTCTGATCTTTCCATAACAATTCTTGCTTTTCGTCTAACCTCTTACGTCACAAAACACACCCCGTCTGGTTGTTTCTGTCCAATGGGGATACTCCCAAAAGTGAACCGGAAACAGCTCTTTAAAATGTCAGTACTTCCTGGTCTAGTCAGTTCTGATGGAGTGCTGTTGGAGTTCTGCTGGATACACAGTTTTAGTTCTGGGAAGCTCTGCTCGAGTTCGGTGAACAGTTCTGGGACAGTTCTGTTCAGTTCTGATGGAGATGGGAAGATGCTGACATGACAACAGAGCTCGTCCGAGGTTCATGGGATTATAACATTTTCCACTGAGGTGAGCTTGTGTCGGACAGTCTCGCCGCTACTCCGGAGGAGTAACAGCATCCTACGGAGACGCTGAAGGGTGCGTTAAACGGAATCTCGCCTGAAGACAGCTCCAGGTAAAAGAGTCGATTCCACCACCGAAGTGTACCGTAAGAAAAGCTGAAGAAAGCCCAGAGAGTGCCGTTCTGTTAACACACTCCCTCAAACCCCATCTTTTACTCTTCTCTAAACTTCTTTCATCTTTAAACTTTTCTCTCAAGTAGAAATTCTTCCAGATATTTTAGAAATGTCTGTGTAAAATGCTCACCCACATCCATGTGGGTAAAAGATCATAATTGTACAGTTTCATAAATGTCTGTGGTGAAGCAACGGAAAAATCATGGCCGTATGATTTTTCCTGATTGATTGCTTATGTTGTTATTTTCATAATTTGCCAAATTAATGTAAATGTTTGATGTTAAACTTTGATTCTGTAAATAAATGACCGCATTCATTTTGATGGGTCAAACATAAATGACGTCTCACGTTTGCATTTCCTTAAATTCAATGCACGTTTTATTCAGTCCAGAAAAATGAGGAATCCGTGTTAAATGATGAATATATCTGAGCATCTGTTCATCTACATATTGGTGGCCCGTTTACGTGCTCATAAATGGACTGTAACCGTGTAAACATTGATTTTACGTGTTGGCATGTGTGTTAAAAAGTAACAGTTTGTCAGCTGTGCTGAACCGCAGCTCATGCTGCGCCGCTGAAGCGAAACGTTGCATGTTCTAAGTGTTGGGCTGTGATGCTCAGGAAGCTCACAGAAAGCTGAAATTGTGTCATAAGTCTTTATGAAAGCTGAAATTGTACGCCTGTTACGTGTGACTAAGAGCTGATGAGCTGTGAAAAACGCTGCGTTCTGTTTAAACTGAGGTCCAAACGGACGGGAGGTTCGGTTCTGGACCGGCTCGGTTCTGGAAAATTCGGACGAGTTGTTTAAATAGCTAGAAAGACGTTTTGTCACGGAGCGCCATCTCCGTGCAGCTCAGGGAGTTGATTCGTTACAATTTTTAACAGAAAAAGTGCATTTTGACAGTTTAAAAGACGAAAAAAGTGACGAACTGATTTTATGCTAATCTAGCATGCTGGTTGTTGCTAACGCTTCGTGGTTGGTTGAATATTGCTGCTGTGGAGCGCTCTGATTTGCTGAGGAGGGTGAATGCGTGCCTACGTAACTTCCTCTCAACCCCGCGCTGCTTTTTCATTGGTGATTTCAGTCACGTGACCCGGAAATGGAAACTCGTTTTCATAGGGAATAAAATCTGCTTTTTAAAGCTGTAAAGCGCTGCAAAGCTGTGTTCTGACACGGTGTTTAAGTCTTCGAGGTCTAATCGCTAAAATTTTGCCACGTTTGTGTGAAAAATTCGTTCAGAAACGTTGATTTTAACCGGGTTTAGCCGAAGCTAACTTTAAGCTAAGCGGCTAACAACAGGATGTCAACCGAACGCCACAGGAAGTTGTAGCTCCCCTAGTGGACAACACGAACAGTGTCGGAGTTAATATTGTTGAGGTTGTACTGACATCTTGTGGAGAAGACGTGGGATCACAGGTTTCACTTCGTTTTTAGGGTTAAATAGTGAAATTAAACGTTTTTATTCTTTTAAAGGCATTTTTGAGTTATTAACCGTTCCTCAAAGTTGAATAGACTCTGTTATCTTGCATTTTAAAAGTTATGAAGGTATTTATGCAGAGAGCATTTACCCAACAAATTTTTATTCACTGATAAATCCTTGAGAAACAGGTACAAAATAAAAATTTAGAAACTTTTAAATAAGATACAGTTACAGATATTCACAAAGTTGGAAAAAGTTTACTCATTTGCTAGAAGATAACGCACGTTTAATTGATAAATCACTAAATAAGAGTAAACTTATCAGGAAAAAGAGATTTTTCTGATTTTCTTTTACCACCTAAACATTTACATCTCCTATTTAATTTCTAAATAGCAGATAATGGCGGACGTAGAGGTAAACACTGACCCCTTACAATCCGGAGATGCTGTCCAGACAGCTATACATATTTTAACAAATTCAATTATTGGTAAACAATTAGACCAATTGCTAGACCTTGATGACGATCAAAGATATGAGGAGCTGCAGAGGTTGTCAAAAGCAGCTACAGTGAAGGAGGACACAAAATCCAGCCGTGAACGGTTAGCAAAAATTGCTCTGCTTCTGAAGGCGGAATTGGACCGTCTGGTTGTACGAAATGGCTTGCTGTTCGGCGGATATGAGTCTGAAAAGGACAGGTGTGACGAATTGTTGAATGCATCTGAGTTGCTGAAACAACAAATTCAGACTGATAGGGACCTCTCAAAGACTGAGCTGTCAGAACAGGCTCAATCATATGAGGAGAGGATTGCGGCTAAGGAACAGGCGTACCAAGCCGCGTGTGCAGATAACAATATGTTACAAGCACGATTGCAGGCCGGATTAAAGGAACTGGACGATTGCAAGGCAGACAAGGAGATAATACTCCGAAATTGGCTGAATTTACAAGGTGAAAATCAGACGACACATAAGCGCCTGACAGCTTGTGAGGAGAAACTTGCTACAGCTACAAACCTGATTTCTGACATGGAACAAGCTGGTTTGAGACTCAGAGACGAACAGGGTCAGCTACAACCACCCCAGACAGGTGCTGTTGCACCTCCTCACCTTAGCCCCGTTTCAACACCCCCAACCCGGGGGATAAGGACGGGTCTGCACCCACTTGCACCTCTTCCTCCTAACGCCATGCGGCCACCCCCAACCCCATCTCGGGCGGCGGGGATGGACCTGCACCGATATCAACTCACTGAATCGGTATACACCATGCAGTCATCTCCATCCCCACCACGGGTGGTAGGGACAGACCTGCACCCACTTGCACCTCTTCCTCCTGACACCATGCAGTCCTCTCCACCCCCATCTCGGAGGGTGGGGACAGACCTGCACCAATATGCACCTCCTCCTACCAACCCTTATCAGCCACCCCCACCCCCACCATGGGCGGTAGGGGCAGGCCTTGACCAGTCTGCACCACCAGTCACACAAGTTAGACCGTTGATACAGTCTCCTTCAATGGATGATTTGCAGAAAATCTCAAAATATGTACAACGCTTTGTTCCCGGACCCATGGGGTCAGCTGGAACAAAAGCGTATCTCAAAGATCTGGAGTTCAGATTGAGATCTTATCCTAATGCTACGACAGAGGATAAGATCAGTCTGATACGGCTCACTTCGGACAGAGAGGTGTTCACCTTCATCGAGCGTCTACCTGATGCAACGAAGAGGGATTACAACCTTCTGTGTGAAGCTTTGATCAGGGAGTACGACCCCTGCACGGGACCTGCTGGTTTCCCAGGGTAAAACTGAACATCCAAAAGTTTATTACAAAAGAATCTTCCAAGCTTATTTTGGTAACAGAAATGAGACCGGAATGGAAGAAGATGATGGTTTTAAGTTTGTTTTCAGCAAAAATCTCCACTCTGATTTTAAAAAATCAGTACAAATGATGGCAAATTTCAGAGAAAAATCCATCAGTGAGATTAAGCAGTGTGCTGTGAATGTGTTTGAAGCATGTTCTCATGCTAAGACGCCCATAGAAGTGTTTCTTAGTGTAAAGGTTAAACCCCTCCCTCTTGAACTAGAAGGACGACGTGCTTCGCCGCCTCCTCCTAAGAAAGAGAGAAAACAGTCTGTTCAAGCTAACAAACCGCGTCCTGAAGGTGCACGCTGGGACAAAAAGGCTCCTCTTTCAGAGGAAGCCAGTGATTATCGAAAAATGGGTGAGCGCAGGACGCAACGATATGAGAAACCATATCGTCAGGGGCAGTACGTAAAGGAACCCCCGCAAGACGTACCTGACCGTCCCCCACCTCGGATGAAACGAACCGAGGCGAAAAAATCACAAAAGTTCCAGAAACAAGGCCCTACACCTCTGAGCTCGGAAGAGACAGAGAAACTACGCAGGTTGTTAGAAACTTTGAAACACACTGACACGGGAACCCAACCAGGAGCACTTTGCAGTAATGTAATTCCTATTACATCCGAGGGCGCGAATGACAACATAACAGATGTCGGTGGAACACACCAAGACATTGCTGTTGTTGCCTCAAACAACCCCTCATCGGAAGAAGGGGGGGTAAACACACACACGAACGGTGACGAGTCATCGCAAGCTGAACACTCAGAAACAGCTTCTGCTGTGCTGACGGTTCAGACAAACCAAGATTACACAGATAAGGCTGAACGCGTGAAGAAGCGTCAGAAAAAACCCAAAAG
>NC_056500.1:52318894-52320179 GCF_014905685.2 Nematolebias whitei | reverse complement strand
GCTCTTTTCTGTAAAATAAAAATTGGATTTGTAATTGTTTTACATGCTTTACCCCAGACTTCAATACAGTAAATTAAATGTGGAACAATAATGGCATTATACAATAGAAACATTGCTTTATCATTGACTAACTCTCTAACTTTGTACATTACTGCAATCGATTTAGCTATTTTAGTTCTTAAGTTTTTTACGTGAGATCTCCATGTTAGTTTTTCATCAATGATGACACCCAGAAATTTCACCTCATTGACTCTATTAATTTCAATTCCATCAACTCTAAACGGAGTATCAAGCACTTTCTTGTTATTACTAAAATTCATATAATTTGTTTTATCTACATTTAAAGATAATTTGTTTAGTTGAAACCAATTTTGTATTTTCACAAATTCTGTTTTCACAAATTCAAGTTCAAGTAGGTTTTAGAATTTGCATCACATGTGGTACATGAGGTGGAATAAAATGTGCAGGGTCCCAGCTACACCCCAAAATAGCAAACTATAAAAGTATAAAAAGAAAAAAAAACAAACAAAAAAACAAACTGTATATAAAAGGGTTTAAGATATACGCTAAATGAACGCCAAACAGTACGTGAAAAGATCTAAGATATACGCTAAACAGCAATAATGTAAAACAACTCAGCGTAACAGCAGCCTGAACATTTTATGGTTATGCCAAAAACAGAGATGCAAATCCATTCTTAAAGTTTTATCAGTCATATCAACAACATGCATTATGAATGACTCAACTCTTTGTTGATATTCATATCTGTACAAACTATTTTAACTCCTTACCAGAAAAAAAAGATCTCATTGTTCTAAAACACACCAAAAACCAGGCTGAATCTCAGAGTAGATCTGGCTTTTTCATTCGTTGGCCCTAAACTTTGGAACAATTGTCACAGCAGGCTGATGCTGCAGGCAAGCAGGCGAAGACTCAGGGTAAATATATAAAATAAAGAAATTATTAACAAAAGAAAAAGCTGAAAGCACAGCAAAACAAACATGTGGACACCAGTGGACAGAAGATAATGCCAGGACGAGGGGCAAGAGAAACACACGGGCTTAAATACAAACATTGACGAGGACTAACACACAACACCTGTGAGCTTGCACAGGTGTGGAAAACAGAATAAATCAGACACAAGGGAGCAAGACAGAGACACAACACCAGATGGAGCTAGACACTAGGAAAACACAAAACCTATAAAGACAAACTGAGGATGGGGAGAAAGCAAGCCGACCACCAGATTGGGCTAGATGCCAGGGGACAAAAACCACAACACCAG
>NC_056500.1:52314641-52318794 GCF_014905685.2 Nematolebias whitei | reverse complement strand
CCCCCCCCCCCCCCCCAAAAAAAAAAAGGGCTTCAGGAGCCCACCTCTCAAAGACTTGGGTGGGCAGAGGGGGAAAACGGGCCAGAGGGCACAAGGAAACAAACGCCGGGGACCAGAACAGACACACTAGGAACAAGTCCAAAACAAAAAGGTTGAGATGGTCAAGAGACTGTTCCAAAGTAGGCCATAGTTCAGGCGGATGGCCGGAAGGCCGTCCAAAACCCTGGAGCAGGTCAGGCGAGGAGCCAGGTCAAGGCAAGGAACCTGGACAAGGCGAGGAGCCAGGATGAGGCAAGGAGATCCCAGGTGCTGTAGCCAATGTAGAGACCTCCATGAGCATCAGCTGAGGCTGGCTCGGACTCTTCGTTGGCTGGAGCTTGCTCGGACTCTTAGTCGGCAGGGGCTGGCTCAAACTCCGTCAACTGGGGCTGGCTTGGACTTTTTGTTGGCTGGGCCTGGCTCAGACTCTTTGTTGGCTGGGAAGACGTGACTGCCTCAGGTACTGTGGAAGGCGTAGCTGCAACTGTTGTTGAGACCACAGGAGAAATGAGAATCACAGGCTGAGCAAAGACTTCTGGACGGAACAAGGATCTCACCTCTGGACAATGCAAAGACCCTGGACGAGTCAAGGAACCAAGGCAAGGCGGAGACCCAAGGCAATGCAGGTGATGTAGGAACCACCCCAGTATGTATGCATGTAAGTATGTGTGTATATATGTGTATATGTGTATATATATATATGTATATATATATATGTGTATATATATATATATGTGTGTATATATATATATATGTGTGTATTTATATATATATATATATA
Organism: Nematolebias whitei; assembly: GCF_014905685.2. NCBI lineage: Eukaryota > Metazoa > Chordata > Actinopteri > Cyprinodontiformes > Rivulidae > Nematolebias > Nematolebias whitei. The sequence goes on along the minus strand of NC_056500.1, from coordinate 52,317,974 downwards.
CATATAAAATGAGCATGATTCTAGATGCTGTGCAGCTGGAAGTATTTTTACTGAAACTTTTTTAGTTTTGGACATTTTTTATGATGCGTAACCATGGCAACAAGGCAGTTTTCTACAATCAACAGCAGCTCATTAACATCTCAAAAGCTCCAATAATATCTCAACTACAGCCCCAAATCTCAAATGAGTTGAAAAGGATGTTCTGTGGACGCATTCTCATCTACCTGCCAGCTGTGCTCGAGTGCCTGATCACTGAGATCCTGGAACTAGAAGGAAACATGGCTCATGACAATTGGAAGGACAGGATCGTCCCTCGGCACCTACAGTTGGATGTCCACAGTGACGAGGAGCTCGACAGACTGCTGGGAGGAGTAGCCATCGCTCTGGGTGGAGTTCTGCCCAGCATTTGGGCAGTCCTACAGCCCAAGGGGAACCAAGAGGCCAGCCGAGTCTGGGTGGACGGATCAGACGGCATCTGCAGCCAGTTTCTTAGGATCCACTGTGGGATGGACCTTTACAAGAGATCCTTCCTGCTTACAGCCATCAGCATCTATAACATCTCTTAATGAAATGAGGATAATGAGTTACAACAACAAATAATTTCCCTCTGGGATTAATAAAGTATTTTTGAATTGAATTGAATTGAATAACGAACAGCTGGAAGACCAATTAACACTAATTAGGTCAATTGACAACATGATTGGGTATAAAAAGAGCTTCTCAGAGTGTCAGTGTCTCTCAGAAGCCAAGATGGTAAGAGGATCACCAATTCCATCATTGTTGCGCAGAAAGATAGTGCAGCAATACCAGAATGGTGTTACCCAATGTAAAATAACAAAGACTTTTAAGTTATCATCATCAACCGTGCATAACATCATCAAAAGATTCAGAGAATCTGGAACAATTGCTGTGCGTAAGGGTCAAGGTCGTAAAACTCTACTGGATGCTCGTGATCTCCGGGCCCTTAAACGTCACTGCACCTCAAACAGGAATGCCACTGTCAAGGAAATAACAGAATGGGCTCAGGAATACTTCCAGAAAGCATTGTCAGTGAACACAATCCACCGTGCCATCCGCCGTTGCCAGCTGAAACTCTATAGTGCAAAGAGGAAGCTATTTCTAAGCAAACTCCACAAGCTCAGACGTTTGCACTGTGCCAGGGATCATTTAAAATGGAGTGTGGCAAAATGGAAGACTGTTCTGTGGTCAGATGAGTCACGATTTGAAGTTCTTTATGGAACACTGGGATGCCATGTCATCCGGACCAGAGAGGACAAGGATAGCCCAAGTTGTTATCAACGCTCCGTTCAGAAGCCTGCATCACTGTTGGTATGGGGTTGCATGAGCGCTTGTGGCAAGGGCAGCTTGCATGTCTGGAAAGGCACCATTAATGCAGAGAACTATGTTCAGGTTCTAGAACAACATATGCTCCCATCTAGACGTCATCTCTTTCAGGGAAGACCCTGCATTTTTCAACACGATAATGCCAGACGACATTCTGCAGCAATCACAACATCATGGCTATGTAGGAGAAGGATCCGGGTACTGAAATGGCCAGCCTGCAGTCCAGGTCTTTCACTTATAGAGTACATTTGGCGCATCATAAATAGGAAGGTGTGACAAAGAAGGCCCAAGACGATTGAACAGTTAGAGGCCTGTATTAGATATGAATGGGAGAGCATTCCTATTTCTAAACTTGAGAAACTGGTCTCCTCTGTCCCCAGACGTCTGTTGAGTGTTGTAAGAAGAAGGGGGGATGCCACACAGTGGTAAAAATGGACTTGTCCCAACTTTTTTGGGATTTGTTGACGCCATGAAATTTGGAAACAACAGATTTTTCCCTTAAAATGATACATTCTCTCAGTTTAAACTTTTGATCTGTGATTTGTGTTCTATTCTGAATAAATCCAAAAAAGTTCAATCTGGTCCTCTGGACATTTAAAAAAAAAAAAAAAAAAAAAAGCAAAAAAATGTAGAAACTTTTTGTCTCTCATCCGAAAGACTTCCTCAGTCTGAGTTGCTGTATTCAGCTCAGTCTTATAAATAGTACCTTCTCAGTGTGGACCAACCAGTTTGCTGCTGACAACCAAAACCAAATGTTTTTTTTTTCTTTTTTTTTAATGTCCAGAGGACCAGATTGAACTTTTTTGGATTTTTCTACCTGGATTATTGAGCATGCATCAAGATATTCTGAATAAAATATTAGATGTTGCCATCTCCACATCATTGCATTCAGTTTTTATTCACAATTTGTTTAGTGTCCCAACTTTTTTGGAATCCGGTTTGTATTTCTGTTTTGTGCTCAGCACTAAGTCTGTGCTTGTGTAAAATTGTCAGTCCCTCCTGGATATTCGACATGTTGTTGGCAATCTCAATGCCTTTGATTATGGTGGACAGAAAACTTTACCCCCGCTCCTGTCAGGAGTGCCAGCTCATCTCCTCCGGGCACTTGCGCCCCCCCCCCCCCCCGGCAGAAACGTCGTAGTTACCGCGGTAAACGTGGAGGACAGCTGGTGAAACTAAAGATCTGCCTGGCCCGTTCTACGTCCATTTCTCAGACAAGAAATTGATTATTTCCGCCTTTCGCTGTGCCTTGGCATTTCTTGGATCCTGTTGACAGCTGCCTGCCACCTTTCACCGGCCTGGATGCAGGTGTTCGCCCCCATCCCTCCTGCTACTCTCGGCTCCACCGGCGTGGAGTGAACCTGCAGGGCCTGAAGACACTGCCCCGGGCCCTAGCGCCCGTCAGATTACATGCTGCGGTTTCTGCCAGGATTGGCCTGGTGAACGCCAGATCTCTGACAAACAAAACTTTTATCCTGCGGGACTTTTTCAGTTCCCGTCATTTGGATTTGCTCTGCATCACAGAGACCTGGGTTGAGGCTGATGACTCCAGTGTTTTTGATGAATTTCTACCAGACGGCTGCTCTTATCCAAGTTCCCCTCGGATGTCAGGCCATGGAGGAGGAACGGCGGTGGTTTATAAAAACAGTTTTAAATGCAAGCAGTGCACTGCACCGTCTTCTTTCTCCAGCTTCGAGGTGACTTTATTTGAGGTGGGTCACTCACACCCCGTGCTGTGCGCTGTCATCTACAGAGCCCCTAAATATAATAAGGATTTCTTGAATGACTTTTCAGATTTCCTGACTGGAATAATGATAAACTATGATCGAGTCCTTATTGTTGGAGATTTTAACATACATGTATGCTGCCCAGAGAAACCACTGGTGAAGGACTTTTTCAGCCTCACTGACTTTTTTAACCTGGTTCAGTGGGTGTCTGGTCCCACACATGAACATGGACACACGTTGGACCTGGTTCAGTGGGTGGCTG
>NC_056500.1:52309902-52314631 GCF_014905685.2 Nematolebias whitei | reverse complement strand
CACACATGAACATGGACACACGTTGGACCTGGTTCAGTGGGTGGCTGGTCCCACACATGAACATGGACACACGTTGGACCTGGTTCTCTCTCACAGCTTGTCTGTGAATGACCTGGAACTACAGTGTAAATGATAATGTGATTTCTGACCATAGGCCTGTTTTATTTGATGTTGGTTTGTCCTGTGCTCCAGTTAAATCCTGCGCTCCTGCCCAGCGACATAGAGTTTTTAACCCTTCCACCGCTGGTCAGTTCTCTGCTGCCTTTAAACAGCTTTGTGCTCCCTCTGGCTCTGCTGTTGATACCGAACAGCTGAGCTCCTGGTTTGACTCCTCCTGTCAAACCATTTTGGACTGTGTAGCTCCATCTAAACTGGTGCGGCCTAAAGCCGGATCTGAACCCTGGTGTAATGCGTCAAGGACAGCTTTGCTGTGGACATACTGTCCCACCAAATGCGTTATTCTCTTGAAAATGAGTTCTCGTGGCTCAATGAGACTAACCTGGATAAATAAAGGCTAAATAAAATAAAAAAATAAAATTTAAAACATGTACGGTCCCACTAAATGTAGTGAAAGTGGGAGACAGCTTTGTTGTACCTTCACTACTAATTAATTATTTAAATATAACGGGTTCTTTCTTTTTCGAGTTAAATTAATGCCATGTGACGAGGTAACTGTGAGGATTGTTTAATCAGTGACAAGAGACGTTAATTTTCTTTGACCTATCAGAATAAATGTGGTCATTTATTTAACAGAATCAAAATTTAACATCAAAACATGTACACGTGATTAGCTGATCTGGTTCTGATTAATAAAACTTGGCACGCTTTACCAATAAGACAACAAGACATTTCTGAAGGCATCTAGATTACTGGCAAAAATAGAAGAGTTTAAAGGAAGGAGTTGAGAGGTTTAAAGAAAAGATGGGTGAAGGGAGGTGTCTGTTGTTGACCAGAATTGGCACGCTTCTTTCAATCACCAGCTCAAACCTCTGGTACACTTAGCGCGTCACGACTCGTTACCTTCGCAGAACATAAATCAGCTCCGGTGTCGGGTCCATATCAACGCTACCTTCCAGCGTCTCCGGTTAGAGCGGCTGGCCATCGTCAGAAGTCGTGTCGATTTACTCCGTTCAACAAGCAGGCTCAGCTCCCTTCGAAGTTGGAGGCGTTACACCCGGGTGGATTCACAGCAAGCATCTGTGAGTCCGTCAGAGTTTCCACTCAGAAGTGGAAGACTCCACAAGGCTTGAGAAGACTCCATCAAAGACTGAGTTCAACTCAGATCCAAGACTTCAGAAGAACGGAGTAGACTCAGTAGACTTGGCTCAATAGTTCCAGGAAGTGTGGACTTTTAAAGGGTTCTCACTTCCGATCACTTAGGACTTCCTGATTGGTTGAAACAACCAACAGGGGGTGGTTCTAGTGATGTCAGAGGGTTATTAAAAGTCAACAGAGGATTCAGTAATGTTTAGGAACATTTAGTACAGACAGAGAAATGTTATGGCGAAGTGAGAGGAACGCAGATGCCAGTGTTTCTCTTTTTACCGTCTGCTAGGTTTAAAACCAATACAGCCCGTTCTAATAACTTATTTTCTGAATGTCTCTGACTTTTGACCGACATCACTACTTCTCCTTTAGACAGAAAATCAAAATGCATAATTACTTTGTAAATAGACATTTAACTTGATTTCTAATTTAAATGAGGATTAAAAAAATCATTAATACTGTTTCACAGTTGATTTAAAATGAGTGGTTCACTTCAACTTTAGAAATGATATGAACTAAACACACTTTGATTATCAAGATATTGTAAAATAGTAATGATAATATAAAAAGAAGAGTGTTCTTTCAATTGATTACTTCAGGATACAATTAGACAGTCTCTGGATGAGCTAATTTGTATTTCTGGATTCAAATCAATGAAATAACAGTTCCTGTCCCATGAAGGTCTTCAGAGGCAGGTTTTGGTCAGAGGCCCAGTTCACTACACTGGTTTAATGAAAAAACTATTGCAGCCCGACAGGAGTGCCGCAGAGCTGAACGGAGATGGAAAAAGGATAAACTGGAGGTTTCATTTTACATTTTAAAGGACTGTCAACGTCAGTACCAGAACACTGTTAAAGAGGCCAAAAAACAACACTTGTCAGACATTATTGTGTCCAATCATAATAATCCACGTGTCCTTTTTAAAACTATTGACTCTGTCCTGAAGGCCCCACAACCTGTCTGTCTGGAAGCCTCTACTGAACTTTGTAATGACTTCCTGCAGTTTTTTATAAATAAGGTTGTTACCACAAGGGCCCTTATTTCAGCTACTGCTTTTGACCCCTCCTGCTTGGTCCCCTGCCTGGCTGCGTTCGATAGATTCAAACCAGTGACCCTGACCCTTTTAGAGGATGTAGTCGGCCATATTAAACCATCAGGTTCTTCTCGTGACCATGTCCCCCCTCATCTTTTAAAAGAGGTGTTTTCCAGCATCAGGCAGGTGATTCTTGCTGTTATCAATAGCAGTCTGTCCTCAGGTGTTGTCAGTCAGAGTCAGTCAGAGTCAGAGTTTCTTTATTGTCATTCGCACCTCATGTGGTACATGTGGTGGAGCGAAATTATGTACGCAGGGTCCCAGTTACATCCAACAATAAAATGTATAAGAAAAACAGTAATAACATCAAAGATATGAACTAAGAAAAACATCAACTAAATATACACTAAGCACTCATAACATAAAACATTGAACATCACCACAAACATGAACATGAGTCTGTGAGCAGATGTGCACGCATGAACACATCAGCATTGAAACAGATCAGCAGCAACATGAAACAGATCAGCAGCAACATGATATGGTTTTTCACAGTGATTATTCTGGTTAGAGATTCATGAGTCTAACAGCCTCAGGGTAGAAGCTGTTCCTCAGTCTAGTGGTTCTACACTTAATGCTCCTTAACCTCCTTCCTGAGGGGAGTGGGGCAAAAAGTGTGTGTGCTGGGTGGGTGGGGTCCTTCATGATGCAGGTGGCCCTCTTCCTGCATCTGGAGGTGTAGATGTCTGTGATGGTGGGGAGACTGATTCCGACAGATTTCTGTGCAGCCTTCACCACTCTCTGCAAAGCTTTTCTTTCTGCAGCTGTGCAGCCTCCATGCCACACATTGATGCTCGAGCACAGGATGCTCTCCACTGCACACCTGTAGAAGGAGGTGAGGACTGAGCTTCCCAGACCAGCTCGCCTCAGCCGTCTGAGGAAGTAGAGTCTCTGATGAGCTTTCTTGATCAGGCTGGTGGTGTTGTTGCTCCAGCTGAGGTTGTCATTCATGTGTACACCCAAGTACTTGTAGCTGGAGACCACTTCCACCGCAGATCCTCTTATGTTCAGGGGGGTGTAGGTGTTTTTGTTCCTTCTGAAGTCCACAATCATCTCCTTTGTCTTCTTCACATTGATGTGAAGGTTATTCTCTCTGCACCAGCTCTCCAGGTGTTCCACCTCCTGCCTGTAGCTGGACTCATCATTGTTTGTGATGCATCCCACCACCGCTGTATCATCTGCAAACTTTACAATGTGACAGCCTGGATGGGTAGCTGCACAATCATACGTGAGCAGAGTAAACAGGAGGGGGCTCAACACACATCCCTGAGGAGAGCCAGTGCTGAGGGTTATGGTGGAGGAGGAGAGGTTGTGGATCCTCACTAACTGTGGTCTGTTTGTTAAAAAGTCTAGTACCCAGTTGCAGATGGAGGGGCTTAGTCCTAGTGTGGATAGTTTGTCCATCAGGGTTTGGGGGATCATGGTGTTGAAGGCGGATGTGAAGTCCACAAAGAGCATACGGACGTAAGAGTTTTTCTGCTCCAGGTGGTTGAGTGCAGTGTGGACCACAGAGGAGATTGCATCCTCTGTTGATCGGTTCTCACGGTATGCGTACTGATGAGGGTCCTCGTTGATGTTGATGGTTGTTTTGATGTGAGTCATGACCAGTTTTTCGAAGCATTTAGCGACTATCGGGGTGAGGGCCACTGGCCGATAGTCATTCAGACCAGTCACTGTAGAGCTTTTTGGGACTGGGATGATGGTGGCAGTCTTCAGGCAGGTGGGAACTGTCTCCAGGGTAAGTGAGGTGTTAAAGATGTCTGCCAGCACCTCACAGAGCTGATCAGCACATTCCTTCAACACTTTTCCGGGGATGTTGTCTGGGCCAGTTGCTTTGTGCGGATTAATCCTCCTGAAGGTACTCCTTACTTCTGCTGAGGTCACGCTGAGATGCTCTTCATCCGGTGGTGAGGTGAGTCTGGTGCTGGGTGGTCTGTTCGGGTCTTCAAAGCGTGCATAGAACTTGTTGAGGGCATCAGGCAGAGATGGGTCTTTGGGGCATTGTTCACTCCTTCCTTTATAATCTGTTATGCACTTAATGCCCCTCCACATGCTCCGAGGGTCTTGTGAGATGAATTGACCCTCGATCCTCTTTGCATATGTGGCCTTGGCCCTCTTAATACCAGCAACCAGCTCTTTTCTTGTCCTACTCAGCTCCTCTGAGTTTCCAGACCTGAAGGCAGTGTTCCTGGCTTCCAGCAGGGTACGCACCTCTGCATTCAGCCAAGGTTTTCTGTTTGGGTAGCTTTTAACATTTCTGATAGTGGAGACTGTGTCAGTACATGTACTAATGTAACCCAGTACTGAGGATGTGTATTGGTCAAGATCAAGCGAACCTCCATTTTCAGCAGCTTCTCTGAAAACCTGCCA
>NC_056500.1:52294890-52306902 GCF_014905685.2 Nematolebias whitei | reverse complement strand
CTCAGCCGTCTGAGGAAGTAGAGTCTCTGATGAGCTTTCTTGATCAGGCTGGTGGTGTTGTTGCTCCAGCTGAGGTTGTCATTCATGTGTACACCCAAGTACTTGTAGCTGGAGACCACTTCCACCGCAGATCCTCTTATGTTCAGGGGGGTGTAGGTGTTTTTGTTCCTTCTGAAGTCCACAATCATCTCCTTTGTCTTCTTCACATTGATGTGAAGGTTATTCTCTCTGCACCAGCTCTCCAGGTGTTCCACCTCTTGCCTGTAGCTGGACTCATCATTGTTTGTGATGCATCCCACCACCGCTGTATCATCTGCAAACTTTACAATGTGACAGCCTGGATGGGTAGCTGCACAATCATATGTGAGCAGAGTAAACAGGAGGGGGCTCAACACACATCCCTGAGGAGAGCCAGTGCTGAGGGTTATGGTGGAGGAGGAGAGGTTGTGGATCCTCACTAACTGTGGTCTGTTTGTTAAAAAGTCTAGTACCCAGTTGCAGATGGAGGGGCTTAGTCCTAGTGTGGATAGTTTGTCCATCAGGGTTTGGGGGATCATGGTGTTGAAGGCGGATGTGAAGTCCACAAAGAGCATACGGACGTAAGAGTTTTTCTGCTCCAGGTGGTTGAGTGCAGTGTGGACCACAGAGGAGATTGCATCCTCTGTTGATCGGTTCTCACGGTATGCGTACTGATGAGGGTCCTCGTTGATGTTGATGGTTGTTTTGATGTGAGTCATGACCAGTTTTTCGAAGCATTTAGCGACTATCGGGGTGAGGGCCACTGGCCGATAGTCATTCAGACCAGTCACTGTAGAGCTTTTTGGGACTGGGATGATGGTGGCAGTCTTCAGGCAGGTGGGAACTGTCTCCAGGGTAAGTGAGGTGTTAAAGATGTCTGCCAGCACCTCACAGAGCTGATCAGCACATTCCTTCAACACTTTTCCGGGGATGTTGTCTGGGCCAGTTGCTTTGTGCGGATTAATCCTCCTGAAGGTACTCCTTACTTCTGCTGAGGTCACGCTGAGATGCTCTTCATCCGGTGGTGAGGTGAGTCTGGTGCTGGGTGGTCTGTTCGGGTCTTCAAAGCGTGCATAGAACTTGTTGAGGGCATCAGGCAGAGATGGGTCTTTGGGACATTGTTCACTCCTTCCTTTATAATCTGTTATGCACTTAATGCCCCTCCACATGCTCCGAGGGTCTTGTGAGATGAATTGACCCTCGATCCTCTTTGCATATGTGGCCTTGGCCCTCTTAATACCAGCAACCAGCTCTTTTCTTGTCCTACTCAGCTCCTCTGAGTTTCCAGACCTGAAGGCAGTGTTCCTGGCTTCCAGCAGGGTACGCACCTCTGCATTCAGCCAAGGTTTTCTGTTTGGGTAGCTTTTAACATTTCTGATAGTGGAGACTGTGTCAGTACATGTACTAATGTAACCCAGTACTGAGGATGTGTATTGGTCAAGATCAAGCGAACCTCCATTTTCAGCAGCTTCTCTGAAAACCTGCCAATCTGTTCGATCAAAACAATCTCTCAGTATGGGGCCACTGTCCTGGATCCAACATTTAACTTTCTTTTGTACCGGTCTGGAGCGTCTCAGCGGGGGCATGTAAGCAGGAGCCAGGAAGATTGAGATGTGGTCTGACAGTCCTAGGTGGGGGCGGGGTTCGGCTTTGTATGCATCTTTTACGTTCGTGTAAACACGGTCCAGCGTGCGGTCTCCACGTGTCGGAATCGTCACATGCTGATAAAAGCTTGGGAGACAGTCCTTTAGATTCACGTGGTTAAAGTCTCCGGCTACCACGTAAAGAGCCTCGGGGTGTTTGTTCTGCAGCGAGCTGATGATATCATGTAGCTCCTGTAGTGATTCATTAGCATTAGCGTCCGGAGGAATGTAAACAACTGTGATAAAAGTCACTGTGAACTCTCGGGGTAGATAATGTGGCCGACATTTCACTGTTATTTGCTCCAAAGCCTTCGAGCATGAGCTATTTACAACAGTACAGTTCGTGGACCAACTTTTACTCACGTAAATGCACACTCCGCCCCCCCGTGATTTCCCCGTTAGCTCGCTGCAGCGGTCCGCTCGAAAAAAAAGTCTGTCATCCAGCTGGAAGACTGAGTCCGGCGTTTCACTTGTAATCCACGTTTCTGTGAGGCAAAGCACTGCACACTTCTTCATCTCTTCTGAGGCGCCCGCTCTCAGACGAAGTAAATCCACCTTGTTGTCCAACGAGCGGACATTCGACAGAAAGAGAGACGGCATGGGGAGTTTACCGGCTTTAGCATTAGCTCGTAGCCTCACCATAACCCCCGCCCGGCATCCTCTCCTCTTAAGCCGGGAGCAGCGCTTCCTCTTCTGCCCGCTGGAACGCCTCTGCTGCAGCTTCCAGGTAGATGACTTTAAGATCTGCATTCTGCCGAGAGTAGTTTTGAGTTTGTTGCTGATTTCTGCTATATTTCGTGGCAAATCCGCTCCTATTCTCATCAGTTCGGTTCGGCTATAGTTCACACGCATAAATCGCGCGGAGTCAGGCACAGAGTCAATATCAAAACTTCTAAAAACTGGGATGGTACCGGGAGCCTGTGAAGCTGCAACTGCTCTGAGCGCGGCCATCTTGTCCCAATACGTTTTAAACATGCTGTGGTGCAGCCCCTGCTTAAAAAGCCTAGCCTAGACCAAACTGTCTTGGGTAATTTTAGGCCCATCTCCAAGCTGCCTTTTATTTCAAAAATTTTAGAAAAAATTGTATATTCACAGGTCAAATGTTTTCTGGATGAGCACAATATCCTGGAGGTTTTTCAGTCTGGCTTCAAAACTCACGACAGCACAGAATCAGCTCTAGTCAGAGTTTTTAATGATATTTTTATGGCTAATGATTCTGGTGAACATGTGGTTCTTGTCCTGCTCGACCTAACAGCTGCCTTTGATACCGTGGACCACAACATTTTAATATCACACTTACAGCACCAAGTGGGTATCTGTGGTACTGCACTGAGCTGGTTTAGGTCCTATCTAGCAGACAGAACCATGTCTGTCAACATAGCTGAGTCTGAATCTTCCACTGCTTCTCTGTGTATTGGGGTTCCACAGGGCACTATTTTAGGTCCACTGCTTTTCTCCCTTTACCTGCTTCCATTGGGATCAATCCTTAGAAAGCATGGGATCTTTTTTCATTGTTACGCTGACGATAGTCAGATCTATTTGCCACTAAAAAAGAAAGATGCCCCCTCAATTAGGCCACTTCTGTTGTGTCTTGAAGACATCAAAGCCTGGATGTCTTTAAACTTCTTAAATGTCAATGAAAATAAAACAGAAGTGATGGTGTTTGGTCCTAGTGGCTCTTGTGAACCTCCCCCTGTTGATCTGGGCCCTCTGGCACCACATGTAAAGAAAACTGTTTCTAACTTGGGCTTTAAAATGGACAGTGATTTTAAATTAGATTCCCAGATTGGAGCGGTGGTCAAGACCAGTTTTTATCACCTCAGACAGCTGGCTAAGGTAAAGCCCATCCTTACAAAACAGCAGCTGGAAATGGTAATCCATGCCTTTGTCACCTCTCAGCTGGATTACTGCAACACTCTTTACCTTGGAGTCAGCCCGTCCTCCCTCAGACGCCTCCGTTCTCATTCATACCTACCGTACTTACCTCATCTTCAATTTATGGACTACAACTATCTTCCTGGACTGTTCTTGTTATATGGACATTCAATTTCTAGACTATAACCGTTACACAGATGGTTCTTGTTCTTTTGATTTGTATTGTGATCTGCTAAACTAGCTGAAAATTACAAGTGTACTTTATCATAAATTAACCAAACTTCTGCAGATTGGGCAGCACGGTGGCGCAACTGGTAGAGCTGCTGCCTCTCAGCGAGCAGGTGCTTGGTTCAAACCCCGGTCCAGGGGCCTTTCTGGGTGGAGTTTGCATGTTCTCTCCGTGCATGCGTGGGTTTTCTCCGGGTGCTCCAGTTTCCTCCCACAGACCAAAAACATGCATGTTAGGCTGATTGGTAACTCTAAATTGTCCCTAGGTGTGAGTGAGAGAGTGAATGGTTGTTTGTCTCGTTTGTCTCTATGTGGCCCTGTGATGGACTTGCGACCCCTCCAGGGTGTACCCTGCCCATTGCACAGTGATTGCTGGACATGGGCACCGGCTACCCCCTTGACCCAAAATTGAATAAGCGGGTAAAGATAATGGATGGATGGATGGATGGATGTCTGCAGATTGTAAATATTGGGATTATTGGTTTTGTGTATTTTGTTTTGTTCATTATTTAAATCACTTAATATATGGTACCAACACCAAAACTCAATCATCTCTCTGTGTGTAATTAATTACCTTTCCAACACCTCCTTGAGTATAACCTTAACTTCTGATAGCACAAAACTTCATTATAGCTATAACCATCTGCTATCAATACATATATTAACATATATGTTCCATTATTGTGGCGAGCTAGCCAGGAGGTCTTGGAAAGGCGTTGGTACACAAAATATTGAACATTCAGGTTCACTAATATTATTCTAATAATGGAAGTTTTTGAAACTCTTGATATTAAAATCTCAAATGCAGTTTTGGTAACAGAGTCTGAAGTTGTTGAAGAAGTGGTAGATTTTCTCAAATGGTATGGTAAAATAAGTCGTGCTCTTACAGTTGACTCACCTGGTTCAGAGTTTCACAAAATGCTGGTTGTTGAGTTTGAGTCTATTTTTCCTTTAACTTCAGTGAATCCACTTCTACCATGTAATCAAACGTCAGAGACTGGCTCTGTATATGAGGTTAAAAATTTGTCTGAAATTTACACTGCAAAAGTGGGGGGTTCTAAGACTCAGACATATTTGGCTGACTTAAAAGACATTGCTAAGATGACTGGACAAAACTATGCTGAGGTGCTGAATGGAATGATGGCCCAGATCAGTAAGGCAGTTTCAGAGTTTTGCCCAGACGATGCCAAAGATGAGGGTAGAGGTGAGACAGAAAAAGAAGACCCCCCTGGGAACACAGTAACTCAGTCGCCGCCTAAAATACCTGCTTCACCTCCCCAGCTCACTGCTGCTCCCATGGTTCAATCAGGGGGCCGGCGTGCCACTGTTAGCCTGGTTCAGACCTAAACCCACCTGAGATGCAGAGGTATGTGGTGGAACACATCGTTAAATCTGAGGACACTGCTGTGCATCTGCGATCTTCTTATAGACTCCGTGTGTTTTCTGGAAAAGTGCCACGGCCACAACATGAAGTGGACTATGACACATGGCGTTCCAGTGTTGACCTGATTTTGAATGACTCTGCCATATCAGAAATCCAACGTTCAAGACAAATCCTTGACAGACCACCAGCTGCTGATATAGTGAGACATTTAGGCCCTGAAATGTCCGCTGATACCTACATTGAACAGCTTGACTCTGCCTATGGGATGGTGCAGGATGGAAAGGAGTTGTATGCAAAGTTTATGGACACTTTTCAAACTGCTGGTGAAAAACCTTCTGCTTACCTGCAGCGATTACATGTCGTTTTAAATCTGGCAGTGAAGAGGGGCAGAGTATCAAAAGCTGAAGTGAATAAACATCTTCTAAATCACTTTTGTAGAGGATGTTGGGATGATGCTTTGATCTCTGAAGTCCAGCTCAAACAAAAGAAATGGAAACCACCTTCTTTTGCTGAGTTATTCTGCTGTTAAGAACTGAAGAGGGTTGTGAAGCTGCTAAAGCCCAGAAATTGAGACAGCTCTTGGGAGGAGGTGGGGGCAGACAGAAAGTAACATCCCAAGTCCAAATTGCATATGGAGAAGAGGAGAAAGGAATGTGTGAAACATTGACCACTCTCACAAAAACACTAACTGAGCAGATGGCTGCAATACAGCGTCAGCTAGCTGTCTTAACTGCAAATCGGTCCCATGACCTACACCCTAATATTCAAAGATCAAACCTAGCTTTAAGGTTGTGTGGGAAGCAGAAGATTGCTGCTGTGAGCCATTCCTCTGTTAGTCCTAAGCCTGGTTTCTGTTTCCACTGTGGAGAAGATGGCCACATCAAGCCGCAATGTGTCAACTACCCAAATTCTGAACTTGTCAGTGCAAAGAAGAAACAGTTTAATGACAAGAACCAAAAGCGACAGAACAAAACCCATCAGTATGTGAACAATTAAACTAGACTCAGTTCCTGATGGGGGACAAACAGGAACTGAGCTGGACCCATACTGTCCCGCAATGTTAAAGAAATCTGTTCTGTGCGAAAACCTCCAGCAGTCCAAATGGGAGGCCCAAGTTTATCTCCCAAAAGGTCTGGTTGTTAGGATTTGGGGGTCGGAGCGAACCCAGAGTGCAGAACAGGGACTCAACTCGGCAGATATACAAAAATAAGTTTTTAATGATAAATGAAAAGTACAAAATAAACAAGCTGACGGGGCAGCAAAACTTACATAAACAAGGAGGGAGGCACGGGGAACTCAGGAGACACGAGGAACTCGAGGAACCAGGAAGAAAAGGAGAGACTCAGGAGACTCAAGGAAGCGTACCCAACGAAGACGACCCGACAAAGGACAAGACAGAATAGGGTGACTTAAATACAAGGAGAAGACGAGACATGATAACAAACAGCTGGGACGAGACACAGGTGGCAACAATGGAACTAATGAGGGAGCACGAGGGAAACAGACACATCGGGCCACAGAAAAGTACCATCCTTACACTGGTAGGGTCTAGATGCACTGCTGATGTTACTGTTTGTGGTCACACATGTTTGTGCTTGTTTGACACTGGTTCACGGGTGACCACTGTATCGGTCTCTTTCTACAATGACCATTTACAAGAGCAACAAATCAATCCTTTACATAACCTATTACACACTGAAGGTGCTGCTGGACAGTCAGTCCCTTATTTGGGATATGTGGAGATGGTGGTGAAATTTCCAAAAGACTTTATTGGCCATGAGTTTGATGTTTCAACCTTGGCTTTGGTGGTTCCTGATGTGCATCCTAAGATTCCCTCCAGTGTTCTTATTGGGATGAATAAACTTGAACCTCTATATGAGCAATATCTGCAGAACAATCAATCAATCCATCAATTTTATTTATAAAGCACCCTTCATACTAAAAGCAGCTCAAAGTGCTGTACAGAATTATAAACAATAAACCCACAAAATAAAAGCAAACAACACACACATAATATAAAATAAAATAAAATTGTATGGAAAATGTATAGACTGAACAGAAATGAACCAGTTCAGGAAATACAGTTAAAAAGATGGGTCTTGAGCCTGCTCTTAAAAACAATAACATTCTCTGCGGCCCTCAGGTTCTCCGGCAGGCTATTCCACAGACGGGGGCCATAGTACTGGAAAGAAGCCTCACCGTAACTGAGTTCTGACTATTGGAACTGTTAGTAGTCCAGTGCCAGGGGACCTTAGTGTCCGCGGGGGTTCATAGGGTAATAGCAGCTCTGCAAGATATAACAATATGCCAACATCACCACCCAGCTCGTATGGTTACAGAGCTGTTCTGAAGACCCTTCAGTTGTCATATCAGCAGAGAGACACTAGCAATATTGGAGTAGTGAGACTTCTTAGCAAAACCCCAGTGCGTGTTCCGGCCGGCCGCACACTTGTCATCGAGGGCTCTGCTGAAGTTCCTTTCCCTGTCTTCAGACAGTTTATTCTCATCCAACATCCTGTTTCCATTCTGCCTGAGGGTTTATGTGTCAGTAACTGTCTTCTTTCTCTCTCCACACATGCTCCTGACAAAGTTCCAGTAGTGATGATTAACAAATCTGAGCAGGACATCTACATTCCACCATGGAGCGTCATCGCAGAACTGAGTATGTACCAATGTATTCTGTCACAGCAGCAGATGAAAATTCCTCAAAAGGAATGTGCACGTACTGTCAACTTTGATTTTGGTAACTCTCCTATACCACCAGATGGGAAGGAGCAGATTATAAAGAAATTAAGCAACATGTCTGAGGTTTTCTCACATCATGACCTTGACTTTGGTTGCACCAACAAGGTTCAGCATCACATCAAGCTTCATGATGAAACTCCATTCAAACACTGTGCTAGGCCAATCCATCCCAATGATATTGATGCTGTTCACAGGCATCTGAGCGAACTTCAGGAGGCCGGGGTGATCCGTGAGTCCACATCACCTTTCTCTTCTCCTATTGTTGTGGTACGGAAAAAGAATGGGGATGTGCGATTGTGCATCGATTATCGTAAGCTCAATTTACAGACTATCAAAGATGCCTACGCTCTTCCAAATTTAGAAGAATACTTTTGCGCACTCACAGGCTCAAAATGGTTTTCAGTCCTTGACAAAGTTGGGCTACTACCAGATTGAAATGCATGAACCAGATAAGCCTAAAACTGCTTTTGTGACACCTTTGGGATTTGGGGAATTCAACAGAATGCCCCAGGGGATCACAAATGCCCCCAATACATTCCAACGGTTGCTGGAGCGGTGCATGGGTGATCTCCATCTTTGCGAAGTCCTGGTGTTCCTGGATGATTTGATAATATTCTCCGATTCCCTTGAAGAGCATGAGAGGAGGCTGTTATGAGTGCTCAACAGGCTGAGAGAATATGGATTAAAGCTGTCACACGAAAAGTGCAATTTTTTCCAAACATCTGTTCGCTATTTGGGTCATATTGTGTCCGAGAAAGGGATAGAAACAGATCCAGAAAAGATGAATACCATCAAATCCTGGCCAATTCCTACCAACTTGAAAGAACTACGCTCTTTTTTTGGATTTGCAGGTTATTACCGTCGTTTCATTAAAGACTTTTCTACCATTTCAAAACCTTTGAATGATCTTACCCGTGGTTACTTGCCTGCTCAGAAGTCTCGAATCAAGCAGTCCAACAAGCAGTACCATAGCCCGAATCAGCCCTTTGGGGAACGTTGGAGTTCTAGCTGCCAACGTGCTTTCACCACTTTAGTTGAGAAGCTCACTACAGCTCCTGTCCTGGGGTTTGCAGACCCATCCTAACTGTACATACTTCATACAGATGCTAGTGCAACGGGATTAGGGGCTGCACTCTACAAGGAACAAGAAGGACAGCTAAGAGTGATCGCTTATGCAAGCAGAGGCCTGTCTCCGAGTGAAAGTCAATACCCTGTGTAGTGAATGTGGGGTCACAGCTTAGCTGTAGCTTCACTACTAATTAATTATTCTTAAAGTTAGTTCAAGCACAAAGAATATTAATTATTTAAGTACAACGGATTCTTTCTTTTTCGAGTTAAATTAATGCCATGTGACCGAGATAACTGTGAGGATTGTTTAATCAGTGACATGAGACGCCATTTTTTTTGACCCATCAGAATAAATGCGGTCATTTATTTAACAGGATCAAAATTTAACATCAAGACATGTACACATTGATTTGCTGATCTGGTTCTGATTAATAAAAACTTGTCATGCTTTACTAACAAGACAACAGAACATTTCTGAAGGCATCGAGATTACTGGCAAAATAGAAAAGTTTAAAGGAAGGAATGGAGAAGTTTAAAGAAAGGTGGATGAAGGAAGATGTATGTTGTTGGCCAGAATTAGCACGCTTCTTCCAACACCAGCTCAACCCTCCGGTACACTTAGTGCGCGACACTCGTGACGTCTCTTTACCTTTGCAGATGAGGATCAGCTCCGGTATAGATGTCCCTATGCACGCTACCTTTCCAGCGTCTCCGGTTAAAGCGGCTGGTCATTGTCAGAAGTCGTGTGATTTACTCTGTTAAACAGAACAAGCTTCCTTCGAAGTTGTAGGCGTTACGCTCGGGTGAGTTCACAGCGAGGCGCTGTGACTCCAGCTGGGATGGGTGGACCCTGATCTCACGGTCAAATCCATCAGCTATTGATTAAATCTGAAAGTTCCTCAGGAACTCTCAGTAAAACTTCAGTCAGAGATTCCACTCAGAAGTGGAAGACTCCATAGTCCCAAGAAAGACTCAGGAAACTGCAGGAAGACCGCCAGAAGACTCAGAAGACTCGAGAATACTGACTAGTTCCAGGAAGTGTTGACTTTTAAAAGAGTACTCACTTCCGGTCACTTAGTACTTCCTGATTGGTTGAAACAACCAACAGGGGGTGTTTCAGTGATGTCAGAGAGTTATTAAACGTCAAAAAGACAGAAGGAATGTTTAGGAACGTTTAGTACAGACAGAGAAATGTTTTGAAGAAGTGAGAGGAAGCAGGTGCCAGTTGCTTCTTTTTTACCGTCTGCTAGGTTTAAAAACAAGACACTTGGTTTTAATAACTCATTTTCTGACTGTCTATGACTTTCGACCGACATCACTACTCCTCATTCAGACAGAAGATCAAAATGCATAATTACTTTGTAAATAGACATTTAACTTGATTTCTAATTTCTAATGAGATTTAAAAATCATTAATACTGTTTCACAGTTGATTTAAAATGAGTGGTTCACTTCAACATTTAGAAATGGTATGAACTAAACACACTTTGATTATCAAAAAGAAGAGTGTTCTTTCAATTGATTAATTCAGGATACAATTAAGCAGTCTCTTGATGAGCTAATTTATATTTCTGGATTCAAATCAATGAAATAACAGTTCCTGTCCCATGAAGGTCTTCAGAGACAGATTGTTGTCGGAGGCCTAGTTCACTACACCTGCTCACAAATTTGAATTTTTGGCATTAAAATGGAGTGTCACTGAAAAGTTCCAGGATTATCTGTATGGAGCTACCTTCACTGTTGTGACAGATAGCAATCCCTTGACTTATGTACTCACTTCAGCCAAGTTAGATGCCACTGGTCACCGCTGGTAGGCTGCTCTCTCAACATATTCTTTCAAGCTTTTGTATCGAGCAGGAAACCAAAACAGAGATGCTGATGCACTCTCTAGACGTCCTCACCTGTGTCCTGATGAACCACCTAAGGATCAGGAGCTCATATACCATTTCCTGGAAAACCGGCTTGCCAACTCTAATCTGATTTCTTCTGAAATTGTTGAGGCCATCTGTCAGGGATGTCTTGTTCGAGCTGCCCAGCCTGTCAATACTGATTCTGTGGGCTTTACGCTAGTCGAGTCTCTGCCCATCACAGCAGAGGCAGTTCCTGACAGCTATGCCATAGAGGGGAGTTATTTACCCCTTGTTCCAGCTTTGTCTCATATCAGCATCATGGATGAGCAGAGTGCTGACGCAACCATCCGAGAGCTGATTCATCAGATGGAGACGGGTGAAAAGTTTCCTCCACTGGCAAGAACAGAGTTACCTGAAATTCCTCTCTTGCTGAGAGAATGGGAAAAATTGAAGCTAATTGATGGTGTCTTGTACAGGAAACGACAAGACAACGAAGACATTACATATTAGGGCATTAACAGAGTACTTGAGTAATCTACACATTGATTGCTAGGACATCTATCGAGATTAAAAATGTAACGTCGAGTAACCGTAGTGACGTCATATTATGTGACCACCGTATGACCGTAGGGGGCGGTGTTGCACTGTTGCAGGTCACAGAGTATGGTGTAACACCGGGTCCAATCCACCGAACCAGAACCAGCTCCTCTGACCTTGTTTCACAAACAAAAAGCAAAAAAATATTAATCTCTAAACCTATAAAAAAATCTATAAACATTAATCTCTAAAACTAAACTTAATGCGCATCACAGCTGGCGGTGGTGCGGGGTGGTCGACCCCCACCCCCCTGTTAAGTTTCGTTTTTGACGTGCTACGTGTTTCTTCACGTTTGCAGTTTAATAATAATAACTAATAGTTTAGTTTTTCCTGTGACTTATTTGCAGTATGATAAATGGTAGGAGCATAATATACGCTCCCAATGTTTTGTTGGTCTTTTTTTTTGTAAATAATGACCTTTTTTGCGGTTTTATTTATTTATTTATTTTTGTATCTTGAGATCTATGACGTCATCAAATACTTGAGTTCTACTCGGGTTTTATTATGTTAATGTTGTAGTATGACATATCCTGAGATATATTCATACAGTTAAAACAGGTTCTCTCATTTTTCTGGACTGTGTAACATACGTGCGTTGAATGTA
>NC_056500.1:52294042-52294880 GCF_014905685.2 Nematolebias whitei | reverse complement strand
TTTCAGTCCCATATGGTCAGTTTTGACATCAGGCCTAGTTCACTACAATGTTGAGTTAAAAAAATTATATACTTGTTCAACCCCTATTACATATCAACTTGTTCTTCAAAAAAAATTTTGTCCGACTGCGTTTAATCATTCATAGCTGAATACTAAACTCATTCTCACGATTTTTTCCTCTGTAAATCTTAGACGTACAGCCATTAAAGCTGATTCTTGGTGGGATTAACATTAACACTAATAAAGTATTTTTATGACAAGTTTTGCAAAACTCACAGTCGCTGATACATTTGTATTGATATCTATATCTATGTATAAATATAAATATAAATATATATATATATATATATATATATATATATATATATATATATATATATATAGGTCCTTGTAAAAAAATTAGTATTTGTGATAGAGGTCATTATTTTCCATAATGTAATTAAAAAAATTAAACTTTCATATATTTCAGATGCATTGCACACCAACTGAAATATTTCAGGTCTTTAATTGTTTTAATACTGATGATTATGGCATATAGCTCATGAAAACCCAAAATGCCTGTCCCAAAAAATTAGCATATTTCATCCCACCAATAAAAGACGTGTTTTTAATACAAAAAATAAATATATAATAATATATAATATTAATAATAATATATATAAGATATAAAAGATAAAGAGACAAGAGATAAGAGATAAAGAGATGAAAGATATAATATAAAGAGATAAAGAGATGAGAGATGAGAGATAAAAGATAAGAGATAAAAGATAAGAGATAAAGAGACAAGAGATAAGAGATGAAAGATAAGATATAAAGAGATAAAAGATAAGAGATAAAT
>NC_056500.1:52283064-52294032 GCF_014905685.2 Nematolebias whitei | reverse complement strand
ATAAGATATAAAGAGATAAAAGATAAGAGATAAAAGATAAGAGATAAAAGATAAAGAGACAAGAGATAAAGAGACAAGAGATAAAGAGATGATTTTTGATTTTTTACAAAACTTTATTTGCACAATAAGTTAATAAAACAGGGTTAAAAACATGATCATGTTAAGGTTTTGTATTTCTTAACAGTGTTCACATGAGGAGTTTGTTGTATATTAGTTCTCCTTTGTCAGAAACTGTACATAAAACCTTTTTAAAACCCCACAGTTCCACAAACTTGTTCAAGTCTCCGGTGTCTCTGTGGAAGCAAAACTCCAACGCCAGTTTGGCCTTGATGTTGCACTTCCACAGAGACACGGCGTCAAGTTGAGGTCCAGCCTGCAGTCTGTCTCTGCGCGATAAATACATTGCCATTTTGGCTTCGGCAATTAAAAAGTTTAAAATTCTGGATTTGCATTTAGTGGCTTTGCTGTAATATACACAATTAATAAAAACAGATTTGGTAAAAACAGTATCAAAAAAAGCTAAAGATCATCGTCATTAAGTTAAAAAGAGCAGTCAGTCGTACACAATTCGTAAAAACATGAAAAATACTCTCGGACAAACTGCAAAAAGGACACTCGTTTAAAACCTCTGGACTGATGATCGATTGGAAAGAGTTCGTTGCGATGGCGCCGTGATGTATCCTCCATTGGAGATCACCAGTCCGTTTTTTTATGGGAGGTTTGTAAAGCGTCCTCCACTGGGGCTTCTGTCCTCCAAGCTTGCAGTCCCACACACTGACAGCTCTGTTGTACAGAGTTCTCTTGTTTAGGACTTTAACACAAGTCTTATAGAGCACTTTTGGACCCGTTGTGCACAAGTCTATTTGTGGGTCCGTGTTGCACAGCAGAGGTCCACTACTGTCTGCGAAGTCAGGATCTAGGTTGATGTCCGGGAAGGGGTCCGTTGGGTCAGGGAGGTGATCTCCCCCGGACCACAGCTGCAGGAGACGCTCCTCTCCTGCTGTGATCCTCTCCTTCACCCGGTCCAGGAAGCGCCGAACCAGCCTGGCAGACCGGACTCCAAGCAGCGAAAGCACTTCCTGGACGCTGGAGAAGTCCGGACCGGCCGTCTCCACCAGCCGCCTCAGAGTCACCGTCCCAGACCCGCACAGCACCCCTGACAGACCTGGTACCGTGCTATCGGACACGTCTAGCCTTGCACCACAGATTAGCGGTTCCTCTAAAAGCCAATGCAGAGACTTATACGTTCTTGATCTGTTTGGGTTAAAAAAGGAAAACAATTTAAAAACACTCTGGTAAAACTGTGGTAACCACTTTAACTTTAAAAGGCTAACATTGGTCAGAAACAGAGCAGCATCCAGCCCCAACCCGCTCGCGCGTCTAAGAATGCAGCTGGCCACGTCCCTCCACACATTGTCAGGAGGTCCCGCCAGGTATTTCTGGATGAACTGTAATCGAAACGTTGCCGTTCTGCTGGCCAGGTGGACAAGGTCCTGTCCCCCCTCCTCTCTCGGTAAAAACAGTACAGACTGCGGCACCCAATGTCGACCTTTCCAAAAGAACTCCACCATCTCAGACTGGATCTTTACCAACAGGCCTGGAGGTGGGTCTAAAACACAAAGTTTGTGCCACAGTTGTGATGCGACCAGGTTGTTTAAAACCAACATTCTGCCTCTGTAAGACATTTGAGTGTGTAGCCATTTCCATTTTTGTAATTTGTTCTTGACCTTTTGTTCCACATTTTCCCAGTTCTTTTGCACTTGAGCTTTATCCCCTAGATGGATGCCGAGGTATTTAAGCCCATGTAGATGAACATATGCTGATATATATTCATAAATTAAACGGATTCTTTCATTTTTCTGGACTGGATAATATCGTGCATTGAATTATTAAACATGTAACGTGAGACGTTAATTATCTTTGACTCACCAACGACAGTGGGTCATTTATTAACAGAATCAAGTTTAACACATCACACATTTACATTAATTGGCAAAAATTGAAAATAACAACAGATTATTTAGGCTAGTTTTACAAGAAGGAAACAATACGGCGATTGTTTCCCTTGCTTCTGGATTAATTTGCTAGCAGATAGAAGAGTTTAAAGACTGAAGTTTAGAGGGAGGGAGATGGTGTGTGTGTGAGTGAAAAGTGTTGAACAGAACGGCACCCTCCATTCGACCCAGCTTTCCTCGGTACGCTCGGTAGTGAACTCGACTCATTACCTCTCTGACGATGAATCAGTGGAAGCGGAGCTCCAGTTAAGCTACCGGTCCAGCGTCTCCGTAGGATGGCAGAGAACCGTCCGGAGTGGTGGCGGGACTTCATCAACAACAGTTCACCTCACAAGTGGACTTCACATGAGTGGAGTCCTTCAGAAGTTCCACTCAGAGGTGGAAGATGTCATAATTCCCACAAGACTCGGAAGAGCTCTGGATTATGCTGGACTTCTGTTCTCCCAAACGACTGGAGCTGCAAACTCTCCACCCGACTCCAACTGGGTTGAACTAGGAAGTACCGACATTTAAAGAGCTCTGTTTCCGGTTCATTTGGGAGTTTCTGATTGGTCGATGGACCAAAACAGAGGTGTGTTTTGTGATGTAAGGTGTTATTAAAAAGTCAAGGAAAAAGATTAAGATTGTTTAAGAACAGACAGAAAATATTATGAAGAACTCAGACTTCGTGGAGTCAATTCTCTAGTATCTTGCTGTAAAAGTTAAACATGACATTTCTTTTTCAGTAAACTTGCAGTTGACCGAAACTTGAACTTTGACCAACTTACACAACTTGCTCATTTCAAACAGACGATCAAGAAATTGAATCATTACTCTGTAACATATTCCAACTTGATTTCCACTTTGAATGAGGATTAAAAATTGTTATTACTGTTTCACAGTTGATTTAAAAATGAGTAGTTCACTTCAACATTTAAACATTGTTTGAACTAACACAATTTGATTATCAAACATTGTAAAATAGTAATGATAATCGAAAGTAGTCTTCTTTCACTTGATTAATTCAAGAAAGAAAGTCTCAGGATGGGTCAACCTGTATTTCTGGATTCAAATCAATGAAATGACAGTTTCTGTCCCATAAGGTCCTTAAGGTCAGGATTTGACCTCAGGCCTAGTTCACTACACCCATCTCTCTTCCACGGGAGGTTTTGAGGGAGAACTGTGAGCCCTTCAGGCCACTCACCCACAGCGAAGGCTGTGCTCTTTACCCAGTTCACCCTCGCAGCAGCCAGGGTGGAAAAACTCTCGGTGACCGCACTTAGCGTGTCGGCATCTTGTTGGTTTTTTATAAAAACAACAACGTCATCAGCGTAGGCGGATAAAATTATGTTACTGTTAAAACCAGGTAAAACTAAACCACGAACACTCGAACGGATCTTTTTAAGGAGGGGTTCCAGGGAGAGCGCATAGAGCATTCCAGAGAGCGCACAGCCCTGCCGAACACCTCCATACACCCTAAAAGGAGCGCACAGGCTACCGTTGACTTTCAGCACACTCTCAATGTTACTGTACAGCACCTGGATCTTGGCTATAAAACCAGCGCTGAACCCGAACACCTCCATGGTTTCCCAGAGGAAGCTGTGCTCAACGCGGTCGAAAGCCTTTTCTTGGTCAAGTGAGACCAACGCTGTGTTCAGACCCAATGAACTGGAGACTTCCAAAACATCTCGAATCAGGTAGATATTATCTACCATGGACCTGCTGGGGATGCAATAAGTCTGGTCTCAATGGATGACCTGTTCCATTGCTTCTCCCATCCTGGTTGCCAGGACCTTGGAGAGGATTTTGTAGTCGGTGCAGAGAAGGGACACCGGGCGCCAATTCTTCATCTCCTGCAGGTTCCCTTTTTTGGGCAGGAGGGTGACGACCGCTCTGCGGCACGACAGCGGGAGCAAACCAGTGGTCAGGCTTTCACTGAAGACATGGAGCAGATCCTCTGCCAGGATGTCCCAGTAGGCCTTATAAAACTCCACAGTGAGTCCGTCGACGCCGGGAGCTTTCTGGCCTTGCATGTTTTGGAGGGCTGTGTGGAGCTCCTGAAGCCCAAGGGGGCGCTCCAGGTTGGCGTTAGTCTCTTCAGAGACCTGGGGTAGTCCACTGCAGAACTCCCTGAACAGCTCGTCGTTCCTCTTGTATTCGCTTTTGAATAACGAGGAGTAAAGCTCCACAGCCCTCCTCCTGATCTGGCTCGGCTCGCTCAGCTGCTGCTTCCTTCACCCCCCTCTCAAACCATCTGACCATCGGACCGAGAACACAGATGGTTTGAGAGGGGGGTGAAGGAAGCAATTTATGTAAAAAGAGAAAAACCGTCTCTTAACAGAGGAGGAGGCCTCAGATTCCCACTTTCAAAAACATATAATGCAACTTTAAAACAGATCCCCAGCCGGTTTTCACACCTGATGGGAACAGAGGGGCCTCGTCTGTGAATTAGAGGAACAAAGACCTACTGTTTTAGGTTTTAGGTGTGAACTGCCAATCTACATATATGTGTGTGTGTGTCTTATGTGTGTGTGTGTCTTATCTCACTCAGCCTTATAACCTGTATCTCTCACTCTCTGCTCTTTGAATTGAGAAAGCTCCTCGGATGAGGAGCGAAACGTCTTCTGTTACAAATAAAGTCCAGTTGTTCTTGTATTGAACGCTTTTTGAATTAAAACTGAGTTAAAATGCCAGTAGGCGCTCCTAGGTAAAATGTTTCTGATAAAAACCTAAAACCAGCGAATGATCCGTAAAAGCTACTGGTAAAATTTGACAGGCTTTAAACACGTTAAAATGATGTTTAAAACAATAAAACCGGTCAAGGCAGCCAAAGAAATGCGATTCTCTTTACAATGGGACCACGTGTACTGTCTGGAGCCTGCGTGCATCCTCCTCCATACATCCACCAGGCCATGAGACGAGACCAGCTGCCGCAGAGCGCGCTGGGCTGCTGGATGAGGCTCTGCATGACTGCGGTCTAAAAACTCGTTTTCAGTACAATTAAAATCCCCTCCTATAAAAACATAATCTACAAACCCACAATCTCCCAACCTTTCCCCAATTTTTTCTAAAAAACGTTGTTTCTCTGCATTGGCAATGGGAGCATGAATATTAATAAAAGTTACATTAAAATGTTCAAACCCAGCTTTGACTAAAAGACACCTTCCCTGAACAATGTGTTGCACCTCCTCTATGTGGCTGGGAGTAAAAGCTTTAGAGAAGAAGAGTCCCACTCCTGCACTCTGGGAGGTGCCGTGGCTAAAAATGGCCTCCCCTTCCCACTCCCTGCGCCACTCTGTCTCATTGGATGGATCACTGTGTGTCTCTTGTAAAAATAAAATGTCCATTTTTTTATACTTTATGGTTTGGTAAACCAGTTCACGTTTCACAGCCTCTCTGGCCCCGTTCAGGTTTAATGATGCTATTTTAAAAGCATCCATGGTGAGTGAGAGGTTTAAAAGCGTGTACAAAAAGACTATAAGGAATATTAAAATGCTGCTGTTCATCATTTGTTCAGAATTGTTTTCTGACTTTGCTCATTATTTTCTTTAATCTGAATGTTTCTTGATCTGTAAAACCTGACTCTTTTTTGTGTCTAATGTGATGTCTGGCTGAGAAATAAAATGTTTTCAGGTTAGGAAATAACTTTCGACTTTAACTCCTCTCAGCCCTTAGGTTTGCTTGAGGAAGGACAGGAAGGATTCTACAGGGTACTGGGGTTCAGTGCAGTCAGCCTGTGACAGCGAGGTTTCACTGAAGTCACAGCACCAGCCCTCACTGTCACTGCTCTCTCCTTCATCTCTGCACACATTTTGCTGGCTTGCTTGCTGGCCCGTGCAGCAACTTCAATATTTTTTCTTTTCCCTAGTTTCTTCACCTGGGTTGGGGCCCCCAGCTCCATCTCCTCTACAACCGCCCCTGCTTCTCCCTCCACACCAGTTCCTGACTTCTCAATTTTCTTTCCTGCACCTTTTGTTTCCTCATCCACCTCCACCTCTCCTTTCCCTTCCCGATCACCACACACTAACTCCTCATCACCCTCCTGCACTCCTCGCTCTACGTTTCTCTCCCCCACCTCCCCTCGAGCCTCCTCCTCACAATGCACAATACCACCATTCTCCCCACCAACACCATTCTCCCCACCAACACCATTCTCCCCACCACCACACACCTCCGTGCTTCCACCTTTTCCCACACACATACTTTTTGTTGCTTCACCGTCCACAGCTGTCACCTCAACACTAACTCGTTCCCCGTCCGCTGGGGTCGCAGACTCTCCCGCAGCAGCTGCGGGAGGGGGACCCGCCGCAGCCGGGGGGTTCCCCGCAGCAGCGGGAGGGGCCGGTCCGGCCCTGTTTGGGCACATTTTTATTACGTGCCCCTCCTGGCCAAAACATTTCATGTTCGAGGAAGTGGCGAATAAAAGATATTCAAAATCATCCAGTTTAACGTGAAAACGCACATTAAACTCTTCCCCCGCTTGTTCAAAATCATAAAGAGTGTTCTCCTGTGGGAGACGACGTGTTTTAGAAGTGGTGATTTACACCCTGTCAACACTTTTTTAATCGGGGACACCACCTTCCCATGTCTGGACAACTCCTTAATCAAAAACTCGTCACTAATAAACGGGGGGACACTGGAGAGAGTGATCTTGGTGGCTGGCAGCGCCAGTGGTGACACCTGTAGAAATCAGTCTCCCACTGAGATGCCAGCCTCGACCAGTTGTTGAGCCTTCTCCACCTTTTCAATAAAAATGACCTCAGCCCCGTTCATGCGGGCTGCGGACCTGATGGACCCATGTCCAACCACCTCCCCCACCGCTAAACAAACTTCCTCCACGCTGCACGGAGAACCAGCACCACCTTGATGACGTTTTTCCGCGTCAGCGTGGAGAATCCTCCCGTGCTCTCCACCACCATGGCATCTAGACGCCGGCCAGCCAGGTGCACCTGATGGCCACACCCTGCCAAACAAACTTTTTAAACTAATAAAACACCAAACCCCACAATTAAATAACTAACATGAACATTAACACCAAGTGAAAAAAGTAGAAAAAGGACAGAAAAACCGAATGAATGCACACTCTCACTTTCTGCTCCTCTACACACCCTCCTCTCACAAGATAAAGAGATGAAAGATAAGATATAAAGAGATAAAATATAAGAGATAAAAGATAAGAGATAAAGTAGTAGTAGTATAGTTGATCCAAGTTGGCGCCATGTACGGTTGCCCTGGCATTCTGGTGCGCTCTGTTTTTTCTGTTTTTGTGCTTTAATCATGTGTCTGCATGCTCCTACACTCGCGAGGAGCTACTAAACATCAGAATTACAACCCATGAAGACATTACTCCAGTTTTTTTAATGCCTGCTGCTGAACTTGTGCACTTTTTGGCCAAAAGAGTGAGACTTTGCAGGAGGGGCAGAAGATCCGGAGTGCTCGTGCATCTCCGGAGGCGCGGTACACGCATGCCTTTACCTGGGATATTTCTCTCCAACATCCGTTCCCTCTACAATAAAATGGACGAGATAGCGCTGTTGATGAGAAGGAACAGCGATTTTTCCTCCTCCTGTGTGCTGTGCTTCACGGAGACATGGCTCAACGAGCAGACCCCGGACTCCGCACTCCATCTGGAGGGTTTCCAGCTCCTCCGCGCTGACAAGACAGCGGGAACTTTCCGGAGGAAAGAAGAAAGGCGGAGGAGTCTGTTTCTTTATCAACAACGCCTGGTGCTCCGACGTGACAGTGATCTCCCAGCACTGCTCTCCTTCTCTGGAATATCTCTTCATAGACTGCAAACCGTTCTACTCTCCACATGAGTTTACTTCATTTATTCTGGCCGCTGTTTACATCCCACCGTGCGCGGACGTGCATGAGGCTGAGCGCGCGTTCGTGGACCAGATTACGAGTGTAGAGCGAACTTTTCCGGACTCCCTTGTTATCATCCTTGGAGATTTTAACAAAGCAAACCTCAGGCATGAACTACCTAAATATAAACAGTTTATTAAATGCCCGACAAGAGAATGAAACACGCTGGATCACTGTTACACCACAGTGAGCGGTGCTTATCGTGCTGTGCCTAGTGCTGCCCTGGGTCTCTCAGATCATGAGATGATTCACCTCATACCTGCATACAGACAGAGACTGAAGCTCCCAAAACCTGTGGTGAGGACATCCAAAAAGTGGACCAGTGAAGCTGTGGAGGAGCTACGCATGTGTTTGGACACCACAGACTGGGACCTGTTCAGGGCTTTACAGACAGTCTAGACGAATACACAAACACTGTGACGTCATATATACATTTCTGTGAGGACAGCATCATCCCATCACGCTCCAGAGTCATTTTCAATAATGATAAACCCTGGTTCACATCCAAACTAAGACAGCTTCGTCAGCAGAAGGAGGCTGCTTTCAGAGAGGGGGACAGAGACAACTACAGACGTGCGAAGTATGGATTTAGCAGGGAGGTGTCGAAGGCTAAATCCAGGTACAATGCACGGCTGCAACAACAGTTCTCTGCAAACGACTCTGCCTCTGTCTGGAGGGGGCTGAAAGAGATAACTAACTACAAGCCCAGAGCACCTCATTCTACAGACAATCTCAAACTGGCAAACGATCTGAACGACTTCTATTCACGCTTTGAAGTCATGGACTCACATTCTTCCATCCTCCACACCAACCCCAGCCCAACTGGTTTAACCACTTGGGACTGCCCCCGACAACCCCCTGCTATCTCTGTACAAGAGGATGAAGTAAGGAGGCTTTTTAAAAGGCTGAATACACATAAGGCTGCAGGCCCAGACCTTGTGTCACCCTCCACGTTGAGACATTGTGCTGGAGAGTTGGCTCCGGTCTTCACAGGGATCTTCAACTCTTCTCTGGAGTCATGCCACGTCCCAGCCTGTTTCAAGTCCTCCATCATTGTCCCTGTCGCCAAGAAGCCACGTGTCACAGGACCAAATGACTACAGACCTGTAGCTCTCACGTCTGTAGTCATGAAAACCTTTGAACGCTTGGTTTCATCTCACCTCAAGTCTATCACCAGGCCCCTCCTGGACCCCCTGCAGTTTGCCTACAGGGCCAACAGGTCTGTAGATGACGCAATAAACCTGGCTCTTCACTTCATCCTGAAGCACCTGGACTCCCCAGGAACCTATGCCAGGATCCTGTTCGTGGACTTCAGCTCCGCATTTAACACCATCCTCCCTGCTCTGCTCCAAGACAAGCTCTCCCTGCTCCACCTGCAGGTGGATCACAGACTTCCTGACAGACCGTGGCTGGGGAGAGCTGTCTTGGACACTCAGACTGTAAGCACAGGATCTCCACAGGGCTGTGTGCTTTCCCCCCTGCTTTTCTCCCTATACACCAACTGCTGCACCTCCAGCCATGACTCTGTGAAATTTATTAAGTTTGCAGATGACACCACCCTCATCGGGCTCATCTCGGACGGTGATGAGTCTGCATACAGGAGGGAGGTGGACCGGCTGGTGACCTGGTGCAGCAGCAACAACCTGGAACTCAATGCCCAGAAGATAGTGGAGATGATTGTGGATTTCAGGAAAGCCACAGCCCCTCTGCCCCCCCTCACCTGTAATGATACCCCCATCACCACTGCAAACTCTTATCGGTTCCTCGGCACCACCATCACCCAGGACCTCAAGTGGGAGCCGACCATCAGCTCCCTCATCAAGAAGGCCCAGCAGAGACTGTACTTCCTGCGACAGCTGAAGAAGGCCAAGCTGCCGGCCAAGCTGATGGTGCAGTTCTACACGGCCATCATCGAGTCCATCCTCAGCTCCTCCATCACGGTGTGGTACGCCGGGGCCACTGCCAGGGACAGACTCAGACTGCAGCGCGTTGTGCGCTCAGCTGAGAAGGTGATCGGCTGCAGCCTTCCATCCCTCCACGACCTGTACGTCTCCAGGACTGTGAGGCGAGCAGGTCGGATCACAGCTGACCCTGCTCACCATGCACACGGTCTGTTTGAACCACTCCCCTCAGGCAGGAGGCTTCGGTCCATTCGGACCAGAACCTCCCGCCATAAGAACAGTTTCTTCCCCTCTGCTGTTGGACTCCTGAACACTCATAATGCTACCTCATAATTTGTGCTTTGGTCACATTACATCTGTATTATAATTGAATACTCCATCTGTACTGTTTTCTAAGCTTTTTTATTGTTTTCTATTGTATGGGTGTACATATGGTTATGTTATGTTTTTAATTTTACTTTATTTGTGGGTGTACACAGGCTTATGTCTTATGTAATGTTCTCATTTTTACTTCATTTTTACTTTATTTTTACTTTATTTTACTTTATTACTATTCGCACCTTATGTCGAAGCAAATTCCTAGTTTGTGAACCTCGTTCATTGACATGGCGATAATAAACTGATTCTGATTCTGATAAAGAGACTGTAAGGATGTTACTTTTCTGTGGCCCGGTGTGTCTGTTTCCCTCGTGCTCCTCATTAGTTTCCATTGTTGCCACCTGTGTCTCGTCCCAGCTGTTTGTCATCATTTCTCGTCTTCTCCCAGTATTTAAGCAGTCCTATTCTGTCTTGTCCTTTGTCGGGTCGTTCTTCGTTGGGTACGCTTCCTTGGGTCTCCTGAGTCTCTCCTTGTCTTCCTGGTTCCTCGAGTTCCCCGTGCCTCCTTCCTTGTTTATGTAAGTTTTGCTGCCCCGTCAGCTTGTTTATTTTGTACTTTTCATTTAACATTAAAAACCTATTTTTGTATATCTGCCGAGTCGAGTCCCTGTTCTGCACTCTGGGTTCGCTCCGACCACAAATCCTAACAGAGACAAGAGATAAGAGATAAAGAGATGAAAGATAAAGAGATGAAAGATAAGATATAAAGAGATAAAGAGATGAAATGTAAGATATAAAGAGACAAGAGATAAGAAATAAAGAGATGAAAGATAAGATATAAAGAGATAAAGAGATAAAAGATAAGATATAAAGAGATAAAAGATAAGAGA
>NC_056500.1:52278491-52283054 GCF_014905685.2 Nematolebias whitei | reverse complement strand
AAGAGATGAAAGATAAGATATAAAGAGATAAAAGATAAGAGATAAAAAGAGATAAAAGACAAGAGATAAGAGATGAAAGATAAGATATAAAGAGATAAGAGATAAGAGATAAAAGATAAAGAGATAAAAGATAAGATATAAAGAGATAAAAGATAAGAGATAAAAGACAAGAGATAAGAGATGAAAGATAAGATATAAAGAGATAAGAGATAAAGAGACAAGAGATAAGAGATAAAGACATGAAAGATAAGATATAAATAGATAAAAGATAAGAGATAAAAGATAAAGAGATAAAAGATAAAGAGATAAAAGATAAAGAAATGAAAGATAAGATATAAAGAGATAAAGAGATGAAAGATAAGAGATAAAAGATAATAGATAAAGAGACAAGAGATAAAGAGATAAAAGATAAGAGATAAAGAGACAAGAGATAAGAGATAAAGAGATGAAAGATAAGATATAAAGAGATAAAATATAAGAGATAAATGATAGTGAGATAAAAGATAATGAGATAAATATAAAAGATAAAGAGATAAAAGATAAGAGATAAAGAGATGAAAGATAAGATATAAATAGATAAAAGATAAGAGATAAAAGATAAGAGATAAAAGATAAGGAGATGAAAGATAAGATATAAATAGATAAAAGATAAGAGATAAAAGATAAGATATAAAGAAATAAAAGATAAGAGATAAGAGATAAAGAGCAGCAGACACAGCCAGTCAATCAGTGACTGTCCTCCAGAAATGCCCACTTTTGCTCTGCAGGTCCGCTCGCCGTCATTGACTGTGTGAAGCCGCGTCACGTCGTGTCAGGGGCTCTTTAAGGGATCAGTCTCGGTGGATTTGCTGATCTGTCAGCTGGTCCAGTTCTCCGCAGCTCCGGAGTGGGGACCGGACCGTGGGACACCCGGTGGGACGGGCGGGACGCGCCCTGAGCTGCTGCGCCTGAGGAGGACACACGCAGCTACAGAAATGTGTGGGCTTGTCGCGTCTCCCGGGTTGTGCAGGCGTGAGAAGGTAACCGGACTGAGCTGACCAGTGACTGTTGCGTCATCAATGGTTTCCATGGCCACACAAACTTGTTTCCTGTGACTCTGGGCACGAGCATCTTCTTCTTCGGGACTTTTTATGTCAGTGGGCGGTGGTCCTCCTGTGCAGCTGGACAGAAGCTGCAGTCTGATCAAGTAAGGGCTGCACCTCTCACATTACTCTGTAATGCTGCACTCAGAAGCTCACACCCATGTTTCAGTGTGTCCTAAACCTCCACAGCTTGGGTAAGAACAACTTAACGTACTGTAAATTATGCATTACTCTGTTTTTGTGCCAAAATTCACGTTTTTACAGGAGAGAAGACTCCAGACAGGATGTCCTCAGTGGTGGTGTCCGGACAGAACCAGCTGAGCCTTGCGGGCCTCCCCATGGAGAGCTGGATGACCCACCTGCCATGTGCCCTGTGGGACACCCCTCTTCACTACCTGGCCATCCCAGGTAGGCTGCCACATACATCCCACAGCCCTATGCAGCGCTGGTGAAAGAGCTTTGTAGCTCAATGTGTATCTGCAGAACACGACGCGAGCTTCATGCAAAACAACTAAAGCCGTGCACAGTACACTTTTCAGAGCATTATCAGTCTGACTACCAGGGACATAAAAAACTTTTGTAAGGTGTGTGTGTGTGTGGGGGGGGGGGGGGGATGACGACGACACACTGCTTGAGGGGTCTGGGTGTCCTCCCCAGAAAATTTTGAATAAAGAAGATACCATTTCCTGCATTCTGATATATTTTAATTGGTAAATGGACCAGTTTTTCTGCATAATCTTTAGATCAGATGTTTCTAATGTTAGTGATATTACGCAGGTGGAAGAAGGAGGTTCTAGTAACGTTTTTAATGTGGGGGATAAAAGACATGTCCTGATCAAAAATAACACCAAGATTTTTAACATTAGAGCTGGAGGACAGATTAATGCTTCTAAGGAGGGAGAAAGACTGAAACATTCATTCCTAAGGTGCTCAGGTCCAAAAATCAAAACCTCAGTCTTGTCTGTTCAACAGGAGAAAATTAAGGGTCATCCAGGTTTTTATGTCTTTAAGACATGCTTGTAGTCTAAGTAGCTGATTGGATTCATTCACGTTAGCAGTCAGAAACCACAGGCTGGCTGGGTGATGGCCCAAGGTTCATTTGCATTTAAATGAGCATTTATCATTATTATTAGCATATCAAATAAATGCTAAAACTAAATCCCTGGTTCACCATCAACCCATTCACATTTCAAATTACATTTCCAATGATTCTTCTGTTCAAAATCACATTTCAGATCAGTTTCCTCCCCTTACCTGTTCTGAACCACAGACCCGCTGGGTGACGGTCCTTGGAAAATACTAAAACTAATTCCTCAGTCAACCTGTTCAACTTTCAAACTGGTTTCCTGTGCCAAGTGAAACACCTGCCGATGAGCAGACCCTGGTTATTGGCAGCTCCACGGTCTGAAACGTGGCACCTGTGGCTCAAACCACAGTCAAATGCATTCCAGGGGCCAGAGGGGGAGACAGAATCCCACCTGAAACTACTGGCTAAAGCTAAATACAGTAAAATCATTCACGTCAGTGAAAATGACACTTGATTATGTAAATCAGAGGTCACTAAAATTAATGTTACTTTGGTGTGCATCTTCGCTAAAACTATGTGTGACTTCGCAGTTTTCTCCGGCCCCCTCCCAAACCTGACCAGCAATGACATGTTTAGCCGTATGTCGGCTTTCAACCACTGGGCGTCCAGGTGGTGTACTGACAATGTGGGCTTTGTAGACAACTGGAGTGCATTTTGGGACAAACCCGGTCTGGTGCAGAGAGATGGAATCCATCCCACTTTGAATGGAGCAGCACTTCTCTCTAAAAACTGATCTGATTCAGTTGAACATCCAAATTATTGACAATGGTCCAGTCAAGAAACCAGTCCAGGAAGCAGCGTTGTTGTCCTCCACCTCTCTGCTGCTTCTCCTCTGTCACCCACCCACACCCCAAGTGAAACAGTGTCAACTCGCCCATGGAGCAAATAAAACATCAGCTCTAAAAATATAAACCATAAAAATCTTATTAAAATAAATACAGTTTATTTAATGAAAGAAAAAAAAACAACTGTTGTAATGTGGAGTTACCCAAGTGAACAGACTGAGAGGAAACCAGAACCAAACTCAAACGTAATTGAAAAATGTTTATTTTACAGTGAGTAAAAAAATAAACTATTTACAAACAGGATCTGGGTCGGTGAAGACAGAGGAGGAGGATTACTTTATGACGAGGAGATGATCCAATAACTGAATATTCAAGGTCTTTGAGAGGCTTACAGCGAAAGTAGTTAGGATGACTGATGGACAGGCTGAGGGTTTTTCTCCTTCCAGGATGATGACCAGGCAGACTGCAAAGGCAAGTGGTGGACGGCGTGTGCAGGCAGCTGAGCACCAGGAAACACAGGTAAGTTTATCCTCAGGGTTTTCTTCAATACTTCAAAAATACAAGACAGGATCCAGGACATCAAGACTCTGAAAATGTGGACACAAAACAAGGTAAGTCTTTTCAATCTTTGAACACTATAGAGGGCTGGAGGCATATGTACCGGCAGGTAGAACAATGCTCCAGCAATGACTGGAGCTCAACTGGAGCCTTAAGTAGTCCTGACACCAATTAGGGAAAATGGTCTCAGCTGCGGCTGCTCATCAGCGCCGCCCCTGCCTTCATGAACCTGGTGGAAGGAAGATGACAAAACCCTACAAAAACCAACATTTTTTAATTAAGCTTTGCTTGTGTAAGCAAATCGGTTTGACATGATATTTTAAAAACATATTTCAAAGAAAGGAAGATATAAGATTTTGTTTCACCAAATAGATATTAACATACAAAATGAATAGCCTAAAAGAATCTACTCTAAAGATCAGCTATTATACAGATGAACAAAAAATATTTTAGAGCAAAATTATTTGGCAAACTATAGAACAAGGCTATTTAATTGAACACGCTGCTCGCTTCGGCTGTTGTATATGCTGCTACTTCCTTCACAGCAGATGACAGCAGGGAGCGGAGATGCGCGTGGCCGATATCAGGTGATCCATCTAAAACTGAACAGGACATGTTTTTACCCCTTTCAACCGTACGGTTGAACCTGCCTCCTCCTCAACAAGTAGATTAACACAATTTTTATATTGTGCATTGTAATTTAGTTTTCTGTGTGCTGCATTATTTGTAAAACTGCATCAAAAGCCCGACACCGACCCGGCTCGCCCATCAAGCACATTATTATGGCCCGACCAGGCCCGAATTTTGGATTGGGTCGGCCTGGGCCCGGGCATAGACATGCCACGTCTACTAGGGAGGTGTCTATGGAGCATCCTTACCATATGTCTGAACCACCTCAACTGTCTCCTCTGGATGTGGAGGAGCAGTGGTTCTACTCCGAGTCTCTCCTGTGTAGGGTAACATATATCTGTGATATATTATCCATAAATTAAACGGATTCATTCATTTTTCTGGACTGAATAATATCGTGCATTGAATAATTAAAATGTAA
>NC_056500.1:52275518-52278391 GCF_014905685.2 Nematolebias whitei | reverse complement strand
TGAGCAGCCAGCCTTAAGAAATAAGGTGGAAGTTCATCTGGACCTGCAGATTTTTTAGGATCAAGATCTTTTAACAGTTTATTGACCTCACTGACTGAGAATGGAGAAAAAGAGAAGCTGTGATTAACTGAGGATTGACTTGTAGGAGGGATTTGATTTGTAGAAGTTTGATTATTAAGTGAAGTGGCTGATCTTCCATTAGTAGCTGTGTCAAATAAAGAACCAGAAGCAACAAAATGTTTGTTGAGACAGTTCAGGATCTTGTGCTTATTTGACACAGGAACAGAGTTAATGAGAAGTTGTGATGGGAGGTCAGATGATTGGGGGGTGCCTGAGAGAGATTTGATGGTTTTCCAGAATCTGTTAGGGTCATTTAGATTTTTGGAGGTCTGAGATAAGAAATAGTTGCGTTTTGCAGCTTTGACAGCAGTTGTGAATTTATTCCTCATCTGTCGAAAACTCAACCAATCAGTGTCTGAGTCAGATTTTCTCGCTGCAGCCCAAAGATGGTCTCTCCTGTGCAGGAGGTCAGCTAGCTCTGGAGTAAACCAGGGGCTGTCTCATCCCTTTATTCTGAACTGACGAAAAGGAGCATGTATGTTCAGGAAATAAATGAAATTATTATGGAAATAGTACCAAGCAGAGTTCACGTCATCAGTTAACAGAATACGATGCCAGTCAAAGTGAGACAGATCCCAGAGGAATGACTGTTCACAAAAACGTTTCAAATCCCTTTTTTGAATTAATCTGGGCTTAGAAGGTGGACGTTTAATATCTCTCAAAGCCGCTTTCACACAGTGATCACTCAAAAGATCAGCGAATACACCTGTACCAGGGAATTTGTGAGGCATATTAGTTAGAAACAGGTCTAAGATGGAGGAATTTTCAGGATGGTTTTTATTTAATCTAGTGGGAGAGTTGATCAGTTGGGTGAGATTAAAAGTCAAGCAACATTCCTTGAATTTATCACAGAGGGCGGTCGACTTACACCAATCAATGTTGAGATCTCCAGCCAAAAAGATCTCTTTGAATTTTAAATTACCAAGAAATTCCTTCATGGCAGTTAATGCCTCAGGTGATGCTGTGGGGGGGCGATAGCAGCAGACTACAGTTAAAATCTGGCCTCCATTCAAGGTGATATTTACAGATAAGGCTTCAAACTGGTTTGGAATTGTTTTAGAAGTCACAAGACTAGAAACCAGAGAATCTCTAATGTAAATAATGACTCCACCCCCCCTTTTTTGACGATCACAGCGGTAGATGTTAAATCCATTGATTGCCACGTCATTATTGAGTACAGATTTGTTGAGCCAGGATTCAGAAATAAAGATAACATCTGCCCCAGAAGAACTGACCAGGATTTTCAAAGCATCCAGTTTTTTCAGAAGGCTACGAGCGTTTACATGAAGAAAATGAAGCCCAGAGGCGTTTGTAAAGTCATTTGGTGTGCTGTAATTAGTGGGGGGTCCAGGGTTGGGCTGAATCCCTGAGAGCAGTAACAACATTATTATCAGACATTTTCTTGAGTTTTTTGTGACTGATGTGTAATTATAGAAGTTAACAGTGTGACAATTAGCCCCCATAATCGAACCATGAGAAATATTAATGAAGACGTGATCATTCAGAACCCAAAAACAGTGAAAGTTGCAGTGATGGACAGATTCAGGAGTATTAACAAGATTCAGTGACTCCAGATAATCTGAGAACTGAAAATAGTGACAGTAATATGAATGATGCAGAAAAGTTTCAGACCATAAAACGTCACAGTTCAAATGGGCAAACAAACCCGACGAGGTGGCCCAACTGCAGTTTGAGTTGGGCTGAGGGGGGCTCCGGCCCCCCAGTGAAGATGGATGGATGGATGGATGGATGGAAGGAAGGATGGATGCTCCCATGGGAAACAGAAGCTGAGTCCAGAATCAACAGGCCGAAACAGAAACAGATAATTCGCAGCAAATAGCAGAACGGGCTGTCAGAAAATCCTCCTGAAGTGAAAGGCATGATCCTAGCTCGTTTCAGGTAAACAGGGGCCAACAGCGTGATCCAGAATAAAATTAATTATTATCCAGGTGAGTTTGGATGGAGGCCTGCAGCAGCTCCGATACAAACTCCTAACTTCTCTCGAGCACCACGCAGACCTGCTCCTTCACGCTGCTCCTCCACGCTGCTCCTCCACGCTGCTCATCCGCGCTGCTCCTCCGCTTCTCAGCACGACACCTCCGCACCCGACAGCACGGGGCACCCCTGGTGAAAAGCGAGACTGACCGGAGAGGCTGAGGCTGAAGTCGGCAACTGGTCCGGTCCGGTTCTGCTCCAGTTCGGCTCCGGCGCTCCAAGCACGAGAGACGAAGAGGCTGAAGATATCCCTGGCCCGGTTCTTCTCCGGTCCGGCGGCCCAGTCTGGCGGACCGTTCGGTTCTGCTCCGGTCCGGCGGCCCAGTCCGGCGGCGCGGTTCTGCTCCGGTCTGGCGGCGCTTCAAAGCACCGGAACGTCTCCTCCAGGTGAACACAACGACTCCACGGAGGTGGATCGTCCTTCGGTAAAAGTAACGGGCTGCTCACTGAAGCTGAGACCGGCTCTGTTGAAGACGAATTCCCCCACAGCCACCTCGGTTCGGTTCTGGTCCAATTCGAGGGACACAGGTACACTTCCCCCACACCTATGGAGACACCACGAGGGCCAGTCCAGCAGAAAACGAGCGAAATACCACCCGGCGATATTTGTCGGAACCATGTAGAACCACAAAGGTCCAGATAAGAGTTTGTTGATGTCCAGAGAGAGAGAAAAAAAACACCGGACCTTCGTGCGTCGGCTCCCCAGCTCGAGGGGTCACCTGGCCGGCAGGGTGCCCTCAGAGTGACCGCTGGGGGGG
>NC_056500.1:52270317-52275418 GCF_014905685.2 Nematolebias whitei | reverse complement strand
TACATTCAACGCACGTATGTTACACAGTCCAGAAAAATGAGAGAACCCGTTTTAACTGTATGAATATATCTCAGGATATGTCATACTACATCTGGTGGCCCGTACGGGTGAGGAAAACACTGCATGTTTACGCTTAATGTTTTGAAGCTGAAATTCAGTCATTGACTCTTTTTTAAAGCTGAAATTGTACGTCTGTGGTGTGTGACGAGTTTGCCGAGCTGTGGAAATGCTTTATTCTGTTTAAACTGTTTTCCAGACGCTGTTCTGGTCCGGTTCGGTTTCTGAAAAGTTCGACCGGGTTGTTTAAATGGTGGGAAAGACGTTTTTAATGCCGGGGCGCCGACTCCGTGCAGCTCAGAGCTTGATTCGTGACATTTGTAGCAGAAATTGGTGCATTTTGACAGTTTAAAAGGCGAAAAGTTGACGGACTGTTCAGATAAAAAGTAACATGCTAGTTGGAAAAACGCTGCGTGATTGGTTGAATTAGCTGCTGTGTAACGCTTTGATTGGCTGAGAGACGTGTCAGTCATGAGCCTCTGACGTGTCAGGTCGTAAAGCCCACCCCGTGCTGCCCTGTCATTGGTGGATTCAGTCACGTGACCCGGAAATGAAAACTCGTTTTTCATAGGGAATAAAATCTGCTTTTTAAAAGTTGAAAAACGCTTTAAAGTTGATTCTGATCCGCTGCTTAAGTTCTTCAAAGTGTAATCGCTGGATTTTTGCCACGTTTGAGTTTAAAATCCGTCATTAAATGATGTTTTTGAACAATGCTAGCGATGCTAATTTTAAGCTAACAGCTAACGACCGGATGAGTGACGTGTCACATCACTTCCTCCATGTCAGATGGTAAAGCTTGGTTGAACCGAAAGCTTTGCTGTGCTTAAAATCACTAAATAAAGCTGCCACATGTCCCAGAAAACTCATGTTTCATGCAAAAAAGTCGTGCTTGTTGAAACAACGCCACGTTTAAGCTTTAAAACCGTTCAGAAATGTTGATTTTAACCGAGTTTAGCCAAAGCTAACTTTAAGCTAAGCGGCTAACAACAGGATGTCACAGAACGTCACAGGAAGTCGTCATAGGCTCCTGCTGGTATAAAGCTAAACATTGCCCCCTCCTGGGAAACTTGAGATCACAGTTTCACTTCATCTTTAGGTATTTTAGTGAAATTAAACTTTATTTATTTCTGTAAGACAAACTTTGAGTTAATAAACGTTCTTCAAGTTGAATAATCACTGTTATCTTGCATTTAAAAAGTGAAGGGTATTTATGCAGAGAGGCATTTACCAACACATTTTTATTCACTGGTAATTCCTTAAGAAAAAGGTGCAAAATAAAAATTAGAAACTTAAAAAAAAAAAAAAAGATACAGTTACAGATATTCACAGAGATCAGTTTACTCATTTGCTTGAAAGATAATACACGTTTAATTGCAAAATCACTAAATAAGAGTAAAACTTATCAGGAAAAAGAAACTTTTCTGTTTAAGTTACCACCTAAAAAATACATCTTCCTATTTAATTTTAAATAGAAGATACTGACAGGAGGACAGGAGTAATAACAGTTTTTCTGAAGAAAGACTGATAAATCCTGACACATCATCAATTTTTCTTTTTTCTTTTCACCACTTGGTTCTATGAGTAACTGTTAAAATAGCAAATTTCTGGAATAGAACGGTTTAAAAAGTGTCTTTAAACTGATGTGCTGTGAGACTTTTTAGAAAAATTGCAGGTTTATTAAAAATTCAGTGCTTTAGAGTAAAATACACTTAAAAAGAGCTTGGTAATCTAGTATCTGTTAAGAAATAAGCACGTTGAGTAACACTGCCAGAGAAGCATTTACTTAAGAATATTCATGAATTGGGGTAAAACCTAGACAGGTGCCCACATTTGAATAAGTTGACTTATAACAGTACTTTTGTGTAAACCCAAAGCTTAAAATAGTGTGAAAACTCAATGACACTTGAATACAAATATTTACCTGTAAAATATCTGAAGCTTGCAACTATTTTTAAACAGATAAAGTGCTACACAGTGAAAAACATGACAGGTGTGTTAGAAAAAGACTTTGATCCTTATGGGATGAAGGGCTGTTTAGAATATGCGTTGAAGTTGCTGACATCACCCTTACATCCATATGGCAAACAGGCGGACAGCATGGACCCAAAAGAGTTATTGGACAATCTGATGGAGGTTGCAGAAAGTGTGACCTCTACAGAAATAACAATGTCAAGCTATGAAAAGCTGGCTACAATGGCAATGTTGCTGAACGAATCTTACTTTGCATTAAGACGGGATCACATCGTGACACTGTCACAAGTTTCCCGCTGCAAAGGCGAAATAGATGTGCTTAAAGAAGATCTGCACAAAAGCAGAGTGGATAAAGAAGATCTGGAAGAACTCAGAGTGGATAAAAAAGCATCACAGGAACGTTTAAAAACATGTGAGGAGAAACTAAGAGCAGCAACAAATAAAAGTAATGACGAGGGGCGAGGTGGTATGGAATCCAGAGAAGACCTTAAACAGTGTCGGGATAATATACCAAAACCTCCAAAGATCTTTTACTCACCTGGTGCTTTTAGACTCATCCAACCCCCCTCACCTAAAGTGGTAGGAACAGACCTGAACAGGTCTCCTCCACCAAACATGCAACAGTGTGCTGTGAAAGTGTTCGAGGCATGCTCTCATAAGTCGCCCATAGAGGTGTTTCCTGGTATAAAGGTTAAACCCCACTCCCTAGAAATGGAAGGAAGGCGTGCGTCGCCACCTCCTCCTAAAACAGGTGAGAAAAGGCAGTATTTTCAAACTAACAAACCACGTAATGAAGGTGCACGCTGGGACAAAAAGGCTCCTCTTTCAGAGGATGAACGTGAGTATCGTAAATGGGACATGCGTAGGACGCAAAGATATGGGATCCAAGAGGACCCATATTATCAGGGGAGATCCGAAGAGGAACCCCCAAAAGACGTACCTAACCCTCCCCCACCTCGGACGAAACGAACCGAGGCGATAAAATCACAAAGGTCCCAGGAACAAGGCCCTACACCTCTGAGCTCGGAAGAGACAGAGAAACTACAAAGGTTGTTAGAAACTTTGAAAAACGCTGAAATGGGAACCCAACCAGGAGCACAGTGTAGTGATGTTGTCGCTACTAAATCTGAAGGCGCAAATGACAACATTACAGATGTCGGTGAAACACACCAAGACATTGCTGTTGTTGCCTCCAACAACCCCTCATCGGACGAAGGGGGGGTAAACACACACACAACCGATGACGAGTCATCGCAAACTGAAAACTCCGAACCTGATTTTCATGATTTTGAACTAGGCATTCCAGTTCTGGGAGGACTCCCAGATAACCTGGTACCGAGTCAAGAAGCTGGGCCAGTATGTTTCACGAAACCATCACAGGCCATCGCTCTTTTCTCAACCAATGACGTCGACCAAGGACCTCAAACCTATGGTGTCTTACCCATAGACAGGTCCGACGACTCAGAAAAGGATTCGTTGGAGCTCCCCATGGAGCAAGAACCCTCATCAGTCTCATCACAGATTGAACAGGTGGTCGCTCAAGCCGACGCTCTGACATCTGATGAAGAAAGAGACAAACTTCGCCAAGTTCTTTTAAAATATGAAAAGTCATTTTCAATTGACCCAGAAATCATCAAACTTCAGAAGTTGGATGATCCTGCAATTAAATCGATGATACTGTATCTGACTGACCCAGACAAATACACCCCATCGAAAGGTAAACTGGATTCCAATCCAGACCTAAAAGTCCTCTTTCAGCTGCGCAAACAGTTAAAACTACTCAAGGACAACCTAACTTTAGCTCATGGAGCGACGTCCTCACCCATGTTCGCGGTCTCCCATGACCGAAGGGGGGTGACGCCAGTTAGGATAATGCTACCAGACGCGATAACGTGAGCAAATCTGACATTCAGAGTGAGTGGCGCACCGAAACGTTGTTTTCTAGTTGCTTAATCACTGCTTTTGTCAATGTTGAAATGTTGTTTTACTGGTTGCTTAGTCACTGTTTTTGTCGATGTTGAGACATCGTTTAATTGGTTTTGGTATTGTTTTTGAACACCCCAGGCAAGAATTAATTTTGTTGTGTAGTTAAGTTAGAGACTAAGAGGCCTTTGACCATGCCAACATGCAGTTCATTCGTTAAATTGCAATCTTTGCGGAGTCAATGTATATTATTGCTACCTTAAGTACCATAATCTACATTGGTCTCACAACGCTTAAGCCGAACCTACTCGAACAATTCTATTCGGGGGGATAGCTAATTCTTTTTGATGAGTCTCGCCATAGACTTCCAAAACATTTATGGGGAAACCAAACACCCAATCTCAAGTCGTTCGTCTAAAAGACAACAGACAATTGAACCAAACTATATTTTGCCATGTAAAGCTAACTTAAACCAAGTTAGAAATGGAAAAATAGTTTGGAACCCTTTTCTATAGGTATAAACCCCTGTAGTTACCCTTTTCAGCATGTTCCACCCCTTAACTGGTAGTTGTAGCTGTTCCCAACCATAATAGCTTACACACCAGGTGCATATAGTTTAAGGCCTTATGTAAAATCCCCTTCATAAGCCCACCTTAAACCACATAATTGCATGGCACATTTGAACCAGAACGGCACAGGCTGGACGTCGCCCAGAGACGACCTTCGCTGGAGGAGACCTGCAATCCTGACGTTGGTCTCCACTCTTCATCCAGTGGCCGCATCTTCAGTTCAATCCAAGGGTACCCCTCTGTATGCTGATCAATCAACACTTCCAATCGTTGTGGATTTACCGTTGTGGATTATATGACTTTTTCCAATGGATTACAGACTCTGTTTCCAAGGGGGTTAAAGCATTGCTACAATGGAATTACCAACAACATTATGGAATTATCATCAAC
Source organism: Nematolebias whitei (assembly GCF_014905685.2). NCBI lineage: Eukaryota > Metazoa > Chordata > Actinopteri > Cyprinodontiformes > Rivulidae > Nematolebias > Nematolebias whitei. The sequence continues at coordinate 52,270,508 of NC_056500.1, read as the reverse complement.
ACAATGGAATTACCAAGAACATTGTGGAATTACCTTGACTTTGCTTTCCTTGCTGGATTACAACAAGCTCAAGGACATTCGAAGGCGTAAGTTCATGCTTGGAATTCATCCCCATGGACAGGCGATGATTTCCAAAGGGGGGACTGTAGTGAACTAGGCCTGATGTCAAAACTGACCATATGGGACTGAAA
>NC_056500.1:52268406-52270217 GCF_014905685.2 Nematolebias whitei | reverse complement strand
AGAGAGGAACGATGGTTTGAGAGAGGAGTAAAGGAGGCCATCTTTGTGAAAAGAAATCTTCCATCATTAAACAGGGGTGGAGGCCTCCGGGTTCAACTGTCCCCCTCTTACAATGCTGTGATTGCTAGTATCACTCAGCCCTCTGTGAATAGTAAACAGCCATCAGTGTGCTAATGATCCATTGTTAGGCTGATGGTCCTTCTTGAGCATGTGATCAGCTGGTTTTGGTTGTCAGCAGCATAACTGGTTGATCCACTCTGAGAAGGTGCTATTTAAGAGACTGAGCTGAATACAGCACCTCAGACTGAGGAAGTCTCTCGGATGAGAGACGAAAGTTTCTACATTTTTTTGTTGTTTTGAATGTCCAGAGGACCAGATTGAACTTTTTTGGAGAGTTTTGACATATTTAAAAAAGATTAAAACAGACATTGCTTTTATCCAGGAGACTCATCTTACAATGCAAGAACATATAAAATTAAAAGGAGGATGGATAGGCCAAGTGTTTACTTCATCCTTTAGCTCAAAAGCATGAGGAGTCGCTATATTAATAAATAAAAATACTCCATCATAATTCAGGAGGTGATTACTGATCCTTTAGGCCGCTGTGTGTTAATAAACTGCCAAATTTTCTCTGAATTTTGGACCTTTTTAAATCTATATGCCCCAAATTATGACGATGCCTCTTTCATTCAGGATATCTTTCTTAAGGTATCAGGAGGGCATAAAAATATTCTTGTAGGGGGAGATTTTAATTTCTGCTTAGACCCAGTCTTGGATAAATCATCAAGCTCAATTTCCAAAACTAAATCGGCCACAACAACCTTATCGTTTATGGAAGACTTAAATTTGATGGATGTTTGGAGACATATGCACCCCCAATCTAGAGATTATTCATTTTATTCCAACAGACATAATTCAGGAGGTGATTACTGATCCTTTAGGCCGCTATGTGTTAATAAACTGATAGACATAATTCACACACCAGAATCAACCTTTTTTTAATGTCAGCACAAATGACGTACAGAGCCTTGGAATCTGAATATTTGCCCAGACTGCTCTCAGATCATTCTCCTCTGACCCTGTCCATAGATATGCCTGGAATAGCACAAAGTACATACAGGTGGCGTTTGAATCCAACTCTCCTGAAAAAACAAAACTTTTGTTCTTTCATCTGGAAACAAATAATGCTATTTTGTGAATTTAATTGCCCCTCTGCACCTAATAGTTTCATATTATGGGACACATTAAAGCTTATCTAAGAGGACAGATTATTTCTTACACAAAAGGGCTTAAAAAGGCATATACAATAGAAATAGAAGAACTAGAAAAAGAAATTCTTAAACTTGAAAAAGACTTTCAAATCCATAGAGACAAAACAGTATACAGTTCACTTGTCAACAAAAAACTCAAATATATCAATCAATCAACCTTTATTTATACAGGTAAATCCCATTGAGCCTCGAGGACTCATTTACAAGAGAGACCTGATTTCAACAAAGAATGATGACAACAATGAACAACAGCAACAACAATAAGCAGTTATAAAAACTCATACTAGTTTTTTTTGTTTTTTTTTTAACAAATAGGATGGCTAAAAGGAAAAAGGTAACAAAAAAAACAGCTAGATTCCAAGACAAATGTATAAAACTAAAAACAGGAACATGTCTGCATTGGTCCCTGCCAGGAGTCCAACAGATTCTTAAAGCCACTTAGAGAGGTCAAGGTCGAGAGCTTCAAATCTTTTTGTAAGATATTCCAGGAAACAGGAGCGGAGTAGGATAAGGCCCTTTTGCCTAGTTCAGTCCTCACTG
>NC_056500.1:52250384-52268306 GCF_014905685.2 Nematolebias whitei | reverse complement strand
GGGGGGGGGGGGCGGTAGCAGCAGACTACAGTTAAAACCTGGCCTCCATTCAAGGTGATGTTTACAGATAAGGCTTCAAACTGGTTTGGAATTGTTTTGGAAGTCACAAGACTTGAAACCAGAGTGTCTCTAATGTAAATAATGACTCCACCCCCCCTTTTTTGACGATCACAGCGGTAGATGTTAAATCCATTGATTGCCAGGTCATTATTGAGTACAGATTTGTTGAGCCAGGACTCAGAAATAAAGATAACATCTGCCCCAGAAGAACTGACCAGGATTTTCACAGCATCAAGTTTTTTCAGAAGGCTACGAGCGTTTACATGCAGGAAATGAAGCCCAGAGGCGTTTTTAAAGTCATTTGGTGTGCTGTAATTAATGGGGGGTCCAGGGTTGGGTTGAATTCCTGAGAGCAGTAACAACATTATTATCAGACATTTTCTTGAGTTTTTTGTGACTGATGTGTGATTACAGGAGTTAACAGTGTGGCAATTATCCCCCATAATTGAACCATGAGAAACATTAATGAAGATGTGATCATTCAGAACCCAAAAACAGTGAAAGTTGCAGTGATGGACAGATTCAGGTGTATTAACAAGATTCAGTGACTCCAGATAATCTGAGAACTGAAAATAGTGACAGTAATATGAATGATGCAGAAAAGATTCAGACCATAAAATGTCACAGTTCAAATGGGCAAACAAACCCGACGAGGTGGCCCAACTGCAGTTTGAGTCAGGCTGAGGGGGGCTCCGGCCCCCCTGTGAAGATGGATGGATGGATGGATGGATGCTCCCATGAGAAACAGAAGCTGGGTCCAGAATCAACAGGCCGAAACAGAAACAGAAAATTCGCAGCAAATATATATAATTTACTATGTACATATAGGGCAGAGAAAAATATTTTAAGATCCAAACAAAAGTATTACGAACTTGGAGAGAAAGCTCACAAAGTCTTATCATGGCAATTAAAGAAAGAAGAGAATTCAAATATAATTACTCAAATAGACAATGAATATGGCTGTATAACTGAGAATCCAAAATAAATAAATGAAAGCTTTAAAAAGTTTTATGCTGTCTTGTATAGGTCAGAATCACCAGAAGATCTGACACTGATTGACTTGTTTCTTTCCAACATTGAGCTGCCCAAACTAAACCAAGAGGACCAGAATAATTTGGATCTCCCTTTTGCTACTAAGGAACTTGAAAGGGCCTCACTCTTCAGAGCAGTAAGTCACCTGCAGAAGATGGGTTTCCTCCTAAATTTTTTTAAGAATTCAAAGGCTTGCTTTTACCCCTTCTCATGGATGTAATTAATTTGGCATCTAAAACACAAAGTCTTCCTGAGTCTTTCTCAAGAGCTATAATTACAGTGATTCATAAAAAAGGTAAAAATCCCCTAAAATGCTCCTCTTTTTGCCCTGTCTCACTTTTAAATGCAGTAATATCTAAAGCTTTGGCGAATAGATTGAGTCTATATCTACCAAAATTAATTTATTCTGATCAGGCTGGATTCATTCAGAAGAGATCTTCGGCCAATAAGTTCAGTAGGTTACTTAATATAATTCATGTGGCGGCCTCCGGGGATGAACCTAGTGTAGCTGTTACTTTAGATGCTGAAAAGGCCTTTGATAGGCTTGAATGGCCCTATTTGTTCAAAGTCCTTTCTAAATTTGGTTTTGGTGGAAATTTTATTGACTGGATCAGAACGCTGTATCAGAAACCCCAAGCTATGATTGCAACGAATGGTCAGATTTCTACACCCTTCTCTTTAAACAGATCCAGTAGGCAGGGTTGTCCCCCGTCTCCAGGACTCTTTGTATTAACTATTGAACCCTTAGCTGAGATAATAAGGCAAGATTCAGAGATCAGGGGTATAAAAGTGGGTCAGATAACTCATAAAATTAATCTTCTAGCCGATGACATAATCCTTTATTTATCAAACCCATCTGAGACTCTTGCTAAGTTACAGGTAATTTTACACTCCTTTAGTTTTATATCCGGATATAAAGTTAATTGTGAAAAAAGTGAAATTCTTCTACTATCAAACTTTGATTATGTTGAATATCAACAAATAAGTCAATTTAAGTGGTCACCAAATGGAATTAGGTACCTTGGTGTGATGGTAGAGAAGAATCTTAAAAATCTGTACAAACTCAATTATTTAGCACTAAGTAATCAGATAGTAGAAGACTTAAAAAAATGGACAACTTTACCAATTACTTTAATTGGCAGAATAAATTGCATTAAGATGAATATACTACCCAGATTACAATATTTCTTCCAGTCACTACCAATTCCAGTACCTTTCTATTTCTTCAAAAATCTCAAACATATCAGAACATTCATATGGAATGGTAAACCCCCAAGAATTTCATTAGAAAAACTTACTTGGGATTATAAATATGGTGGGCTTAAGTTACCCAATCTAGAAAAGTATTATTTAGCGGCTCAAATGAAATTTGTCGCCTTTTACTTTGAGAAAGAAAATATACCATCCTGGATTTATGTTGGTCTGCATGATGTTAAAGAAAGTTCACCTGCAGACTTCATCTATAAATGGATCCCTACGAGTATTTCTAACAAAACGGATAACCCTGTTTCAATTCATTTGATTAAAATATGGCACAAAGCTCGCAAAGCTATTGGAGTAAAGAACATTGTTTCACCCCGTACACCTTTGAAACAGAATGGACTCATACCTACCTTGCTGGATAGCAAGGTTCTGGAACAATGGCATCAGAGAGGGGTTCGCTACTTGGAGGACTGTTATGAAAACGGATCTCTGATGTCCTTTGAAGACATGAGAGAACTATGATCTACCCAGTAGGAACTTTTTATTCTATCTCCAGCTGAGAGCCTTCCTTAAAACTTGTTTGGGTCCAAATATGGCCATACCTCCTTTAAACGACCTGGAGAAAATACTTTATGAAGGGAACTCACCTCGTTTTGTTTCAAGGGTGTACTCTGTTTTAATGTGTACTGCTTTAAAGTTGGGGCTACATAGATCAAGGGAGAGATGGGAGACCGACTTACATGTAGCAATTGATGCAGAACTATGGTCTGAATTATGTCAGAGATGTATAAATGCAACCATTAATTGTAGACATAGGTTGACTCTGTAAGGAGTAAGTAAACTAAGGACCCAGAAATGCTACCAACACACAAAAATCATTTACAGGCTTTATTTTAAATGAAGACTGCAGCTCTGCACACTGGACCTCAGGGACTGATTTGCAGATCTGAAGCAGAGAGAGGCAGGTGAGTGACAGGGGCAAGGCAGGTCAATATTAGCTCATAAAGATTAGACCAACCTGTCAAGGATTAGGACATCCCAGGAAGAGCACGGTCCAAGCAAATGGTCCAGATAGATGATGAGGTCTTCACAGAACAAAGGGGCTAGAGAAATCGGCAGGCTGAGCAGAATCCAGAGGGCCAGGCAGGGGTCAAACCATAACATCCGAGAGCAACAACTTGTCAGGCAGAGGAGCAGGCAGAGCAAAGTAAAAAGCCAGGCAGGGGTCAAAACCTTGAGATCAGAGAGCAAACGTTGGCAGACAAGGATCAGTCATAAACAGGGGTTCAGAAAAGGCAGAAATGGGTCAGGTTCTTTAAAGAGCTTGGTTTGGCTTGGCTTGAAAAGGCTGGATCTCTTTGGCTGAAAGCTTCGGATAATCTGGCACTGGTGCAGTGGCTGAGAGAGGCTTTTAAACAGCTTGAGGTAATTAGGCAGACACAGGTGAGCTGTGTTAAGTGATTGGAGTTGAGGGAGAGCAACAAAAAAAAAAGGAAACATGACATGAACAGTCCAGAAAACATGAATCATGACAGTACCTCCTCCTTAACGTCCGGCACCTGACGGACCACCAGGTAGATCTGGATGTGCTCTATGAAATTCACGAATGAGTGACTTATCTAGAATATGTCGGGCAGGAACCCAGGAGCGCTCCTCCGGTCCATAACCCTCCCAAACAACAAGATAGTGGAGACCTCAACCCCATCTTCTGGACCGAAGGAGACGTCGCACCGCATAAACAGGGTCTCCATCGAGGAGCTGGGTGGGAGGAGGGGGTCTGGAAGGGGGAATGAAATGGCATGACTTGAATTGTTTGACCCGTGACACATGAAATGTGGGATGGATGCGCAGGGCACTTGGGAGGTGTAAGCGAACAGCAACAGGATTGATAATCTTTGCAATGGGAAATGGACCAATGAACCTAGGAGCCAGCTTACGGTTCTCCACCTTGAGAGGGAGGTCTTTGGTGGAGAGCCATACCCTCTGCCCCTCCTGGTATGCTGGGGCCGGGACACGGTGACGGTTGGCACAGCGAGAGTAGACTGCTGAGACAGACTTGAGGGTTCTGCGGGCTCTCTTCCAAACACGATGAAATCGCCACGCCATGGTGTGAGCAGAGGGGACAGTGGCCTCCTTCTCCTGTACAGAAAAAACAGGGGGTTGGTAGCCATATACCACATGGAAGGGAGACAGACCAGTGGCACAAGATGGTAAGCAGTTAAGGGCAAATTCGATCCATGGCAAGTTCTCAGACCACTTAGAAGGATCTTGCTTACAGAGAGCTCTGAGTTTGGTCTCAATCTCCTGATTAGCTCTTTCTGTCTGACCATCAGTCTGGGGATGAAAACCAGAGGAAAGACTGCGATTGATGCCAAGCAGACTGCAGAACTCTCCCCAGAACTGGCAGACAAATTGTGGACCCCTGTCAGAGACAATGTCACATGGTAGGCCATGAAGACGAAAAACTTCACGGGCCAGGACTGAGCTTAACTCTTTAGCAGAGGGGAGCTTCTTGAGGGGAACAAGGTGAGTCATCTTGGAAAAACGATCAATTATAGTAAGCAAGACAGTGAATGAGTTGGATTCTGGCAAACCCGTGACGAAGTCCATTGCAATGCACGCCCATGGTCTATGGGGAATAGGAAGTGGTCGGAGTAGCCCAGATGGTGGCCTCCTGGAGGGTTTGACTTGAGCACATGTTTGACAGGAGGTAACAAAATCTTTGACATCTTGGACCAAGTTCTTCCACCAAAAACTGCTCCGAACCACTGACAGTGTCCTGCTAATTCCTGGGTGGCAAAACAGACGAGATGAATGACAGAAGATCAGTACCTCTGAGACAAGGTGATCTGGGACAAACAAACGATTAGTAGGACAATCCTTGGGAATAGGATGGTCATGGTGGGCCTCCTCAATCCTCCTCTCCAGATCCAAACGAGTGACCCCCAACCTTACAGACTGAGGAAGAATGAAAACCTCACCACCGGTTTGTTCCTCCCCAGCTGGCTCATGTAGCCGAGAAAGAGCATCAGGTTTTGCATTCTTGGACCCGGGTCTGAAAGATAAGGAGAAGTTGAAACGACTGAAAAACAGAGCCCACCTGGCCTGTCTAGGGTTAAGCCTCTTGGCAGTCTTTAGGTACTCAAGATTCTTATGGTCCGTCCATATGATAAATGGATGCATTGCTCCCTCCAGCCAATGACGCCACTCCTCTAATGCTAGTTTGACTGCCAACAACTCTCGGTCACCAACGTCATAATTCCTCTCAGAGGCAGACAAACACCTGGAAAAAAATGCACAGGGATGGATCTTAGCATCAGAGGGAGACCGTTGACTCAGTACAGCACCCACCCCAGTATTAGAGGCGTCAACCTCAACAATGAACTGTTGAGTGGGATCAGGGGAGTGGAGAACAGGGGCGGACGTGAACAGGTCCCTGAGAAGGGTGAAAGCTTTGTTGGCTTTATCAGACCACAAAAACCTCTCCTTTGTGGATGTGAGAGCATGGAGGGGAGCAGCAATGGAACTGTAGTTCTTTATGAACCGACGATAAAAATTGGCAAATCCTAAAAACCTTTGAAGTTGCTTACGGTTTTCTGGGTTGGGCCAATCTTGAACAGCAGAAACTTTAGCTGGGTCCATAGACACCTGATCAGGGGCAATGATGAAGCCGAGAAACGAGGTTGTGGTCTTATGAAATTCACATTTCTCTGCTTTAATGAAAAGATTGTTCTGGAGAAGCCGGAGGATGACAGATCGAACATGTTTCTTGTGAGTGGTTAGATCCTTGGAGAATACAAGAATATCATCAAGGTAGACAAACGCATATCGCCCGACAAAGTCTCTAAGCACATCATTAACCAAAGCCTGAAAATCTGCAGGAGCATTAGTGAGGCCGAAAGGCATCACTAAATACTCATAGTGACCTGTTGGTGTGTTGAAGGCAGTCTTCCATTCGTCTCCCTCTCTAACTCTGACTAAATGGTATGCATTACGCAAGTCCAACTTGGTAAAAACATTGGCCCCTTGAAGCAACTCAAAAGCAGTATTCATGAGGGGAAGAGGGTAACGGTTCTTTACAGTGATGTTATTGAGACCTCGATAATCAATACAGGGGCGTAAGGAGCCATCCTTCTTCCCCACAAAAAAGAAACCAGCACCTGCAGGAGATGAAGATGGGCGAATAAGGCCAGCCTTACAGGCGTCATTAATGTAGCTCTGCATGGCTTCGTTCTCTGGTCTAGAGAGGGAGTATAAGCATCCCCGAGGGGGGGAGGTGCCTGGAAGGAGGTCAATGGCACAGTCATAGGGTCTGTGTGGTGGCAGAGCAGTGGCTCTGTGCTTATTGAATGCCTCCTTAAGGTCGTGATATTCAGGTGGAACTTTACTCAGGTCAGGGTAAGTCTCTTGGACACCCTCTGACGAGGAAAGAGAACTAGCATGAAGTAAGCATTTGGTAAGACAATCTTGACCCTAACCAAGCACTTCACCGGTGACCCAGTTAAGATGAGAATTGTGTGTACGCAGCCATGGAGACCCAAAGATCAGTGGTAACTCAGGTGTCTTAATAGCGAGAAACTTAATGGTTTCATGATGGTTGCCCCCTACCGTGACTTTGATGGGTTCTGTGGTGTGAGTTACCTTATGAAGGAGATGACCATCAATAGCTCGAACCTCTTGGGCACGTTCAACAGGAGTGAGCTTTATCTTGAGAGTGGAGGCCAAATCTAAATCAATCAAATCTGCATCGGCTCCTGAGTCCACAAAAATGGGGAGTTTATGTTCCTGTCCATGAAGATGAAGAAGAGCCTGCAGTGACGTGAGTGAAGAGGGTCTTGCTCTGACTTGGTGGCTCAGTAGAAGCCTCTGCTCTCCTACTGAGCCTTGTCTTTTAACAGACACCCTCTTGCTTGGTGTCCCTCCTTACCACAATAGAAGCAGAGGTTGTCCTTAAGCCTTCTCTCACGTTCCCTTAATGAAAGCCTGGTCCTGCCAATCTGCATTGGTTCAGGTTCCTCAGGTTGTGATGGAGATACTGGAGCGACAGGGGAAGGATTAAAACCCCCCTCTCTGCGAGGTGACAAGTAGGCCCTTGATCGTTCACTCCTCCTTTCCTGAAGTCTGAGGTCAATCTGACTGGCAAGAACCTCCAGTTCCTCCAAGTCCTTTGGTGTGTCTCTGGTGGCGATTTGGTCCTTCACCTCCTCATTAAGACCTTGATAAAATGCATCACACAAAGCGACATTGTTCCAGTTACTATCAGCAGCTAGCGTGTGAAAGTCAATGATGTATTCTGGCACTCGTCTCCTTCCCTGTCTTAACTTCAGAAGACTCCTGGCTGCCTCTCGCTCAGGAACGACAGGATCAAAAATTCTGATCAACTCTTTAGAGAACTCTTTAAAAGAGTAACAGACATCAGAGTCTCTCTGCCATTCTGAAGTACCCCAAAGTTTAGCTTTGCCTGAGAGGAGTGAAATTACATATGCCACTTTGGCTCTTTCAGTGGAGTATGATGAAGGTTGTAGCTCAAACTGGATAGAACACTGAGTCAAAAAAGGACGGCAATGAGCAGGCTCACCTTTAAACACCTCGGGTGGGGACAGCTTGGGCTCATGCATAGGAGAAACATGACACTGAGCTACTGGAGCTCTCACAGAAGTAGATTGCTGAGGAGGAGAAGGATTAGACATGCCCTGCACTAATGACATCATTTCTTGCATCTTCTCCTCTAGGTTACAGATTGAGCTTTCTACTTTAGAGAGCGCCAGTCATGTGTGGCAGCTGGGTCCATGATGGCCAGATTATACTGTAAGGAGTAAGTAAACTAAGGACCCAGAAATGCTACCAACACACAAAAATCATTTACAGGCTTTATTTTAAATGAAGACTGCAGCTCTGGACACTGGACCTCAGGGACTGATTTGCAGATCTGAAGCAGAGAGAGGCAGGTGAGTGACAGGGGCAAGGCAGGTCAATATTAGCTCAGAAAGATTAGACCAACCTGTCAAGGATTAGGACATCCCAGGAAGAGCACGGTCCAAGCAAATGGTCCAGATAGATGATGAGGTCTTCACAGAACAAAGGGGCTAGAGAAATCGGTAGGCTGAGCAGAATCCAGAGGGCCAGGCAGGGGTCAAACCATAACATCCGAGAGCAACAACTTGTCAGGCAGAGGAGCAGGCAGAGCAAAGTAAAAAGCCAGGCAGGGGTCAAAACCTTGAGATCAGAGAGCAAACGTTGGCAGACAAGGATCAGGCATAAACAGGGGTTCAGAAAAGGCAGAAATGGGTCAGGTTCTTTAAAGAGCTTGGTTTGGCTTGGCTTGAAAAGGCTGGATCTCTTTGGCTGAAAGCTTCAGATAATCTGGCACTGGTGCAGTGGCTGAGAGAGGCTTTTAAACAGCTTGAGATAATTAGGCAGACACAGGTGAGCTGTGTTAAGTGATTGGAGTTGAGGGAGAGCAACAAAAAAAAGGAAACATGACATGAACAGTCCAGAAAACATGAATCATGACAGACTCATTATAATTTCGTCCATCAAACTTATATTACACCACAAAAATTACATAAATACAAACCTGTAAGGGTCCCACTGCCTGCAGCCTGCCTTGCTGATGGCCGCTGATTACCAACACCTGGCGGCCATCAGCCTGATGAGCCTCTCCATCTACTTAAGGCTGCAGTCCGGTGTGATTCAACGCTGGAGCATATCACCTCTCATGGTATAGTACTGTTGAGCTAGAAATGTCTAGGTGAAAAGAATTTGTTCACCTTTTGCTCTTTTTTCCAGTTTCCTGGTTCCTTCGTGTTTTTGGATTCTCCTCGTGGCCTGACCTGGATCCCTTGGCCTGTCATGTATCCCTCGTGCCTCTTTGCCTCCAGTTGCCAGCCTTCCTCGTTTCCCCTTGGACCCTTGTTGGATTTCCCTCTGCTGCTCTCTCCCTGGACTGAAGGACCAGCTCACCTCCTTCGGGTTTGGACTGTAAGGACAAGACGCTCTTTAAACAAACCACTCTGGTCTTCCCCGTTGGACAAACATTAACCTGTCGTCCCTCTTTCCAGGAGCCGCTGAGAAGCAGCGTGTGGACTTTAATATCACTGTACATAATAAACACTGTTCTTTTTGTACTTCCCCTGTGTCTGCCTCGGTCTGAGTCTCATAACATCTGGGTTCCCCGCACACTCTTAACAGAAATGCTCCAGCCAGAAAAGACCCAGAATGAGACCAAGAGCGAGCAGACAACCCCCGGTTCCACGGAGGAACGGATCGACAGGTTGGACAAGATTTTATATCATGTGCTGACTCACCAAACTACGGTCCAGTCCAACCTTCAGGAGCTCGAAGGTATGATTAAATCCATTAAACATCAACTGCAAGCTTCTGCCTCCTCAGCTCCAGTCGCTCCGCCAGTCCCCGTGGCTCCTGGTCCCACTCCTCCTGTTCAACAAGTATTCGTTAAACCCTCTGAGTTCTTCACCGGAGACCCTGACCAATGTGGCGGCTTCTTGCTGCAGTGCCAACTCGCCTTTGAGGGGGCTCCTTCTCAGTTCTCCTCGGACGCGGCCAAGATCACCTTCTTCGTAAGCCAACTCAAAGGTAACGCTCTCCGGTGGGCTCACTCATTCCTTCTGAGCCATGATAATCCCCCTGCTTCCTATGAACTATTTCTACATGAGTTTCGTAGGATTTTTGATCGCCCCCTGCAGAAGTCAAACGCCGCCAAGCGTTTGTTGAATTTACGACAGGGCCGTCGTAATGCCTCGGAGTTCGCTCTGGAGTTTCGGATCCTTGCTGCCCAAACAGGATGGGACGAACCAGCCCTCCAAGGTATTTTCCTAAACGCTCTGGCTGATTTTCTCAAAGACCAGATGGCCACACGAGACAAACCCGAGACTTTCGACAAGCTAATAGACCTTGCCATCTCCATCAATGACCGTTTCCGGGAGAGAAGGAGAGAGGCAAACTACAATTCCCATCGACCCTCGACTTCCGGGTTTCCGGCTTCTCCAGGTGAGCCCAAGTTTGCACCTTCGCACTACGTTACCCATAATCCTCCCACTTCCGGGTTCACGACCCCTTGCCATGAGTCCGCTTCGCCCAAACAATCCCCTTTGAACTACAACTCCCAGTCTTCCTTGCTTCTTGGTTTCAACCAATCATCATCTTTTCCCTTACCGCCATCTTGATACCTTCAAGATGGCGCCCGAGCTGGTGGCTTGCCGTTCACCTCTCTCCACTCTGTTTGTTTTTTTGCTATTTTTATCATTCTTCCTCAATAACATCAACTCACTGCTGGTGTATGATCGTGAGCAACTTCTAAATCTACAATTTTCCACAAAACATCTCGCCTCGTACGATCATTTCTACCGAGGGTCTGGGCCCCCACCTCCACTGCTCGGGAGCGTCCCTGCTTACCTTCGCCGTGATGTTTTCCTGCCTGCACGGAAACATCGCTCCCGCCGCCGCGGGAGACGTGCTGGCCGCCTCGTGAGGCTCAAAGCGAGCCTCGCTCGCTCCTCAGCAACAGCTGACCACCGGACTGAGGATCCTCCACCTGGATGTCTCGCGGAGTCCTGCCCGCTGAAGAACGTGGGGTCGGAGGTGCGCAGCGGGCGCGCGCTCAGCTGCGAAGTTTCCGACAGTCTCCAGCTGATCGAGGTCTGCCTGGGTTCTTCATCTGCACCATCTCCTGCCACCCGATCGGTCTGTCCCAACGACCCTGCTGTGTCCGGCGGCTCTCGGACTCCGGCTGTTTGTCCCGGACCGCGCAGCGGGCGCACGCCCAGCTGCGGTGGGTCCGAAAGTCTCCAGCTGATCGGGGCCTGCCCTGGTCCATCGGCTGCACCATCTACTGCTGTCCCGTCGGAGTGTACCAACGACCCTGCTGTGTCCGGCGGCTCTCGGATTCAGGCTCTTCATTCTGGACTTCGCGGCGGACGCGCGCGAAGCTGCGCTTCCTCTGGCCGGAGGAGGCGAAGGCCCGACGTAAACAACCTGAGGCCGCTGATCAGCGTCCTCCCCTCAACTTTTCCCCCAGCTGCTGGCCTAACGAGGTTTGCTCTCCTCAATGTGAGATCTTTATCAACCAAAACTTTTATAATAAATGACTTCTTCTGCTCCAATAACCTGGACTTCTTGTTTCTGACGGAGACCTGGCTTCCTCCTGGTGAGTCAAGCGTTTTTACTGAACTTGTGCCTGCAGACTGTACTTTTCTTAACTGCCCGAGGCCATCTGGAAGAGGTGGAGGAGTTTTAGCTCTTTTTAAGAAAATTTGGAAATGCAGACTGCTTCTGACAGCAGCTTTTGAGACCTTTGAGCTGCTGCATTTTGAACTGGGCCGCTCCAAACCCATCCTGGTTGCTGCTCTTTACAGACCCCCCAAATCATCAACAGGCTTCATCAATGAACTGTCTGACTTTCTCACTGGAATACTGTTAAAATACGACCGTGTGCTGATTCTAGGGGACTTCAATATACACGTCTGTTGCCCTGAGAAGCCTTTGGTGCAGGACTTTCTAAATCTGATCCACTCTCTAAACCTGGTGCAAAATGTTGTTGGCCCCACGCATCAGCAGGGGCACACTCTCGATATTGTTTTGTCTTATGGTGTATCTGTGTTAAATCTGGAAATTGGGGATGCTATCATATCCGATCACAAACCCATCTCATTTGAAATCTCTCTTGCTCGTGAGTCTAAATCCCCCACTCCACCTAGGACCTGTCGTGTATTCAACCCTTCAACCTCTGCTCGTTTTTCCTCTGCTTTTATCACCACTGCTGTTTCAACTCCTGAAACCTCTGCCTGTGTCAGTACTCATGAGCTGCTTAGTCACCACAATGAGACCTGCACCAAGATCTTGGATCTGGTGGCCCCACTGAAAGTCAGGAAAGCAAGGAGAACCCAGTACCCGTGGATAAACGAGACCACCAGGGCAGCGAGACGACTGTGCAGGAGAGCAGAGCGCAAATGGAAAAAGGACCAACTCCAGGTTTCTTTCATTTTGCTAAAAACCTGTTTAAAAAATTACCAAAACACCGTCAAATCAGAAAAAAACAAATACTTCTCCCAACTGATCAGTGAAAATAAAAACAACCCCCGCACCCTTTTCACAGCAGTAAATTCCATTCTTAATGGCCCTTTGTCTGAATGCATGGACGCCTCTGTGGACGTCTGTAACGACTTCACAAGATTCTTTGTTGGTAAGGTAGAGCTGATCAGATCTTCCATCCCCCGCTCCTCAGTTGACCCATCGGTTTTTGTCCCATGTTCAGCCACTTTCAGGAATTTCAATCCAATCACACTCCCATTGTTAAACAAAGTTGTTGGTCACATGAAACCCTCAGGCTCCCCTGCTGATCCAATCTCTCCCTCACTGTTCAAACAGGTTCTACCAGCGATTGGGCCCGCTGTTCTTAATATTCTTAACAGTAGCTTTGCTACAAGCGTGGTTCCACAGGCCTTTAAAAATGCAGTAGTCACTCCTTTAATCAAGAAACCTGGACTTGACCCCTCAGTGCACTCAAATTACAGACCAATCTCAAAGCTTCCCTTCCTGTCCAAAATCCTAGAAAAAATAGTCTTTACTCAGTTGAATCAATTTTTAACTGAGAACAAAATCTTTGAGGTCTTTCAGTCTGGTTTTAAGCAACTCCACAGCACAGAAACAGCTTTGGTTAGGGTTTGCAACGACATTTTAACTTCAAACGATTCTGGTCACTATGTGGTACTTGTACTCCTTGATCTTACTGCTGCTTTTGACACCGTCGACCACAGTATCCTCATCTCACGGCTCGAACACTGGGTTGGGATTACAGGAGCTGCTTTAGACTGGTTCCGTTCTTACCTCTCTGACAGGACTTTTTGTGTCAAGGTTGGTGAAAGTCTGTCCACTTCGGTCCCTGTTTCCTGCGGGGTCCCACAGGGCTCGATCCTTGGACCCCTTCTCTTCTCGCTCTATCTGCTCCCACTGGGATCCATCTTAAGAAAACATGCCATCTCATTCCATTGTTATGCCGATGACTGCCAGATCTACCTGCCACTGAAACCAGCCAGTGCTCGTTCCATCCACCCTCTCCTCAAATGTCTAGATGACATTAAGGCATGGATGACTTCAAATTTTCTCAGTTTTAACGACCAGAAAACTGAAGTCATCGTCTTTAGTCCTAGCTCAGCTGCCTCCTCAGATCCTGCAAACCTGGACTCACTTCAGCCCTATCTCAAGCACAATGTTAGAAATCTCGGGGTGGTCTTTGACTCGGATTTCAAGTTTGACAAACAGATCAGTTCAGTTCTGCAGAAAAGTTTTTTCCAACTGCGGCAGGTAGCTAAGCTCAAGCCAGTGTTATCCAGACCCAACCTTGAAACATTAGTCCATGCCTTCATCACAACCCGCCTGGACTATTGTAACTCACTTTATGCTGGGGTCAGTCAGGCGTCCATTTCACGTCTCCAGCTCGTCCAAAATGCAGCTGCTCGGCTTTTAACTGGTACACGTAGGTCTGAGCACATCACACCTGTTCTGTCCTCCCTTCACTGGCTTCCTGTGCGATCCAGAATCGACTTCAAGATTCTCCTCCTGACATATAAGTGCCTAAATGGCCTCGCACCCCTCTACCTCTCCGAGCTCCTGGAACCATATGTTCCGTCTCGGGCCCTGAGATCATCGGACCAGCTTCTTTTGCTCGTTCCAAAATCACGCCTGAAGCTCCGAGGGGATCGAGCTTTTTCAGTCAGAGGTCCCAACCTGTGGAACAACCTGCCCCTCAACATCAGGCAGGCCTCCTCCCTCCTGATGTTCAAATCCCTCCTTAAAACGCACCTGTTTGCTCTGGCGTTTAATACGGTGTGAGTTAGTTTATTTTGTTCTGTGTTACCTCATTTTAAATTCTGTTGTTTTATGATTGACGTTTATTTTTACTGCTTGTTTTTCCTTAGTGTGATCATTAGTGTGTGTTATTGCTCCAGTAATTTTAATTCTGTATGATGTTTTTGTTTTGCTGCCTATGTTTTGCTACATTTCTGTTAAGCACTTTGATAACAGTTTATCTGTTTTAAATTGTGCTCTACAAATAAAGATGACTTGACTTGACTTGACTTACGGGATCGCTCCCCCGAGCCTATGCAGGTGGGGCGCGCACGGCTGACTCCTGCAGAGAGACAGCGGCGTGTATCTGCCCGTCTCTGCATTTATTGTGGTAATCCCGGTCATTTTCTGCCCCATTGCCCGTTTCGAGGTAAACGAGAACTTCCACCAGTAAAGCGGGAGTTACTGGTGGGAACGTCTGCGTTAACCTCCCCGTTCAAACTATTACTTCCCATGGTCATTCAGACACCTGATCATCGCTTTTCGTTTTCTGCTCTCATCGACTCGGGTGCTGAACAAAACCTGATCAGCGCCGACTTAGTTAAAAAGTATTCTTTGCCCACTCGCGAGATTCCTTCGATTTCTGTCGCCGGCTTAACCGGAGACGCTTTGACTCGTATAAATCTTAAGACGACCGATTTGCATGTCATAATCTCAGGAAATCATCATGAGATGACTGATTTCTTTGTGTTTAATTCTCATATGCCCCAAGTAATTTTAGGTTTCCCCTGGCTTCGAAACCATAACCCAGTAGTTAACTGGGAGCGCGGCTGCGTCTACAAATGGAGCGACAAGTGTCTCAGCAACTGTCTGCGCTCCGCCATTAAAGAGTTCCCTCGGAACGCACCTCCTCTAGAGGAGATCGACCTCACCTCGGTTCCTGCTGAATACCGCGACCTGGCGGCCGTCTTCAGCAAGCAACACACCTTGTCTCTTCCTCCTCACCTTCCCTATGACTGCTCGATTGACTTATTACCTGGCGCCCCCTTGCCGTCAAGTAGACTTTACAACCTTTCTGGTCCTGAAAGGGAGTCTATGTCCGATTATATTAACGAGTCTCTTGCCTCAGGCATTATTAGACCCTCGACCTCCCCTGTGGGAGCCGTTTTTTTCTTCGTTTCCAAAAAAGACAAATCACTCCGGCCATGTATTGACTATCGCGGTTTAAACAGTATAACCATTAAAAATAAATATCCTCTTCCCCTCATTGATTCTTTACAGGAACAGTTACAGTCGGCCTCTTGTTTTTCCAAACTCGATCTATGAAACGCTTACCACCTTGTCCGTATTAAAGAGGGCGACGAGTGGAAAACAGCTTTTCGCACCCCTTTGGGCCATTTCGAGTACTTAGTTATGCCTTTTGGGTTGACCAATGCCCCCGCTGTTTTTCAGGCGCTCATCAATGACGTCCTGCGCGATTTCATTGGTAATTTTGTTTTCGTTTATCTTGATGACATCCTTATTTATTCCCGCGACCCCTCTCAACACACAGCCCACGTTCGCACGGTTCTTCAGCGGCTGCTGGAGAACCAGTTATTTGTTAAAGCAGAGAAGTGTGAGTTTAACACCACCACTGTCTCGTTTTTAGGTTTCATTTTTGAGGGAGGTCGTTGCCGAACCGATCCCGAGAAAACCAGGGCGGTAGTCGACTGGCCGACCCCCGAGTCCAGGAAGCAGTTACAACGCTTCCTGGGCTTAGCAAATTTCTACCGGCGTTTTATAAAGAATTACAGTCGTGTCGCTGCCCCCCTGTCTCAGCTCACTTCAACCGCCCGAGTCTTTCACTGGACCCCAGAGGCTGAGGCCGCCTTTACGAGACTCAAGTCTCTCTTTTCCTCCGCGCCCATCCTTTGCCACCCAGACCCTACGCACCAGTTCATCTTCGAGGTGGACGTCTCCGACACTGGGGTAGGGGCGGTCCTTTCCCAGCGATCTCCTCTGGACAATAAGGTCCATCCCTGCACCTTCTCTCGACGTCTCTCCCAAGCAGAACGCAACTACGACGTGGGAAACCGTGAGCTGTTGGCAGTCAAGCTCGCATTAGAGGAATGGCAGCACTGGTTAGAAGGCACTGAGACCCCTTTTTTGATTTGGACGGACCATAAAAATTTAATTTACCTGAGGAACGCCAAGCGTCTGCCCCCCCGTCAGGCCCATTGGTCGCTTTTCTTTAATCGTTTTAATTTTGTCCTGACTTTTCGCCCGGGCTCCAAGAACATTAAGCCTGATGCCCTGTCCAGGCAGTTTGCTCCTCCTGATTCGCCCGAGGTCTCTAACCCTATTATTCCTTCCTCATGTATTGTTGGCTCCCTCTCTTGGCCCATCACCGCCACCGTTCAACAGGCCCTCCTCTCTGACCCTGATTCAGGTGGTGGTCCCCCCGGCACCCTCTTTGTTCCCTCCAGCGTGCAGTCCCAGGTGCTCCAGTGGCTCCATTCCAACAAACTTTCTTGTCATCCTGGAGTCAACCGCATGCTTTCCCTCACCAAGACCCATTTCTGGTGGCCCTCCATGACCAGAGATATCGAGGACTTCGTTTCCGCTTGCCCTGTCTGTGCCAGGAACAAGTCGGGAACTCAACCTCCGGCTGGTCCCCTGCTCCCCCTCCCGACCCCTAGTCGCCCTTGGTCCCACATCGCCCTCGACTTCGTGACCGGTCTTCCCCCATCTGACGGCAACACCACCATCCTCACGGTAGTTGACCGTTTTTTGAAGGCCGCTCATTTTGTCCCCCTCCCTAAGCTCCCCTCTACCCTTGAAACTGCTCATTTACTCACCCTCCATGTGTTTAGGCTCCATGGGATTCCCTCGGACATCGTCTCCGACCGAGGCCCGCAGTTCATTTCGCAGGTCTGGCACTCCTTTTGCAAGTCGCTCGGTGCGTCCGTTAGCCTCACCTCTGGTTACCATCCTCAGGCTAACGGACAAGCTGAGCGCTGCAATCAGGAGCTGGAGTCCACCCTGCATTGCCTGGTCGAGTCGAACCCATCATCTTGGAGCCAGCACTTGGTTTGGGTAGAGTACGCCCACAACTCCCTCCGCTCCTCTGCCACCGGCATGTCCCCTTTTGAGGCTTCCCTTGGCTACCTTCCTCCCCTGTTCCCCGATTCTGAGTCCGACTGTTCGGTCCCATCCGTCCAGCATCACTTTTGGCGTTGCCGTCGCATCTGGCGCCAGGCCAAGGCGGCCCTCCTTAGGACCGCAGCCCAGGCTAAACGGTTCGCTGACCGCCACCGTTCAGAGACGCCCGCCTACCAGGTCGGCCAGCAGGTTTGGTTGTCCACTAGAGACATCAAGCTGCGGGACACCCCCCGTAAACTGGCCCCCCGCTTCATTGGTCCCTTCCCCATCACCCGTATCATCAATCCCTCTGCGGTCCGCCTCCAACTCCCCAGGGCCATGAGGATTCACCCCACCTTCCATGTCTCACAGGTAAAGCCTGTTTCCCTCAGTCCCTTGTGTCCCCCGTCTGACCTCCCTCCGCCGCCCCGCCTGATCGACAACCACCCTGCGTTCACCGTCCGTTCCATCTTGGACGTGCAACGCAGGGGTAGGGGTTTCCAATACCTGGTTGATTGGGAGGGGTACGGTCCTGAGGAGAGGTCATGGATCCCCAGGTCCTTCATCCTCGACCCCAGTCTCATCTCCAGGTTCTTCAGAGACCACCCCGAGAAGCACCTCAGGTCGCCTGGAGGCGATTCTTGAGGGGGGAGTACTGTAAGGGTCCCACTGCCTGCAGCCTGCCTTGCTGATGGCCGCTGA
>NC_056500.1:52246689-52250284 GCF_014905685.2 Nematolebias whitei | reverse complement strand
AGTTTCCTGGTTCCTTCGTGTTTTTGGATTCTCCTCGTGGCCTGACCTGGATCCCTCGGCCTGTCAGGTATCCCTCGTGCCTCTTTGCCTCCAGTTGCCAGCCTTCCTCGTTTCCCCTTGGACCCTTGTTAGATTTCCCTCTGCTGCTCTCTCCCTGGTCTGAAGGACCAGCTCACCTCCTTCGGGTTTGGACTGTAAGGACAAGACGCTCTTTAAACAAACCACTCTGGTCTTCCCCGTTGGACAAACATTAACCTGTCGTCCTTCTTTCCAGGAGCCGCTGAGAAGCAGCGTGTGGACTTTAATATCACTGTACATAATAAACACTGTTCTTTTTGTACTTCCCCTGTCTGCCTCGTTCTGGGTCTCATAACATCTGGGTTCCCCGCACACTCTTAACAAAACCAGAGTTATCCCATTTATGTTTTAGATGTGGCATTGAAGAGGGTTAATTTCTGCACAGCACATGGAAGTGCATAAAGGTAAACACATTCTGGCATGACTTTTCTGATATTATGTCAAAACTGCTAGGATTTTCATTAACATTTGATCCACAAAGGGGCTAATTAGGAGACTTTACAAATCTGGGTACACAATTAAATGCAAATCAACAGAAGTTCCTGGAATTGGCTCTATGTGTTGCCAGAAAATGTATAGTTATTACGTGTAAGTCTGACTCCCAACTCCTTTTCAAGGTGGTTCTTAAAGATGAACAACTGTGCTCCACTCGAAAAGATCACCTACTCCCTTAGAAGTGATTATAAAACTTGTTAAAATCTGGCAGCCTTATCTGACATATGTGGGCACCATGCCAGTGCCTCTATTAGATTCTGCATAGTCATGTCATGTTAACAGGTTGCCACATTTCACTATCTGTCAGTCCAGTCGCTTTTGTACAGTTTTGCTTTCCTGATTTTTATTTTTTCTCCACTTTGGGGTGGGTCGAGTAGGGATATTGACATGTTGTTCTCTTTTTTTAATGTTATATTAATGTTTTACACATTTAAAAACGCTTAAATAAAGTATTGAAAATAAAAACCCTACTGTTAAGGTGTGAGGTGTGATTTGTCAATCTACATATGTACAGGTCCTTCTAAAAAAATTAGCATATTGTGATAAAGTTCATTATTTTCCATAATGTAATGATAAAAATGAAACTTTCATATTTTTCAGATTCATTGCACACCAACTGAAATATTTCAGGTCTTCAATTGTTTTAATACTGATGATTATGAGCTGGGGGGCGGGGGGGGGGCTGTTGGGTCAGTGGGGGAGCTGACTCCCTGTGGGAGCATTTACTCTCACAGTTATTTCTCCCCATCCCTCACCATGCACCTCCACCCTCTTCATTTCAATTTCATACATTTAGGGTTGTTTGGGCTCGGGTGTGCTGCAACAATTTTACATCTTTGTTGACCATAGCCACCTGGGACTCAATTTTATTGTACACCTTAGACATTCATTCATAACATCCTCATGACATTCACATATAGCAACTTGAGGTGGGCACATGGCTATGGGTGGTGGGATGACCTTACTCTCACCCCCTGTGCCTGTGCTCACTTACAACGGTTGCATTTAGACACTAGGGTTTGGATAGAGTTGGGGTGGAGGGGAAACTGGCATCATGCCAGCCTTTGCTCCTTCTTCTTTCCTTTTTAATGGCACTATACAACAACACATATCAACAGCACATCTAGGGGCGGGGGTGTATGTGTCGGGGTCTTATTTTATTTTATTATTATTATTTTTTCCTACCCCCCTAGTTCCCTGACTGCCATTCCGGGGGTGGGGTCTGGGAGAAGGGCAGGCCGTCGGGTGTTGACCAGGACTATGTGGGGGTTCAGGGTCTAGGGGGGTTGCCGTGGGCAGTGCTGGCACTGTGCTCTCCCTGGGGTTGTTTGGACCCCCTGAGCTTGGCTCTTGGGTGCCATGGTTGGCCCGCTGGCCGGGGTGGCTGCCGGGGGCTGGCGGGCGGTCGGCTGGGGGCGCGTGCTTGGTTGTTGGCGGTGTGTGGGGGTGGTCGGTGGCGTGTCCTCTTCATGGTGGGGGGGTGTCCTGTCGGCGGGGCATGGCCTGGGCCGGGTCTGGGGTATTGGCTCTTCTCTGCTCGAGAATGAATGGGTTTACCTCCTGGGTTTGGGCATGGGCTGCCCCCTGTAGAGGGCGGGTACATGTCTTGGACCTGGGGGGTATAGAGTGCGTATCGGGAATAAGAATGAAATGTATCGTTATTGTATGTCTTTGAGTGAGTGAATGTGAGACTGAGGTTGGGATTGTGTGATTGTGTCTGTGTATGAATGGGTATTTGTTAGGCCGAGACTCGGACTGCCCCCTCTTTAATACAACTGGGGGTGCTTGGCATCGCGCCCCTATCGCGCGGCCCCCTGGTGGGGTGTGCCCTTGCCTGCCGGCGCGCTTCGGGCCCTTGGTGTCGGGGGCTGGGCGCTTGGGCGTGTGTCGGCTCGGCCTGGTGTCTGCCTGGTGAGGCTCGGGTCCTCTGGCCCTGTCGGGCCTTGGCCTGGGTGGTGTGAGTCCTCGGTGCCCGGGCCTCGGTGCCCAGACCTGGATCTACATCGGTGCAGCGGGTTCCGACGGAGGCCTATGAGTTTGTCGCTGTTGGCCCCGGGGGGTCACTGTATGTGGTCGCTGGTGGGGATCTTCCGGTTCTCCCCTGTGGTCCATTCTGGGGGGTGGATGAGTGGTTCGTCCTGTGTGGGTGGCTCTGGGGGCTCCGCGGTCGGGGTCCCTCCTGGGGTCTTGGGCTCTGGTCCCCCCTTTTTCGTCTGCCTCTGGTCTTGGGGGTCGGGTCTCTGCTGCTTCACAGTTACTAATAAATGTTCTATTAGAGAAGCCTTATACACTTATGCATGCTCACAACCACACACAAATAGAAGCAGGGATGCTTATGTAGGCTTTATATGTAGATATGTAGATATGTATATTCATGTATATTCATGTGTATGTATGTATGTATATAGGCGTAGGTATGGGTATATATATTTATGGAAACTTACTGCAAAGCCATGAATATTTTAAGTTCTTTATACATATGTATTTTGTTGCTGTGTTTTGTCATGTTCTTTGCAGGTGAACAGACAGTGGCCGGGTGTTTTGACATGTGCTCTCTTTGTGTATATTTCTTATATTTTGGAGTCTTACTTTGTCTTTTCTTTCTTTCTATCCTATTAAAAAAAAACTACACTAGATAGTCACTAGAATAAATATTTCATAATAATGGTGTGGAGAGGATGGCTGTAAGGGGAGAAGGGAGGCCATCTAGAGAAAAAAAAAAAAGATCACCTACTCCCTTAGAAGTGATTATAAAACTTGTTAAAATCTGGCAGCCTTATCTGACATATGTGGGCACCATGCCAGTGCCTCTATTAGATTCTGCATAGTCATGTCATTTTAACAGGTTGCCACATTTCACTATCTGTCAGTCCAGTCGCTTTTGTACAGTTTTGCTTTCCTGATTTTTATTTTTTCTCCACTTTGGGGTGGGTCGAGTAGGGATATTGACATGTTGTTCTCTTTTTTTAATGTTTTATTAATGTTTTACACATTTAAAAACGCTTAAATAAAGTATTGAAAA
>NC_056500.1:52216039-52246589 GCF_014905685.2 Nematolebias whitei | reverse complement strand
TGGGCACCATGCCAGTGCCTCTATTAGATTCTGCATAGTCATGTCATTTTAACAGGTTGCCACATTTCACTATCTGTCAGTCCAGTCGCTTTTGTACAGTTTTGCTTTCCTGATTTTTATTTTTTCTCCACTTTGGGGTGGGTCGAGTAGGGATATTGACATGTTGTTCTCTTTTTTTAATGTTTTATTAATGTTTTACACATTTAAAAACGCTTAAATAAAGTATTGAAAATAAAAACCCTACTGTTAAGGTGTGAGGTGTGATTTGTCAATCTACATATGTACAGTGTGTATAATATATATATATATATATATATATATATATATATATATATATATATATTACACGTCCCCAGTTTTCTTGAAATTGGAGTTGTATTTTCCAAAGTTGTTCGATAATAATTTACTTTAGCTTTATAACTGAGAAGTTTTGGTTGTGATTATCACTTTACATAAATATGTACAACTGTAGACATTTTTTTATGATGCCAAATAATAGTAATAAATTTATTTAAAAAAAATAATGAACATAAGCGTTTTCAACCTGAAAATAATAAAAAAGTGAGTTCAGGTGTTTTGAGGTGGGAGTCTGTTGACACATGTTTTGAATAGGCTCAGTTTGAAAAATGTTGTGCATAGTCTTGGCATTCTGGAGTTTTCCAAGTGCAATGTTGGCAGAACGCCAAATAAAAAGACTGCGTACTGACCAGCTTCAACCTCAAAATCCAACATGGCTTCCTCACTAATGAATAGTGGGGATATCTGAGTGAAACAGCCAGAGAGTCATGATGTACTCCACAGGCTACTTTTATCACTGTGCACGTATCCTACTCGAGTCATACGCTGTGAGGAAGTGGACTGATCTTTGTGTCAGATTGATTCATTAATAATGTAAATTTTTGCAGACTGGACAGAATGAGCTTACAAACCACCAGTTGATGTCTGGTTCTGCTGGAGCTTTCTTCTTCATCAGGGAGTTGTTCCTTTCCACTGTGGCCTTTAAGCTTGCTCAAGATGTTCTGTGATGAAGTTAGACTCTAAGCAGTCTGCTCCTCAGATAAATAATGTTATTAACTTACTTTTTATGCTTATGAATGTTTCTGTTCATTAAGTACCCTGAGATGTCTTCTGCTGTGTCTTGGCGCTATATAAATAAACTGAATTGATTTGACTACAGTTGTGCTGCTTTAATTACAACATATCGATCATTCCAAGTCAGCGCAGCTGTAGCTTCAAATATGTACAGTATGTCCTGTCATGATTAAATGTTTAAACTTTGCTCCTTTCAGGTAGCCACAATGCAATAACGTATTGCCTGGATATGAACGACAGATCTCCTGTTGACCCCATGCAGCCAGACGTGCTTCAAAAACTGGACAAATACATGAAGCCCTTCATTCGCCCCTTTGTGTACAAGTGGGCAATAACTCAAGTAGTGAAACTTGACTTGTCACACTGTCGAAAACAGATTTAAATCTGGATTTGTACTATAATAACTCCATTTGTACATCCTTTGTCATGCAGGAGTACACCATAAAGCAGCAGCTGGACTGTGGGGTCAGATACTGTGACCTAAGAATCGCACACAGACCCAACGACAGCTCTACCGACCTGTACTTCTACCACGGAGTTTATACTACCCTCACCGTCGAGGTAAAGTTATTTCACACAGACGCCAATAATGTCAAAGGATATTTTATGCTCCTAATTAAGTTTGCATCTACAGCATAAATGTAAAAAACAAAAACAGTGAAACCATGTTAAGCAAACACCCATACTTAATATTTTAATGATATGAATTAAATTAAAGAAAAATTAGGGAAGTGCAAAGCAGAAACTTTTGTGTATTGTGAGTGTAATTAAGGGTGCCAATGCACCTACACCTACCTATATTAGTATTCTGCTGTTTTTAAAATTTTCTCTGGCAGTTTTAGTAAAACCCATTCAAAAGAACTTTAAAGTGTGCGGTGTAATGGGAAATGTGTGCTATGACTTAGTAGCAGTATATCATACAGCTTAGGGTACATTTACAAAGAAGCTGTGAAAAATTTCCCCTTCAACAGTAATGACATACAGTATATGTCCGTTCCTGTTGTGAGCTGGATAACTTAAAAAATAATCAACATGCCAACTTCAGTTTTAGTGAGTGGCTGAATTTATGCGCAAAAAGGGTCTACTATATCATAAATTAAGTTGCCACGTCAAAATCCAAGATGACCACCCCATACAGTATATACTGTGTATGTAAAACTGGTCACCCCAGTAAACTGGGAAAACTGTGCTTTCTAGTTTGTATATTGCTTAAAGCTAGTTTCCTCAAATTATTGAGTCAAAAATAAGCCATGTGCCAACATCCACTTTGAGTGGCTGCATCTGGGCGTAAGAAAGACAAGTATCAAATGTCGTGTTACCACATCAAAATACAAGATGGCCACCACCAAATATCCATCCATCCATCCATATTTTTTTTAATTTAGTCGGCTCCACAACATGTTAATCAGTCCAGTAGGTGTGTCAGCAAATGACCAGTCGGTAATCTTAATTTGGCCTGAAGGAAAACACCCTTGTCACAGTCTGTCCTTTAGCTGTCTGGTATTTCTGTCGTCCCCTTCTCTGCTTATTGCGTTTGTCATTCTGCTCTTTATAATGTTGTGTGATTGTGATTCTGTTTTCGGTCACCTCCCACTCACTCCTCAGTGTTCCTCTTCTTCTTCTTGTGTTTTATGGCGGTTGGCAAGTGTAGATGAACATATGCATGAGATATATTCATAAATTAACCGGATTCTTTCATTTTTCTGGACTGTATAATGACGTGCATCTGAATTTAATAAAATGTGGACGTGAGACGTTAATTATCTTTGACTCACCAACGACAGTGGGTCATTTATTAACAGAATCAAGTTTAACACATCACACATTTACATTAATTGGCAAAAATTGAAAATAACGACAGCTTATTAATCAGTTTTACAGGAAGTAAACAATACAGCGATTGTTCTCACTTCCAGTAGTACAACAGGCATTACCACACGGCGGTGGTTGAAAACTTTGCTTTAGACATTTCTAAAAATATCTGGATTAATTTCTACTTGATAGAAGAGTTTTAAAGATGGAAAGATGAAGTTTATCTTGAGAGAGATGTGTGAGGGAATTTGTCTGTTTTAACCAGAACAGCACGCTCCTTTGGACCAGCTTAACCCAACGGTACACTTTGGTTGAAGATCGACTTTTTACCTTTCTGAAGATATGTCAGTTCCGGCGTAAAGTTCCACTTCGAGCCACTTTTCAGCGTCTCCGTAAGAACAGCTAAACCTCGGGAGTCGTGAGATCATCCAGAACAGACTTCATAATTCCTCTGAACTTCTCTCGTCCAGCTTAGTGGCAGATGTACTGAGCATGCTACATTCCAGCATTCTGCATTCTGGAACTGCCGAGTTCCTGCAGAACTTCTTCATCTACAGCAACTCTTCTAAAAACTAAACTAAAAACTTACTGGGTTGAACTAGAAAGTACCAACATTTAAAGAGCTCTATTTCCGGTTCATTTGGGAGTTTCTGATTGGTTTTGGGACCAAAACAGAGGTGTGTTTTGTGATGTAAGGTGTTATGAAAAGTCAAGGAAAAAGATTAAGATTGTTTAAGAACAGACAAAAGATATTATGAAGAACTTCAGACTTCGTGGAGTCAATTCTCTAGTATCTTGCTGTAAAAGTTAAACATGACATTTCTTTTTCAGTAAACTTGCAGTTGACCGAAACTTGAACTTTGACCAACTTACACACTTGCTCATTGAAGACAGAAAATCAGACAATTCATCATTAACCTGATTTCTTCTTTGAATGAGGATTAAAAATCGTTATTACTGTTTCACAGTTGATTTAAAAATGAGTAGTTCACTTCAACATTTAAATATTGTTTGAACTAACACAATTTGATTATCAAACATTTGTAAAATAGTAATGATAATAGAAAGTAGTCTTCTTTTACTTGATTAATTCAAGAAAGAAAGTCTCAGGATGGGTCAACCTGTATTTCTGGATTCAAATCAATGAAATGACAGTTTCTGTCCCATAAGGTCCTAAGGTCAAGGTTTTGACATCAGGCCTAGTTCACTACACAAGCAACGTTTAGATGTGCATTACCGCCATCTACTGGAATGGAGTGTGGATTGGGATGCTAAATAATTACTACACAGGTTTTAACTAAAATAAATAAATAAATAAATAAATAATAATAATAATAATAATAATAATAATAATTAACTAAATATAATAATAATAAAATAAGAAAGAAAAAAAAACTATATTCTCTCGATTCTTCCCGTCTTCTTAAGGTAGTTTAACAAAAAACAACATGTTCAGCAGTGAGAAGTTTATCCAACAGCTCCTGTATATTCAGCTGTATTTTGTTGTCCTGTGGTCTACCTGCCACTTCTTTCTCTCAGCTGAATATTTGGGACAGAATAATAAAACATGATTCACTGTCTCTTCTTGGAAACAAAAGTCACATTTTCCTGTAGGATGTTTTGCCATTTTAAACAACATACTGTTTAATCCTGTGTGGCCTAAACGTAATCTGGATATGACTGTTTCCTCCTTTCTGTTTGTCCTGTTCTCCTCATCGCACCAATTTTCCTTTGAACGTTATAAAACCACCTGCCAGTTCTTTCTTCTTCCCACTGTTTCTGCCATCTTTCCTTCACCTTTTGTTTAATAACTCATTTGATTTCTCCTTTACTGAATGGTACCAGTATATCAATGTAAGTATTTTTTGTTGCTTGTTTTGCATATTTATCTGCCAACTCATTTCCTTTTATTCCTATATGTGATGATATCCATATAAATGTAATTAATAAACCCATCGCTTGAATTCTATAAATTAACAATTGAATTTCTAATAAAAGGTCAGGTCTGCTGTCTGAATGATTATTTTTCAATGAGTATAATGAAGAACTTGAATCAGAACATATTACACTCCTTAATGGACGAACTTCCTCAATCCATCCCAGAGCTAAAATGATTCCCATCATCTCTCCTGTGTAAACTGGGACTACACCAGTAATTATTTTACCTGTTCTGAAACTGAACTCTGGAACAATGAATGAAACCCCGCTACTGTTATTTGAGTTTTTTGATGCATCTGTATAAATTTGGACATATCCATAATACTTACTATCTAAATATGCTTGTATTGAATGAGAATCTGAAATGTTTTCTTTTTTAAGATTTTCCAACAAAGTGAGATCAACATCACCATTAGTTAAAAGAGATGGGTGAACTGGAGACTGAGGAACTGTTTGGCTAATATTTATGTGAGATATATCTAAATCTTTTATAATGTTTTCTACAGTCCATCCAAATGAATTTAATTTCTTTTTCTCTTTTTCCCAGCTAGCTTTTAAAATCTCTTGACATGGATGATTTTCATTATGACCTTTTAAATGACACCAGTAAGTTGAAAGTTTTTGTAATCTTCTAAGCTGAAGTGGCATTTCTTCCATTTCCACCAGTAAAGCTGATGTTGCAGTTGTTCTGGTGGCACCTGTACATAATCTCAAGGCTTGATGCTGAATATTATCTAATTTTTTGAGTAATGTATCTGATGCTGACCCAAATGCTCTACTGCCATAATCAAATAAGGACCTAATTCAACCTGTGTATATTGATTTCAGTGATTTCCTCTCAGCTCCCACTCACTCCCCACCAAACACCTCATTACATTTAACACTCTCTTACATTTATCTATTATGTTCTGAATACGCACTTTCCAAGTAAGTTTGTCATCTAACCATAGACCCAAAAACTTAAATTGCTTTACCCTTTCCAAATCATGATTATATATTTTACATTTTACATTTTCTGATACTTTTTTTCTTTGTAAAAAATAAAGTCTTCATTTTATCTATAGAAATTTTGAATCCCCATTTAAAGGAGCAGTTTTCTATTTCATTAATTGCTTCTTGTGTCTTTTTTTACAATAAATTTAATTTTTTTCCCCCTCTTCCAGATTGCCCCATCATCAGCAAATAAAGAAAACCCCATTCCATTCTCCACATTTTCAAACATATCATTAATCATAATAGAAAAAAAAAACAGTGGGCTCAATATACTTCCTTGGGGAGTTCCATTTTCAACCAAAAAATTTTCTGAAAATGTTTTTCCTATTCTCACTTGTATTGATGGATCTTGTAAAAAATCTTTTATCCAATTAAACATTGAACCATTTATTCCCATCTTTGTTAGTTTTATTAATAAACCTTCCTTCCACATCATATCGTAAGCTTTCTCTATATCAAAAAAGACAGCCACCACACTCTCCTTATTAACTTGTCCTTTCCTGATTTCATGTTCTAAACATAAAACAGGATCCATAGTGTTTCTACCTTTTCTAAATCCACTTTGGAATCTTGATAAATATCCCCTCTTCTCAACAAAGTAAGTCAGTCGTTCATTTATCATTCTCTCCATAATTTTACATAAATGTGAAGTTAAAGCTATAGGTCTATAACTGGCTGGGTTTGATCGTTCTTTACCTGGTTTGAGGATTGGAAATATGATTGCTTCTTTCCATGCTTTAGGTAAAAAGCCTAATTCCCAGATATTATTATATAATTCCAGTAAAACCTTTTTAGATGAATTACTAAGCTGATTAATCATAATGTAAGAGATACTGTCATTTCCTGGAGATGAGTTGTTTGATTTCCTAAGGGCATTATTCAGTTCAGAAAAAGAAAAGGGAGCATTTAATAAGTCAGTGGATCTTATATTTTCTTTTAATAAATGAATATTTTCATTGATTGTACAATTTCTCCTCTGTTTCTCATCTGTACTTAGATTACTACTACTGTGGATTTGAACAAAATGTTTGACCAACATGTTTGCCTTCTCTTCCTCTGTTACAGTAGTAACATCTCCATCCTTCACAACTGGATATCCATATTCTCTTCTAATCCCATTCATTCGTTTTATCATCCCCAAACTTTTGAAATGTTTGTTTCCTACCTACCAAATCACAAAAGTTTCCCCAATAAACCTTTTTAGCATTTTTTACAGTCCTTTTAACAAGAGCTTGCAACCATTTATATTCAATAATATCCTGAAAGTTCAGGTTTCTTTTTAACAATCTAAAAGCTTTATTTTGAGATTTTATTGCTACATCACATTCCTTTGTCCACCACGGTACGACTCTCTTCTTATATTTTCCTCTTTCTTTGGATTGCTTCACGTGCAGCACCTAAAATGGCTTCACATATAGAAAGATTTAAATTGTCAATATCTAAATCAATATTAACTATTTGCATTTCTTCATCACTTATTTTATATTTTTCCAAAGATCCATCTTTCTACACCTTCATTATCAAATGTTTCCATTTCCAAACCAGTTTCAATGAATATAGGATAATGATCACTTCCTATAGTTGACTCTTTTAATACTTGCCAATTACTGATCCCAGCTAGACTCTCTGAGATTAAAGTTAAATCTAATGCTGATTCAGATCATTTCTAATATTGATTCTTGTCCCCTCCCCATCATTAAGGCAAACTAAATTCTTTAGATCCATTATTTCTTCCACCACCTCTCCATTAGTATCATTACTACTACCCCACAAAGTACTGTAAGCATTAAAGTGTCCACAACAAATTACTTTTCCTTCAATACTTTTAAACATTTCCTCCATTTTATATAAATAAAGTTTTTTACAGGGATTATCAAAATTTAATATTTTAATACTTTCTTTATTAATCTAAATTTCTACAGATATCCATTCTAGTGTTATTCCTTTTTCTAAATATCTATACTGTATTCCTTGTTTTATAAATATTATACATCCTCCTCCGTCTCTTCTAACACTGTCGTACACTTTTATCACAAAATCTAACTCTGGTTTGAGCCACGCCTCCTGAACACAAATTATGTCTGGTTTTCTTTTCAAATTATTTAAATATCCTTTAAATTCCTGACCATTAGCTAATAAACTCCTTGCGTTCCATTGAAGAATAATCATGATATTCTTCCTTCACCCAGTTTTCCATCTGTTTCCAGCTTTTTATTGATCGATTCCCGAGATAAATCCTTCTCACACAGACATTTCTCTGCACCTTTCACTGTGATTTTGATCTTTTCAGTTTTTTGCTTCACTTGATCAGTGCAGTTAATAACATCAGCCATGAACAGAATTAATCGATCCATTATGATTTCCATTCCTGACATTGCTCTTTGACTGGATTCAGGTTTTGGACTAGGAGGGACTTGAGGATTTCCCTGTAGGCCTACTGCTCTTTTTTCTTGCTTCTGCATAAGTAATATGTTGTATTTCTGCTGCCTTCTTCCTTACTTCACATCCCCCGTACGCTGCACTATGCTGACCTCCACAGTTGCAACATTTCAACTGTACATCTTTCCCACATTCATCATACCTATGATCTCCACCACACTTTGCACATGTTTGCTTCCCTTTGCACACTGCTGCAATGTGACCGTATCTTTGCATTTGTAACAGCGCAGAGGAGCAGGGATATAAGGCCTGACAGGAAAACACATGAAACCAATTTTTATTTTATCAGGAAGAACTTCGCCTTTAAACTCTAAAAGTACCGAGAGACTCTCAATCCTTTTCCCAGCTACTGTTTTTAACAACCTTTTCAAATTGCATATTTCTACATCATGAATATTTCTTTTAAGTTTTTCCAGATCTTCTTCAAGTGGAATACCAGTGATAACACCACGTGACACCTTGTTTTCTCCAATCATTTTCCTTTTACTAACAACCTTTTTGCAAATGTTACCAATCTGCATAGCTTTATTTTGTTGTTCTTCAGATTTACATTTGATCAACAGGTTCCCATCACGCAGCATTTTTGCAAACTCCACCTCACCTACTTTCATTTTTATATCTTTAGATATTGCTACAGGACTTAGATTCATGTTCTCATCTTCTTTCTTGAATTCAAGTACGACCTTAAATTCCTCATTTATCACTTTCCTTCTAACCAGTCTGTTTCATCCTCTGAACTACTCTTCAAGGCTTCTCTTATTACTATGGCTGCCAAGCTCTGTCATCTCTCAAAGCTTTGCCCTTACCTTTTCCTCCTCCTCTACCTACCGGAGTCCACTCATCAAAATCCATATCCTCATTGTAATCTACCTGAGTAGTCATCCCGATCCAGTCACATTCCAGTTTATGCCAACCACCAAATTCAAAAAGAAAAACGATATATATGGAAACAAAAATTTCACACTTTCAAAAATTTCCCACGTCGCTGTCAACCACCGCCCCTCCACCTCCTAGTCAAACTTCCTCAGTCTGCCTCTCCAGTCTCTCCAGTCTCAATCATTCAGACGTGTCCCTCATCAGCCACCTGCCCAGGTGCAATCATTACTCACTCTCCCTCTGTCTTATAAAAAGCCTTTCTCTCCTCCACTCTTGGTCCGGTCATTGTTCTCTTATGCACAGACGTCTCAGTCCTCCTCCGTCTGAATCTGTACCCGTCCTGTTTTGCCTGCCTGCTCGTTTTTGTAAGTTTTGCTGCCACGCCAGCCTTTTGTTTTGTTGTTTAGAATAAATCATTTTTATTTTAAACTCCTGCCTCGCTCGCCTGCCTGCAAATGGGTCGCAAACTCAAGGATTGTGTGAACCCTTTACATGCAGAGCTGCAGGTTTCTTTTTGGACGCTTTGCAGTCAGAGGGAATTTGTGAAAAATCATCAGAAAAAATGGTTAAACGTTGTCAGTGGAGAACATACAATCAAGATACGTGTTCAATTAATTTCACTTTATTTCTATAGCACCAAGTCACAAGAGAAGTCATCTCAGGGACTGAACAGAAACATTCATCTATAAAATAATAGCTTTACATTATTTATATGAGGAGCAGATTGCTTTAACTCCATCACAGAACTCTCATCTTGAACAAGCATGAAGGCGACAGTGGAAAGAAAAACTCCCTCATGAGGATGAAACCTTTAGCAGAACCAGGATCAGGACAAGAGGACCATCTGCTTTGACCGGCTGGGTTTGGTAGGAACAGATACACAATGGCAGGTCAAGAATCACATGTTAAGATAGAAATACAGTAGTATAAAATGAAAACTATTCAGGCAGCACGGTGGCACAACTGGTAGAGCTGCTGCCTCTCAGCGAGCAGGTCCCTGGTTCAAATCCCGGTCCAGGGGCCTTTCTGGGCGGAGTTTGCATGTTCTCTCCGTGCATGCGTGGGTTTTCTCCGGGTACTCCGGTTTCCTCCCACAGACCAAAAACATGCATGTTAGGCTGATTGGTAACTCTAAACTGTCCCTAGGTGTGAGTGAGAGAGTGAATGGTTGTGTAAGGATGGTACTTTTCTGTGGCCCGGTTTGTGTCTTGTTCCCTCGTGCTCCCTCATTAGTTTCCATTGTTACCACCCGTGTCTCGTCCCAGCTGTCTGCAATTATGTCTCGTCTTGTCTATGCATATAAGCCGCCTGTTCTGTCTTGTTCTTCGTCGGGTCGTCTTCGTTGGGTCTCCTGAGTCTTTCCCTGAGTCTTCCTGGTTCCTCGAGTTCCCCGTGTCTCTCGTGTCTCCTGAGTTCCCCGTGCCTCCTTCCTATGTTCATGTAAGTTTTGCTGCCCCGTCAGCTTGTTTATTTTGTACTTTCATTTACCATTAAAATCCTATTTTTGTATTTCTGCCGAGTTGAGTCCCTGTTCTGCACTCTGGGTTTGCTCCTGACCACAAATCCTGACAGGTTGTTTGTCTCGTTTGTCTCTATGTGGCCCTGTGATGGACTGGAGACCTGTCCAGGGTGTACCCCGCCCCTAGCACAGTGATTGCTGGACATGGGCACCAGCGACCCCCGTGACCCAAAATGGAATAAGCGGGTAAAGATAATGGATGGATGGATGGATGAAAACTATTCAATTTTAACAATTCATTTAAGGAAATGAGGTCCTTTTGTCCTCTAGTAGTCTAAGCTTAGGACAGCATGACAATCTGACCCTAATTATAGGATTTACGAAAAAGGAAAGTCTTAAGCCCAGTTTTAAAACTGGACAATGTGTCAGCCGCATGGACAAAAACTGGAAGTTTTGAAAACTGGAAGGATCCGACTGACTGGAGCTTTTCACCCAAATAAGAGCAGGATGGCTACCAGAGTCGTCTGACCTTCCTTTTGTATTTATTTTCTTGCAAGATTTGGACTTATTACAGGTGAAAATAACTTAAATATGTCAGTGAAATCAAACACGTCTGTAAAATTAAACACGTCTGTAAAATTAAACCAACCAGGGTAAAAGAATCTGAGGAATAGATATTGTGAACAACTGATTAGCAGTACAAGACAAACACTAATAGATCTAAGATGTGGACTTAGAAAACATTAAATAAATATACACTAGTAGCATGAAAACAATTCTTATGGGGTCTCCGGGAGGCAGGAAGATTTAAGAAGATATCATTTTCTGATTAGAGTAAATATTTTTTAAATGTATGATTGGTGGGGATGAAAAATTAACTTACTATGAGTATGTTATTTGTACAAACTAGTAAACAAAAAAAATCATATGAATGTTAACTTATGTGATATGATAAATAAGATTGACTTATCTAATGATTAGGCATATGATTATTTTATTAACCTTGTGGTGTCCACTAAAAACAGGAATAAGAGTACTATTTATGACTTTTTATCTGAATAATAAGAGAGTTTGCAGGTCACGGACAGAAACTGGAAATTAGTTCCACAAGAGAGGAGCCTGATAACTGAAAGATCTGCCTCCCATTCTGTTTTTGTAAATTCTAGGAACCACAAGTAAACCTGCAGTCTGAGAGTGAAGTGGTCTGTTAGGAAAATATGGAACAATAAGATCTGTAATATAAGATGGAGCTAGGTTGTTGAGGGCTTTGCAGGTTAGAATTAAGATTTTGAATTCTATTCTGGATTTGACAGGGAGCCAATGGAGAGAAGCTAAAACTGGAGAGAGATGATCTCTCCCAGTAACTCCAGTTAAGACTCTGGCAGCAGCATTTTGGATCAACTGAAGACGTTTTAAAGAAGTATTTGTACATCCAGATAATAAACCATTGCAATAGTCCAATCTAGACGTGACAAATGCATGGACCAGTTTTTCTGCATCATTTTTAGATGAGATGTTTCTAATTTTAGTGATATTACGCAGGTGGAAGAAGGAGATTCTAGTAACGTCCCCCTTAACGTCCCCCTGGACAGCAGCTCCCTCCGGCTTCTCTGCAGTCTTTTATCATCAAACTTACCCGTTTTTTTTTAATCGGACTAAAGTTGGTCCTCCTTCCAACCAAATTCGGTGTTCAGTGACTCAGAGAGCCGGACGGGACTGTCCAAAAATATATTTTGGTCCAGGACCGGCCGCTCCCACCCCACCGGTCACTCTGAGCGCACACTGCCGGCCAGGTGAACCCTCGAGCTGGGGAGTCGTCGCACGAAGGTCCGGTGTTTTTTCTCTCTCTCTCTGGACCTCAACAAACTCTTATCTGGACCTGTGTGGTTCTACCTGGTTCCGACAAAAATCGCCGGGTGGTATTTCGCTGGTTTTCTGCTGGACTGGCCCTCGTGGTGTCTTCATAGGTGTGGGGGAAGTGTACCTGTGACCCTCGAATTGGACCAGAACCAAACCGAGGTGGCTGTGGGGATTTCGTCTTCAACAGAGCCGGTCTCAGCTTCAGTGAGCAGCCCGTTACTTTCACCGAAGGACGATCCACCTCCGTGGAGTTGTTGTGTTCAACTGGAGGAGACGCTCCGGTGCTTTGAAGCGCCGCCGGACCGGAGCAGAACCGCGCCACCGGACCGGAGCAGAACTGTGCCAGGGATATCTTCAGCCTCTTCGTCTCTCGTGCTGTGGAGCGCCAGAGCCGGACTGCAGCAGAATCGGACCGGACCAGTGTCGACTTCAGCCTCTCCGGTCAGTCTCGTTTTTCACCGGGGGTGCCTCTCGTGCTGTCGGGTGCGGAGGTGTCGTGCAGAGAATTAGAGGAGCAGCGTGAAGGAGCAGGGCTGCGTGGTGCTCGAGAGAAGTTCGGAGTTTGTATCGGAGTTGCTGCAGGCCTCCATCCAAACTCACCTGGATAATAATTAATTTTATTCCGGATCACACTGTTGGCCCCTGTTGACCTGAAACGAGCTAGGATCATGACTTTCACTTCAGGAGGATTTTCTGGCAGCTTGCTCTGCTATTTGCTGCGAATTATCTGTTTCTGTTTCGGCCTGTTGATTCTGGACCCAGCTTCTGTTTCCCATGGGAGCATCCATCTTCACTGGGGGGCCGGAGCCCCCCCTCAGCCCAACTAAACTGCAGTTGGGCCACCTCGTCGGGTTTGTTTGCCCATTTGAACTGTGATGTTTTATGGTCTGAAACTTTTCTGCATCATTCATATTATTGTCACTATTTTCAGTTCTCATATTATCTGGAGTCACTGAATCTTGTTATTACACCTGAATCTGCCCATCACTGTAACTTTCACTGTTTTTGGGTTCTGAATGATCACGTCTTCGTTAATGTTTCTTATGATTCGATTATGGGGGCTAATTGTCACACTGTTAACTCCTGTAATTACACATCAGTCACAAAAACTCAAGAAAATGTCTGATAATAATGTTGTTACAGCTCTCAGGGATTCAACCCAACCCTGGACCCCCCACTAATTACAGCACACCAAATGACTTTAAGAACATGTCTGGGCTTCATTTTCTTCATGTAAACGCTCGTAGCCTTATGAGAAAACTTGATGCCTTGAAAATTCTGGTCAGTTCTTCTGGGGCAGATGTTATCTTCATTTCTGAAACCTGGCTCAACAAATCTGTACTCAATAATGACGTGGCAATCAATGGATTTAACATCTACCGCTGTGATTGTCACAAAAAAAAGGGGGGGGGGGTCGCTGTTTACATCAGATATTCTTTGGTTGCTAGTCTTGTGTCTTCTAAAACAATTCCAAACCAGTATGAAGCCTTATCTGTAGACATCACCTTGAATGGAGGCCAGATCTTAACTGTAGTCTGTTGTTACCGCCCACCCTCAGCTTCACCTGAGGCTCTGTCTGCCCTGATGGAATTTCTTGGTAATTTAAAATTCAAAGAGATGCTTTTGGCAGGAGACCTCAACATTGATTGGTGTAAGTCGACCCCCCTCTGTGATAAATTCAAGGAATGTTGCCTGTCTCTTAATCTTACCCAAATGATCGACTCCCCCACTAGATTAAACAAAAACTGTCCTGAAAAATCCTCCATCTTAGACCTATTTCTAACTAATATGCCTCACAAATTCCCTGGTACAGGTGTATTCGCTGATCTTTTGAGTGATCATTGTGTGACAGCTGCTTTGAGAGATATTAAACTTCCACCTTCTAAGCCCAGATTAATTCAAAAAAGGGATCTGAAACATTTTTGTGAACAGTCATTCCTCTGGGATCTGTCTCACTTTGACTGGCATCGTATTCTGTTAACTGATGACATGAACTCCGCTTGGAACTATTTTCATAATAGTTTCATTTATTTTCTGAACAAACATGCTCCTTTTCGTCAGTTCAGAATAAAGGGACGAGACAGCCCCTGGTTTACTCCAGAGCTAGCTGACCTCCTGCACAGGAGAGATCATCTTTGGGCTGCAGCGAGAAAATCTGACTCAGACACTGATTGGTTGAGTTTTTGACAGATGAGGAATAAATTCACAACTGCTGTCAAAGCTGCAAAACGCAACTATTTCTTATCTCAGACCTCCAAAAATCTAAATGACCCTAACGGATTCTGGAAAACCATCAAATCTCTCTCAGGCACCCCCAATCATGTGACCTCCCATCACAACTTCTCGTTAACTCTGTTCCTGTGTCAAATAAGCACGAGATCCTGAACTGTTTCAACAAACATTTTGTTGCTTCTAGTTCTTTATTTGACACAGTTACTAATGGAAGATCAGCCACTTCACTTAATAACCAAACTTCTACAAATCAAATCCCTCCTACAAGTCAATCCTCAGTTAATCACACCTTCTCTTTTTCTCCATTCTTAGTCAGTGAGGTCAATAAACTGTTAATAGATCTTGACCCTAAAAAATCTGTAGGTCCTGATGAACTTCCACCTTATTTTTTAAGGCTGGCTGCTCATATCATCACAGTCCCTGTGACCCTCTTCAATCTCTCCATGAGACAAAACTCCATCCCAGACACTTGGAAAACAGCCTTTGTTCTTCCTTTGCTGAAGGGAGGAGACCCCACCTCACTGAACAACTATCGACCAATCTCTAAACTCTGCATTTTAGCCAAGGTTCTAGAAAAACTGATAAACTCTCAAATCAAAAATTACCTGGACTCATTTAACATCTTACCTCCACATCAATCTGGTTTCAGGAAACAACACAGCACAACCACTGCTTCACTGAAGGTTCTTAATGATGTTGTTGAAGCACTGGATGCTAAGGATTATTGTGCTGCACTTTTCTTAGACCTGTCTAAAGCTTTTGACACTGTGGATCAGAACATCTTGTGTCATAAACTCTCAGAAATTGGTTTCTCATAACACACTATTGGTTGGTTCTCTAACTATCTTTCAGACCGGAGGCAATGTGTTCAACATAATGGTACTTCCTCCAGTTATTTAACATTCAACAATGGTGTATCACAAGGCTCAGTCTTAGGACCCACCCTCTTTACATTTTACATACATAATGTAGGTAAAAACATCCCTAATGCATCCATACATTTCTATGCTGATGACACAATTGTTTATTGTTGAGCTAAAACTGTTGCTAAGGCTTTCCAGCTTTTGAAATCTGCATTCAACTACATCCAGACAGATTTGTTCCACCTCAAACTTGTCCTAAATGCAGACAAAACCAAAGGGATGCTTTTTTCAAATAGGAAGTTGGTCCCAGCAGTTCTTCCTCCGATTTTATCCTCAAATGGTGTCCCCATTGAGTTTGTTGATTCCTATAAATATTTGGGTATCTTGGTCGACTCACATCTCTCTTTTAAGCTCCATGTGGAAAACTTGGTAAAGAAACTGAAAGTTAAACTGGGTTTCTTTTTCAGAAACAGATCCTGTCTAACCCTGAATGCTAGAAAACGCCTTGTTTCTGTGACTTTCCTTCCCTCCATTGATTATGGTGACATTATTTACATGAACGCTCCTACAAGAACCCTGTAGATGTTGGATGCTGTCTATCATGGTGCACTAAGATTCATAACTGGCTGTGATTATCGTACCCACCACTGCACCCTGTATTCATTGGTTAACTGGACATCATTAACTTCACGCAGACTCTCTCACTGGTACATTTTCATCTTTAAATCACTTCTTGGTCTGTTGCCTTCATACATCTCCTCCTACATGTCTCTGCGTGAGTGCTGCTACAACGTGCGCTCTCAGGACATTATTACCTGCAGTGTTCCCTCAGTGAGGACTGAACTAGGCAAAAGGGCCTTCTCCTACTCTGCTCCTGTTTCTTGGAATATCTTACAAAAAGATTTGAAGCCCTCGACCTTGACCTCTCTAAGTGGCTTTAAGAATCTGTTGGACTCCTGGCAGGGACCAATGCAGACATGTTCCTGTTTTTAGTTTTCTACATTCGCCTTAGAATCTAGCAGTTTTTTTTTTTTTGTTACCTTTTCCTTTTAGCCATCCTATTTGTAAAAAAAAAAAAAAAAAAAAAACCCTGCAGTATGACTTTTTATAATTGTTTATTGTTGTTGCTGTTGTCCATTGTTGTCATATTCCTTTGTTGAAATCAGGTCTGTCTTGTAAATGAGTCATCGAGGCTCAATGGGATTTACCTGTCTAAATAAAGGTTGAATGATTAAAAACTCTGTTATCCCCCTCACCTCAAGAGTCTTCGTGTCATCCTCGACACCACTCTTTCCTTCACGTCACACATCAACAATGTTACTTGGTCTGCCTATTTCCATTTCCGAAATATTAACAGTCCCCACCCTTCTCTCACACCCCGCTCCACAACCATCCTTGTGCACCTTCTTGTGACTTCTTGGATTGACTACCGCAACTCCCTTCTTTATGGCCTCTCCAGCAAATCTCTCCAGAAGCTGCAATTGGTTCAAAACTCAGCTGCTTGTGTCACTCAAACCTCCTCGTATAATTGCATCACTCCTGTCCTGCAGCAGCTCCACTGGCTCCCGGTTAAATCATACATCGTGTTCAAAATTCTTCTCACTTTCAAAGCTATCCACAACCTTGCTGACATGAACCAGATTTAGGGATTCGAACCAGATGACAAACAGGAAGGTTTAACAGATTTATTGATAACAGCTTCTGGTGGAAGTCTGAGTCCTTGGGCCAGCACAATCTGAAGAGACAGGAAGGTTAGTGAATTGAGTTCAATGGCTTTGGTTCGATTGTTCAGTTTATAACCACCAACCTTTGTAAGCAGGTGAGGGAGATTTCCTTAGAGTTGAATTATGTGATGTCACTGTTGGAGAAGGTGAGCTGGTTTTGAGGCAGAGCTGAGCTTGAAGCAGTTAGGAGGAAGATCCAAAAGACGGGTCTAGGGAGACAGGCGAGGGTCATGCACAGATGATCAGAAATCTGAAACCAGACTTGAGTCGTGAGCCGGTAGACGTGGTTGTTGTAGAGAAGGCAGAGGTCGTTACCATAAGCAGAGTAGATAATCCAAAGCAAGCAGGGGATGGTCAAGATGGGTAATCCGTAAGACAGTCATGAAGTCAGAACCAGGAAGACAAACAAAACTGTAGCATGGACGCTGGACATTTCCTCACTGTGAGGCTTTCAATAATCTGGCACTGAGCAGTGTGGCTGTGGGGTTTAAGTACAAGAGACAAAAGGTGAGCTGCATGACAGCTGATTGTGGTGACTCAGCTGAGTGGGCGTGGTTACAAGAGCAGACTGAGGTGCAGGTTGACAGGAGCTGAGATGAAACAAACATGAACAGGAACTATGGCAGGCAAAGCAGAAAACATGACATAGCCCCACCCCTAAGGTCCGGCTCCTGACAGACCTCCAGGTTGGCTATGGGGAATGGACCAACAAAGCGGGGTGCCAATTTTCCTGACTCCACCTTAAGAGGAAGGTCTTTAGTTGAGAGCCAGACCTTCTGTCCCTCCTGGTAGCTTGGGTTCTGTGAGCGACGTCGGTTGGCACCCCTGATGTAAACAGCTGATGTCTTGAGGAGAGTTCTCCTCACCCTCTTCCAGGTCCGCTGGCACCTAAGAGCTGAGCTGCTCTGTGGGCAGATGGGACCTGAGCTTCTCTCCCCTGAATAGAGAACACTGGTGGTTGAAAACCATAAACGGTGTAAAAGGGGGACAGACCTGAAGAAGCTGAGGGAAGGGTGTTGATGGCATGTTTCACTCATGGAAGGTTTGCTGCCCATTTAGTAGGGTCCCCCTCATACAGAAGACAAAGTTTTGTCTCTACCTCCTGGTTGGCCCTTTCGCTTTGAGGGTGGAAACCTGAAGAGAGGCACAGAGATACCAAGAAGATTACAAAACTCTTTCCAAAAACATGAAACAAACTGGGGGCCACGGTCAGACACAATATCAGTAGGGAGTCCATGAAGACGAAGGATCTCTAACCATAATCTCACCTAGTTCTTTGGAAGATGGAAGTTTTTTCAAGGGCACCAGGTGGACCATTTTAGAGTGGCTACAAGAGCAGACTGAGGTGCAGGTTGACAGGGGCTGAGATGAAACAAACATGAACAGGAACTATGGCAGGCAAAGAAGAAAATGTGACACTTGCCCCTCCTTACCTATCTGACCTTCTACACATCTCCATCCCCTCTCACTCTCTCAGATCTTCCTCTTCACTACACCTCC
This sequence comes from Nematolebias whitei, assembly GCF_014905685.2. Taxonomy (NCBI): domain Eukaryota; kingdom Metazoa; phylum Chordata; class Actinopteri; order Cyprinodontiformes; family Rivulidae; genus Nematolebias; species Nematolebias whitei. The sequence goes on along the minus strand of NC_056500.1, from coordinate 52,227,801 downwards.
ATGTACACTCTGCCCGCCTCTCCACCATGGAGAGCAGGGCCTTCACCTGCTCTGCCCATCATCTCAGGAACTTTCTACCCCCTGACTTATGAAACACCACTTCTCTTTTTCTATTCAAGACTGCTCTGAAAACACATCTCTTTAGACTCGCTTATCCTTAACTTTGCTGAATGTATTTTATATTTTTTTTATAAATTATATATTCTGTATGTATTTTATATTCTTTATGTACAAACCGGATTCCAAAAAAGTTGGGACACTAAACAAACTGTGAATAAAAACTGAATGCAATGATGTGGAGATGGCAAATGTCAATATTTTATTCGTAATATAACATAGATGACAGAAGAAAAGTTTAATCTGAGTAAATATAACATTTTAAAGGAAAAATATGTTGATTCAAAATTTCACAGTGTCAACAAATCCCAAAAACGTTGGGACAAGTAGCAATAAGTGGCTGGAAAAAGGAAATTGAGCATATAACGAACAGCTGGAAGACCAATTAACACTAATTAGGTCAATTGACAACATGATTGGGTATAAAAAGAGCTTCTCAGAGTGTCAGTGTCTCTCAGAAGCCAAGATGGTAAGAGGATCACCAATTCCACCATTGTTGCGCAGAAAGATAGTGCAGCAATACCAGAATGGTGTTACCCAGCATAAAATAGCAAAGACTTTTAAGTTATCATCATCAACCATGCATAACATCATCAAAAGATTCAGAGAATCTGGAACAATCGCTGTGTGTAAGGGTCAAGGCCGTAAAACTCTACTGGATGCTCGTGATCTCCGGGCCCTTAAACGTCCCTGCACCTCAAACAGGAATGCCACTGTCAAGGAAATAACAGAATGGGCTCAGGAATACTTCCAGAAAGCATTGTCAGTGAACACAATCCACCGTGCCATCTGCCGTTGCCAGCTGAAACTCTACAGTGCAAAAAGGAAGCCATTTCTAAGCAAGCTCCACATGCTCAGATGTTTGCACTGGGCCAGGGGTCATTTAAAATGGAGTGTGGCAAAATGGAAGACTGTTCTGTGGTCAGATGAGTCACAATTTGAAGTTGTTTATGGAACACTGGGACGCCATGTCATCTGGACCAGAGAGGACAAGGATAGCCCAAGTTGTTATCAATGCTCCGTTCAGAAGCCTGCATCACTGATGGTATGGGGTTGCATGAGCGCTTGTGGCATGGGCAGCTTGCATGTCTGGAAAGGCACCATTAATGCAGAGAACTATGTTCAGGTTCTAGAACAACATATGCTCCCATCTAGACATCATCTCTTTCAGGGAAGACCCTGCATTTTTCAACACGATAATGCCAGACCACATTCTGCAGCAATCACAACATCATGGCTACGTAGGAGAAGGATCCGGGTACTGAAATGGCCAGCCTGCAGTCCAGATCTTTCACCTATAGAGAACATTTGGCACATCATAAAGAGGAAGGTGCGACAAAGAAGGCCCAAGACGATTGAACAGTTAGAGGCCTGTATTAGATATGAATGGGAGAGCATTCCTATTTCTAAACTTGAGAAACTGGTCTCCTCTGTCCCCAGACGTCTGTTGAGTGTTGTAAGAAGAAGGGGGGATGCCACACAGTGATAAAAATGGACTTGTCCCAACTTTTTTGGGATTTGTTGACGCCATGAAATTTAGAAACAACAGATTTTTCCCTTAAAATTATACATTCTCTCAGTTTAAACTTTTGATCTGTGATTTGTGTTCTATTCTGAATAAAATATTAGATGTTGGCACCTCCACATCATTGCATTCAGTTTTTATTCACAATTTGTTTAGTGTCCCAACTTTTTTGGAATCCGGTTTGTATTTTATATTCTGTATGTATTTTATATTTCAATTTATTCCTATTGCTCTTTGCACTGTGCTTGTTGTTTGTTTTTACACAATCTTTCTGATATGTTTTTTACTGTAACGTGTCCTTGGGTGTCCTGAAAGGCGCTTTTTAAATAAAATGATGATGATGATTATGATTATTGTTATTATTATTATTATTACAAGAGGTGAAAAAGAGAGTCCAGGCAGAATGGAGTGGATGGAGAAAAGTTTCAGGAATGATTTGCGACAAAAGGGTGTCAGCAAAGGTCAAAGGAAAAGTTTACAAGACAATGGTGAGACCAACTATGTTGTATAGTCTGGAAACAGAGACATGGATCAAAAGACAGGAGAAAGAACTGGAAGTGGCAGAAATGAAGACGTTTGTTAAGATAACAGGTGTACCCAGACTGAAAGGACTGAGACGAACAGAGACCAGGACTCAATATCAATTTACAGTGTTTATTTACAAGGTGAGATATCAAAGTGACAACAGGTGAGGAAGCTGGTTCTTTGCAGGGGAGAGTGAGCAGTTAGTAGATCGTTTGTGAGTGAAGCGTAGATCCAAAACAGGCAGGCAAGTGGTGGTGGCGCAGAGCAGCTGAAGGAGTGCAGGAGGATAAGATTCTCACAGAGGCTTCCACGGCAGAACAGCAGGACGACAGGTGAACTCTGAGGAGATGGACACAAAACACAAGGCGTTAGTGATTTTAGGCTTCTCACTGAATAACTGTCTAGAACAGCTCTACCGTTGGTAGTGAATGTCCCAGCGTCTGCTGAATGGTCTCTGTGTCTTCTTATACTCCTCCTGTGTGTAAAGTTGATGAGCTGTAGCTGTTGCCAATTAGTGTCCTGAGTGGAGGGAGGAAGAAAGCAGGACAGAACTCCTACATTACCTCCCCCTTAAGCATCACCTCCTGGCGACCTGACACATTTCTCTGGGTGGTTCTTGAAGAACGTACTGATGAGGCTGGGGTCTAAGATGAATGACCTTGGAATCCAAGAGCGTTCCTCAGGGCCATACCCATCTTAATCGACCAATTATTGGAACCCCCAACCCCGGCATCTCACATCTAAAATACGGCAGCTCATAAAAGCAGGGTGGTTGTCAATGAGATGGGGGGGATGGAAGGAGGTTGGTGGGAGGGCACAGAGGGCTCTCGGTAACAGGTTTCAGTTGTGACACGTGGAAAGTATGGTGAATCCTCATAGAAGCTGGCAACTGAAGTCTGACAGCAGTGGGGTTAATTAAGCATGTGATGGGGAAGGGACCAATAAAACGGGGGGCAGCTTGTGGGGGGTGTCCTTTAGGTGAATGTTCTGAGTGGAGAGCCAAACCTTCTGTCCAACCTGATAGATGGGAGCGATGATCGGTGGCGATTCACAATTCTTTTATTTTGGGCTGCTGTACGAAGAAGGGTGGACTTGGCCTGTTGCCAGACCCTACAACACCTTCTGAAATGGTGTTGGACAGATGGAACTGCCATGTCAGTCTCTTGGCTCGGGAACAAGCGAGGAGAGTAGCCTAGAGAGGCCTCAAATGGGGACATGCCAGTGGCTGACGTGTGGGTGTTGTGTGTGTACTCAATCCATACCAAGTGTTGGCTTCACGTGGACGGGTTGTCCTCCACTACACATCTGAGGGTGACCTCCAGCTCCTGATTCTCACGCTGGGCCTGGCCATTGGACTGGGGGTGGGTAGGGGCCGTAGTTTGCCTGCAGGTGGTTGGTTGCTGTTCTTATTCCTGGCACACGTGGGGCAGGTGGCAACATACTCTTTAATGTTGTCTGCCATGGATGGCCACCAGAAGTGTCTCTTGGCCAGGGTCAGTATGTGTGGAACTCCCAGGTGTCAAGAGAGTTTGTGTGTGTGTGTAGCCAGTGTAGTACCTTAGTCTTTATGTTACAGGGAACAAACATAGTTCCAGCAGGACCCATCCCAGAGTCTGGCTCTGCCTTCTGGGCCTCCAAAATGTCCTTCTCTATGGTCCAAGTGAGGGACCCAACAACACAGGACAAGGGCAGAATGTTTTCATCCTGTTCGGAATCTTCAGGTGGGGAGAACTGGTGCAAGAGGGCATCGGGCTTCACGTTTTTGGAGCCGGGTCTATAGGTCAAAACAAAATTAAATCAGATAAAAAATAAGGACCATCTGGCTTGCCTGGGATTTAATCTCTTAGCGTCATGGAGGTAGGTAAGATTCTTGTGGTCTGTCCAGATGAGAAATAGTATTTCGGTGCCCTTGAGCCAGTGCCACCACTCTTCCAAGGCCAACTTGACTGCAAAGAGCTCTCGGTTGCAGACATTGTAGTTTTGTTCTGCTGGAGAGAGACGTCGGGAGAAAAACGCACAAGGGTGCACCTTGTTGTCTTTGGGAGACCTGAGATAACACGGCTCCCACGCCAGTATCAGAGGTATCCACTTCCAAAATAAACTGCTTGGAGTGATCAGGATGACATAGGATGGGGGTAGAAGAAAAAAGGTTCTTTAGTTCACCAAATGCTGTTTCTGCGTCCTGGGTCCATTTAAAGGTCCAAAGGGTGGAGGTGGTCAGCTGAGTAAGGGGGGATGGCGATCCTGCTATAGTTCTTTATAAACCTCCTATAAAAGTTGGCGAAGCCCAGAAATTGTTGAAGCTGCTTGCAAGTCTCAGGGGTTGGCCACTCCACCACTGCCTTAGTTTTCTCCAGATCAGTACGATATTGTCCTCCTTCAAAAATGAATCCAAGAAAAGACACAGATTTAACATGAAATTCACACTTCTCTGCTTTAACAAACAGCTGATTTTCGTACAGCCTCTGAAGAATAGATCCGACATGATGGACATGTTCCTCTTCATCTTGAGAATAAATCATTATGTTGTCCAAGTACACAAACAAGAATACATTCAAAAAGTCTCTTAGAACGTCATTTACAAGTGTCTGAAAGACTGTTGGTGCATTAGTCAGGCCGGCGGGCATGACTAAATATTCAAAATGACCTAAGGGTGTTTTAAATGCAGTCTTCCACTCGTCCCCCTCCTTGATATGAACGAGGTGAAAAGCATTGTGGAGGTCGAGTTTAGAGAAGACTTTGGCTAGATGCAGTTGTTCGTGAATGGAGTCCAAGTCAACTGATATTTGTTCTTTATGGTGATTTTATTTAGCCCCCTATAATCACTGCAGGGCCATAGCGTCTTATCTTTTTTTTTTAGCTACAAAGAAAAACCCAGTCCCCACAGGAGTAGTAGAGAGGCGGATAATCCCTGAGTTCAAAGACTCAGAGATGTAGTCCTTCATAGACTCCCGTTCAGGACCTGATAAATTATAAAGGCGACTAGCAGGGAAAGGGACCCCCGGGAGTAAATCAATAGCACAGTCGTAAGGTCTGTTTGGAGGCAAGCATAACGCCCTTTGTTTACCAAATACTGGAGCCAAGTCATGGTAAACAGTAGGGACCTTGGAGAGATCTATATCATGAGGTCTCAATGTGTTTGGTGATAGAAGGGACAGCGGTTCTGAGACAGTTCTGTAAGCAGTGAGGACTCCATTGTTCAGTTCTCTTTTCTACCCAATTTATCATGGGATTATGTTCTCTGAGCCAGGGGAACCACAAAATACCATACCATACCATACCACTTTATTTATAAAGCACTTAAAACAGCAACAAGGCCAACCAAAGTGCTGTAGAGACAAAACAACAGGTAACACACCAAGCAAAATACAAAATGAGGTCAATCAGAATATAGACAAAAAAACGATGCAGATAATGACGACAAACCAGTGTGGAGCATACAGGATCAAAACACAGATCATCTGGTGTCGAAAGCTACTGAATAGCAGTGAGTTTTTAAACGGGACTTGAAAACCGAGAGGGAGGGGGCCTGTCTGACAAGCAGAGGTAACTCGTTCCAGAGTCTTGGTCCTACTACAGAGAAGGCCCTGTCACCTCTGCGCTTAAGACGAGATCCTGGAACTGTGAGGAACAACTGGTCCGCTGACCTCAGGGAACGCGGTGATAGAAGGGAAAATGAGCTGTGTAATGGGTGAATCAAAAACAAAAATCTCACTGATCGTGATGATTTCCAGAGATGATCAGATGAGTGGGAAGAGTCTTATCTTGAACCAAGGCAAACTTTTGACCTGTGAGACCGGACATTGTCAGATGAGTAGAAAGATGCTGGGTATGGGATGTTCAATGTTTTCTTTTTGATGAATTTTTTAAAATTAGTTTAATTTAAATGAATGAATGAATTAAATTAAATGTTAAATGGCTTCAAATATCTGCTAAGTTCATGGCATAAACCAACAGACATGTTCCTGTTTTTAGTATTTTACATCACTTTATAATGTAGCTGTTTATGTTTTTAATATATATAATTTTCAAATCATGTTTTTTATGATTGTCCACTGTTGTACTGATAAATATCTCTTGGAGGGTAAACTATATCTTTACTGCAAGTATCAACCTTCGGTAAGATGGCGCCCGTGTACATGGCTTGCAATCCACCTCTGCTGATGGTGTTCGGATTATTTTTGTTTTTTTGCATTTCAAATCTGTGACATCAACTCTCTGCTGGTGTATGACAGACAACAACTTTTGGATCTTCGTTTTTCTGTCACTGAAGTCGCTTATTTGGAACAATATGAGCATACCTCTGGACCCCCCCCCCCCCGCTGGTGGACGTGCCAGTTTACCTTTGTTGCGCTCCTCACCTCCCTGCCCGGAGATATCGCTTCAGATGCCACGGAAAACGTGCTGGTCAGCTGGTGAAGCTGAAAGCTCTGTGCGCTGCATCTTCTTCTCCTGTGTGCCCGGACCAGGTAACCAGCTTTACTTGTCAGCCGTTGCGCAGCTCGGACCGACCTGGAGGGGCTGTTATTGAAAACCTGCGGCCATTAGTGCGCGCTAACTCCACCGCTGCTGGCTCCACTTTGGACAGTATCCGGATGTGTTTGGTCAACGCAAGATCTGTTACCAACAAAACTTTTATCCTCAGGGATTACTTTCAAGAGCACAATTTGGACTTTCTGTGCATCACAGAGACTTGGATGTCTCTGGGTGAGTCCAGCGCCTTGATGGAATTACTGCCACTGAACTGTCTGTATTTTAACGTACCGCGGCCATCAGGCCGGCGCGGTGGTGAATTATTAACAATATTCAAATCAACTGTTGACTGTAAACAACTGCCCATCCCAGTTTCCCGCGCCAGCTTTGAGCTGAGCGTCTTTGAACTTGGACATTCACCTCCGACGTTATTAGCGCTCGTCTACCGCCCACCTCAATCTAAGGATTTCATAAATGAGTTTTCTGACTTCTTGGCTGAAATTACACCAAAATATGAGCATGTTTTAATTTTTGGGGACTTTAATTTGCACGTGCGCTGTCCTGAGAAGCCCTTGGTTAAGGACTTTTTAGATCTATTGGACTCGTTTAATCTAACTCAGCATGTAAACTGTCCCACCCAAGAGTGTGGACATACACTGGACCTTGTTTTAACTCATGATATGACTGCTAAAAATCTTGTTATTGGTGATAATGTTTTTTCAGACCACATGCCAGTCTGGTTTGAGTTCACCCTCCCCCATCTAACTCCTAAGCCGTGCATTCCTGCACGTAGGACCTGGACCATTAACCACTTCACTGCCGCATGTTTTACAAATGTTTATAACTCTGAAATGATAATTCAGCCCCCGGTGTTTCTCTCCACCACTGAGGAGCTGACATCCCAGTTCAACGCTGTCTGCTTAAAGACTCTGGATCATGTTGCGCCTGTTAAAACTAGAAAATCAAAACTGAGAGCAGAACCTTGGCAGAGTGACGTCACCAAGGCCGTTAGGCAGCAATGTAGGAGGACGGAGTGCAAGTGGAGGAAAATAAGGCTGCAGGTCTCTTTTCAAATACTTAAAGAGAGTTTGCACCCTTATCAGAAAGCAGTAAAAGCTGCTAAATCCAATTACTTCTCTGATACAATTACCTCAAAATCTCTCTGTTCTCCACCTCACTGAACCATCACCTCTGGAAGCCTCAACTGAGCTGTGCAACAACTTCTTACATTTCTTTTTGGAAAAAATTGCGACCACCAGGGCTCTCATTTCCCCTCCAACTCATGACCCATCCATCCCACCTCAATCTGTAGCTCCTTTTGACCATTTTGAACCCATCACTCTATCTTCTCTAGAGCAGGTCATGTGCAGCTTGAAACCTTCTGGCTCCCCCTTTGATGTGGTCCCCCCTCGACTACTAAAGGAGGTTTTTCCAACTCTAGGTCCGTCCATTCTTGATATAGTAAACAATAGTTTATCCACTGGCGTGGTGCCAAAATCCTTTAAACATGCTGCTGTCCAGCCTCTCCTGAAAAAACCAAACCTTGACCCCTCAGTCGTTTCCAACTACCAGCCTGTCTCCAAACTCCCATTTGTTTCTAAAGTACTGGAGAAAATAGTTGAGTCCCAGTTGAAGTGCTTCCTGGAGGGTCACACCATCTTAGAGCTTTTCCAATCTGGCTTTAAACCTCTCCACAGCACTGAAACTGCCCTGCTGAAGGTCTTTAACGACATCTTCAGATTCATAGATACCGGTGATTCTGTGCTGCTTGTCCTGTTGGACCTCACAGCCGCCTTTGACACCATCGACCATGAGATCCTCATTGCTAGGTTGGAACAGTGGGTGGGCGTCACAGGATCATCCCTCAATTGGTTCAGATCTTATCTCGCTGACAGATCCTTTTGTGTCTCCATCAAGAATTTTAGTTCAGCAGAGGCAGAGCTTAAATGGGAGGTTCCGCAGGGGTCCATCCTGGGTCCCCTCCTATTTTCTTTATACCTGCTGCCGCTTGATGCTATTTTCTGGAAACACAACATGCCCTTCCACTTCTATGCCGATGACTGTCAAATTTACTTCCCCCTAAGACACAATGGTACATGCTCTATTCAACCGCTGCTCAACTGCCTGGCTGACATCTGGGACTGGATGGCTTTAAACTTCTTAAGTTTCAATGAAAAGAAATCTGAAGTCATGTTGTTCCCTCCTAACGACACGATCACAAACCACTGTATCGAACTCTCCACTCTAACCCTGTCAGAAAAACAAAGAGTCACTAATCTGGGCGTGATAATGGACCATTCCCTGAAGCTTAACAATCATGTAAACATGATTGTTAAATCATGGTTCTTCCAACTGAGGCGACTGTCTAAACTGAAGCCCATATTGTCCAAAAAGAACCTGGAGACAGTAATACATGCATTCATTACATCTAGGCTTGATTACTGCAATTCATGCCTGTTTGGTATCAGTCAGACCTCCATTGCACGACTACAACTGGTCCAGAATGCAGCAGCCTGATTTTTAACCAGTACAGGCAAAAGAGAGCACATTACACCAGTTTTGGCCTCACTGCACTGGTTACCGGTTCACTTTCGAATCCAGTTCAAAATACTCATGGATGTCTACAAATCACTGAACAGTGTCCCCCCCCATCTCTCTGATCTGCTACAACCGTATGTCTCACCACGTTCCCTGAGGTCAGCGGACCAGTTGCTCCTCACAGTTCCAGGAACTCGTCTTAAGCACAGAGGTGACAGGGCCTTCTCTGTAGCAGAACCAAGACTCTGGAACAAGTTACTCTGTTTGTCAGACTGGCCCCCTCCCTCTCGGTTTTCAAGTCCCGTTTAAAAACTCACTACTATTCAGTAGCTTTAAACACCAGATGATCTGTGTTTTGATCCTGTATGCTCCACACTGGTTTGTCGTCATTATCTGCATTGTTTTTATGTCTATATTCTGATTGACCTCATTTTGTATTTTGCTTGGTGTGTTACCTGTTGTTTTGTCTGTGCAGCACTTTGGTTGGCCTTGTAGCTGTTTTAAGTGCTTTTTAAATAAAGTGGTATGGTATGGTATGGTAAGATGAGAAATCCTTCCTTTTCTACAACTGATAGTGGTTGGTCATTAATTATGATGAAGTTTAGCAACTTCTCTGTAAACATTTGAGCTCCGTGGTTTCAGCGACGTCTTCTTCTTGTTCAATCCGAAGCAGGCAGCCTGATTTGGGGCAGCCCCGCTCAGTCTGTCCCTCCTCGGAGACGGTCAGACTGAGCGGGGCAGATTGGACGCGGCTGGCCGGTGTCGAGTCGCCTCTTTCGGTTTGACCCAAGAGTTCTGCCCCTCTGAAGCCACAGAGCTGGACTGTCCATCTTAAAACTAACTTTAATGTGGTTTAATGTGGCGCTATGGCTCTGCAGACATTGCACGATGCTATCTTGTGGTGTTTCTAGTGTAAAATACTTCCATACAGTGGACATGTTTAGATGAAAAGTTTGTTAGCTGTTAGCCAAAGTGCTGCTAACTCAGTCCTCACGTTGTAGCTGGCTGCAAACTATGAACTGGATTTCCTGAATGTGAGGCGGGTCTTATTACTCTGGGTTCATGAGACACGCTACCGTTCAAGAAATCCATTCCATAGTTTGAAGCCAACATGCATCATGGATCGGAAATATTGGCAGGTAGATCGGAAAAATCCGATACGTAAATTATGCTGGTATCGGAGGCCGATACAGATACTGGATCGGATCTGCCCCATCCCTATTAAAAATTAATTTGTCCCTACATCAATCAGATTGTTAAATAATGTAGGCATATAGTATTTTGTCATGCTGCTGATGCTCTGGCCTGATTTGTTGTTTTGTTTACTTGTTGGAATGTATGTTGAAATGCGCAATTTTTTTCATTTTTTTTCATTTAGCCTTTATTTATACAGGTTAGTCTCATTGAGCCACGAGAACTCATTTTCAAGAGAGACCTGTTTAGGGAGCACATGGTGGGGGTTAAGGGCCTTGCTCATGGGCCCCAGAGTGGGGCGAATGAGGGTGGGGGCAAGTGTGGGTGTTTCACCTACCCCACCCACAATTTTGATGTTGTCGAGGCCGGGGCGTGAACCGGCGATCTTCGGATCACAGGCCCACCTCTCTAACCTCTGCGCCACCACTCCCCGCAATATGTGTTTTTATTGAGCAATAGCAGTTTTCTTTTCCCTAACCCCGATAGTCGCTAAATGCTTCGAAAAACTGGTCATGACTCACATCAAAACAACCATCAACATCAACGAGGACCCTCTTCAGTATGCATACCGTGAGAACCGATCAACAGAGGATGCCATCTCCTCTGTGGTCCACACTGCATTCAACCACCTGGAGCAGAAAAACTCTTGCATCCGTATGCTTTTTGTGGACTTCACATCCGCCTTCAACACCATGATCCCCCAAACCTTGATGGACAAACTATTCACACTAGGACTAAGCCCCTCCATTTGCAAATTGGGTACTAGACTTCTTAACAAACAGACCACAGTTAGTGAGGATCCACAACTTCTCCTCCTCCACCATAACCCTCAGCACTGGCTCTCCTCAGGGATGTGTGTTGAGCCCCCTCCTGTTTACTCTGCTCACGTATGATTGTGCAGCTACACATCCAGGCTGTCACATTGTAAAGTTTGCAGTTTGGTGGTGGGATGCATCACAAACAATGATGAGTCCAGCTACAGGCAAGAGGTGGAACACCTGGAGAGCTGGTGCAAAGAGAATAACCTTCACATCAATGTGAAGAAGACAAAGGAGATGATTGTGGACTTCAGAAGGAACAAACACACCTACACCCCCCTGAACATAAGAGGATCTGCGGTGGAAGTGGTCTCCAGCTACAAGTACTTGGGTGTGCACCTGAACAACAACTTCAGCTGGAGCAACAACACCACCAGCCTGATGAAGAAAGCTCATCAGAGACTCTACTTCCTCAGGCGGCTGAGAAGAGCTGGTCTGGGAATCTCAGTCCTCACCTCCTTCTACAGGTGTGCAGTGGAGAGCATCCTGTGCTCCAGCATCAACGTGTGGCATGGAGGCTGCACAGCTGCAGAAAGAAAAGCTTTGCAGAGAGTGGTGAAGGCTGCACAGAA
>NC_056500.1:52203999-52211039 GCF_014905685.2 Nematolebias whitei | reverse complement strand
TACATTTTATTGTTGGATGTAACTGGGACCCTGTGTACATAATTTCGCTCCACCACATGTACCACATGAGGTGCGAATGACAATAAAGAATCTCTGACTCTGACTGATAAATTCTTGCAATATGCATGTTTAGTGTCATAAACCACTAAAAACAAAAGTGTAAAAAAGGAAAGGCTGATCCTCTTTTTTTATATTGTGCATTATTATTGACAAACTAACAAAACCAACTAACAAAAAACCAACATCAACATTTACAAAACATGTCAAAAATGACATGAATCATGTTGTAAGCAAAGATGAGTCATACAGTCTGTGAACTCAGTAATATTGTTTTAAAATGATCAGCAGCATCTCCTGAGTATATATATCAGTGGGGCTGCCTGAATTACTAACCACACAAATCTTGCAATTTGTCGTACCTTTTTGTAGAAAAACAAAGAATATAAGCTGCTCAATCTTTATTTTGTTGCTTTTTTGTGCACAAAGTTTTCGTCTTTCTTCTCTTTCCTGCGAGTCGACATTGTCTTGTGAAAACAGCCCAGTCCAATCATTAAACCAGGAAGGTGAACACCTTCTGCACCCACATCCACCCTGTGTTTTCAACTTTATCTGTATAAAATAAAAGTGAAAAACACTGAGAATGAATCACCAAAACATTCTAAATTTGACTTAAAATTGTCCACATAGTTGAAGAGCACACAGAACACAACAATGCACAGCAAGCTAAGTAATAAATAAATATTTGTTGTAGTGAACAATTTTGTGCGAAGGCACTGTTTTTCTAAGATAAGATAAGATACAACTTTATTGTCTACCACAATTGTGGCAAAAAATCTGCTTTGACACACATTCATCATACGTACACAGGAACCAACAAAAGAACATAATAATTAAAAACACACACAACTGGGGCTGTACCTGAAAACGATACCACCAAATAGTACCTGTGTTTTTAATATTTTAGGATTTCAATCCTGCATAAAATGCATTTTATATTAGATCTGAACAACCACCCCCCACCCCCCAAAAAATCACAAAAAAAAAAACGAAAAGCCATACAGTTCTAGACTTCTTGTATACTGTAGATCCTGTTTGTGACAACTAACAACTGCACCTGACGGGTTACAGACTAAAGAGGTGTTTTCAGCATTTAAAATAAAGCTTTGATCTTGTGTTTTGTTCACAGAGCATCCTAAAGGATATAAAAGAATGGCTGGATGTTCATCCCAAAGAGGTGGTGATTCTGTCCTTCAGCCATTTCCTGGGCCTGAACCAGGAGCTCCACATCTTGCTGCTCACAACCATACGCAACATATTCACCTCCAAGCTCTGCCCCAAAATGGTACAACTCCACCTCTTGTTAACAAGTAGTTAAAGTGCCTGTGACATGCATATTCTACAAATACAAGTGGAACAAAATGTTTTAATATTTAAGAAGTTTGGCAAAATATGCGATTTTACTCATTTTGTTATGTAACTGGCATTTTTTTTAACATGGCGCAGCCAAAGTAAAACAGGAAATTACATGAAAGTGGAACTTTGGTCTTTGTTTATCGAAACAACATTATTTGAACTCTGACTCTTTGTCTCTCTCTGGTAGTGACTCAAAATAATCTAAAGAAACGTTAGAATCTTTGCTGCTTTGCTCTCCCTTGTCATCACTTCCTGTAACGTCACATATCAATGTCTTAGCAATGGCTCATCTCAGTGGAGTGATTTTTTAAAAATATTTTATTATTTTTTTGCAATGTGTTATCAATGTTAATGCATCCATCCATCCCTTCGTCATCTTGCGCTGTGGTTTATGTGCACGCTGCGAATGAGATGAGTCTTTAGTACTATGTCAGCATTACATTTGATTGTTTCCCTTCCCGTAATTGTTTTAATGTGATTCTAAATGGGTACAGTCCATCCATCCATCCATTTTCTTCCGCTTATCCGGGGTCGGGTCGCGGGGGTACCAGCCTAAGTAGGGAGGCCCAGACTTCCCTCTCCCCAGCCACTTGGGCCAGCTCTTCCGGGGAAATCCCAAGGCATTCCCAGGCCAGCCGAGAAATATAGTCCCTCCAGCGTGTCCTGGGTCTTCCTCTGGGCCTCCTCCCGGTGGGACGTGTCCGGAACACCTCACCAGGGAGGCATCCAGAAGGCATCCTAAACAGATGCCCAAGCCAACTCAACTGGCTCCTCTCGACGTGGAGAAGCAGCGGCTCTACTCCGAGTCCCTCCCGGATGATCGAGCTTTTCACCCTATCTCTAAGGGAGAGCCCAGACACCCTGCAGAGAAAACTCATTTCGGCCGCTTGTATCCGAGATCTCATTCTTAAGGTCACAACCCAAAGCTCATGACCATAGATGAGGGTAGGAACGTAGATTGATGGGTAAACTGAGAGCTTTGCCTTTTGACTCAGCTCTCTCTTCACCATGACAGACCTGTACAGCGCCTGTTTCACTGCAGACGCTGCACCTATCCGCCTATCGATCTCACGTTCCATTTTTCCCTCATTCGTGAACAAGACCCCAAGATACTTGAACTCCTCCACTTGGGTTAGGACCTCCTCCCTGACCCGGAGAGGGCACTCTACCCTTTTCCGGCTCAAGACCATGGCCTCGAATTTGGAGGAACTGATCTTCATCCCGGCCGCGTCGCATTCGGCTGCAAACCGCTCCAGCGAAAGTAGATCACGATCTGATGAAGCCAATAAGACCACATAATCTGCAAAAAAGCAGAGACGCAATCCTAAGGCCACCAAAACGGATCCCCTCAACACCTTGGCTGTGCCTAGAAATTCTGTCCATAATAGTTTTGAACAGAATCGGTGACAAAAGGCAACCTTGGCAGAGTCCAACTCTCACCAGGAACAAGCCCGACTTACTGCCAGCGATGCGGACCAGGCTCTGACACCGGTCATACAGGGACCAAAGGGCCCGGTACCCCATGCTCCCAGAGTACCCCCCACAGGGTTCCCCGAAGAACGCGGTCGAACACCTTCTCCAAGTCCACAAAGCACATGTAGACTGGTTGGGCAAACTCCCATGCACCCTCCAGGACCCTGCTGAGAGTGTAGAGCTGGTCCAGTGTTCCACGGCCAGGACGAAAACCGCACTGCTCCTCCTGTATCCGAGGTTCGACTATCCGACGGACCCTCCTCTCCAGAACCCCCGAATAGACCTTACCAGGGAGGCTTAAGAGCGTGATTCCCCTGTAGTTGGAACATACTCTACGGTCCCCCTTTTTGAATAGGGGGACCACCACCCCGGTCTGCCAATCCAGGGGAACTTCCCCCGATGTCCATGCAATATTGCAGTGTCGCGTAAGCCAACACAACCCTACAACATCCAGAGCCTTAAGGAACTCCGGGCGAATCTCATCCACCCCTGGGGCCCTGCCACCGAGGAGCTTTTTAACCACCTCGGTGACCTCAGCACCCGAGATTGGAGGGCCCGACAAAGAGTCCCCAGGCTCTGCTTCCTCAGTGGAAGATTATGGGATTGAGGAGGTCTTCAAAGTATTCTGTCTACCGACCCACAACATCCCAAGTTGAGGTCAGCAGCACACCACTCCCACTATAAACACTGTTGGTGGCGTACCGCTTTCCCCACTGAGACGCCGGATGGTGGACCAGAATTGCCTCGAAGCCGTGCGGAAGTCATTCTCCATGGCCTCTCCGAACTCCTCCCATGCCCGAGTTTTTGCCTCAGCGACCACCCGAGCCGCATGTCGCTTGGACTGCCGATATCCATCAGCTGCTTCTGGGGTCCCACAGGCCAAAAAGGCCCAATAGGACTCCTTCTTCAGCCTGACAGCATCCCTCACCAACGGTGTCCACCATCGGGTTCGAGGGTTGCCACCGCAACAGGCACCGACAACCTTGCGGCCGCAGCTCCGGTAAGCCACCTCAACAATAGAGGCACGAAACATGGTCCACTCAGACTCAATGTCCCCCACCTCCCTCGGAACATGTTCGAAGTTCTCCCGGAGGTGGGAGTTAAAGCTCCGTCTCACAGGAGACTCTGCCAGACGTTCCCAGCAAACCCTCACAATACGTTTGGGTCTGCCAGGTCTGACCGGCATCCTCCCCCACCATCGGAGCCAACTCACTACCAGGTAGTGATCAGTGGACAGCTCTGCCCCTCTCTTCACCCAAGTGTCCAAGACATGTGGCCGCAGATCAGATGAGACGATGACAAAGTCGATAATCAAACTGCGGCCTAGGGTGTCCTGGTGCCAAGAGCATATATGGACACCCTTATGCTTGAGCATGGTGTTCGTTATTGACAATCCATGACGAGCACAGAAGTCCAACAACAGAACACCACTCTGGTTCAGATCAGGGGGGCCGTTCCTCCCAACCACACCCCTCCAGGTCTCACTGTCATTGCCCACATGAGCATTGAAGTCCCCCAGTAAAACAAGGGAGTCCCCAGGAGTCACACTTTCCAGTACCCCCTCCAAGGACTCCAGAAAGGGTGGATAATCTGAACTGCCGTTTGGTGCATAAGCACAAACGACAGTCAGAACACGTCCCCCCGCACGTAGACGGAGGGAGGCCACCCTCTCATTCACTGGGGTGAACCCCAACACACAGGCACCAAGTTGGGGGGCAATAAGTATGCCCACTCCTGCTCGGCGCCTCTCACCAGGGGCAACTCCAGAGTGGAAGAGTGTCCAGCCCCTCTCAAGGAAAGTTCCAGAGCCAGAGCCATGCGTAGAGGTGAGTCCGACTATTTCTAGCCGGAACCTCTCAGCCTCACACACCAGCACAGGCTCCTTCCCCACCAGTGAGGTGACATTCCACATCCCAATAGCCAGCTTCTGTAGCCGAGGATCAGACCGCCAGGGTCCCCGCCCTTGTCCACCACCTGTCCCACATTGCACCCGACCCCTTTGGCCCCGCCCACAGGTGGTGAGCCCATGGGAAGGGGGACCCATGTCTCCTCTTCGGGCTGTGCCCGGCCGAGCTCCATGGGTAAAAGCCCGGCCACCAGGCGCTCGCCCGCATGCCCCACCTCCAGGCCTGGCTCCAGAGTGGGGCCCCGGTGACCCACGTCCGGGCAAGGGAACATTAGGTCCGTTTATTTCTCTCATCATTGGGGTCTTTGGGCTGCACTTTGTCTGGTCCCTCACCTAGAACCTGTCTGCCATGGGTGACCCTTCTAGGGGCGTAAAGCCCCTGACAGCATAGCTCCTAGGATCATTGGGACACTCAAACCCTTCCACCACGGTAAGGTGGCAGCCCAGGGAGGGGGCAATGGGTACAGTGCTTTTTTACAATTATCCTTTTCATTTATTTATTTTATATGGATTTTGCACATACTGAAAGCAGGAAGCTACACAGCAGAAATGAGTTGCTAAAGCTGAACTTTACGAGGCCTGTTGGTGTGTTTGGCATCATGCCACTGTAGGGGAGTAGGTTGTGGTCTGAACACCCTTTAACAGGTGTGTACGCTAACCTTTCAGTTATGTAATAAATGTTGACTGACCCCAACTCCAAACATATATAAGTGGGTGCTTGTAGCAAGTTAAATTCTCCTCTCTCGAAGAAAAGACAAAGAATTTGGTAATTTAAATACATAATTCTGTAACTTTATTGTCAGTTTGAATAATAACAATACGAAATTATGGCAAATATGAAATATGGATGAATAACCAACAGTATTATTTGTTGTTGTTGTTTTGTTGTTCTATTGTTTGCACAAAAAAAGCAATACACATAAAGGAAAAGATAAAAACAAAATGTGCAGGAGAGTGTAAGGTTTCCACTGCCTGCAGCTCCTCCTCCAATTGGCTGCTGATTACCACCAGCTGGCAGCCATCCATCTGACGAGCTCCTGCTACTATTTAAGGCTGCAGTCCAGTTTGACTCACCGCTGGAGCATTGTACCCTATTTGGTATTTATGCTTTTGGCCAGTTAAATTAAGATTATATGAGAAATACTTACCTTCGTTTCTGTGCCTACAGTCCTCCTGTTTCCTTGGCTCCTGTTTGGATGCAGACTCCCGTGGTTCTGGTTCATGTTCTCCGTGCCTCGCCTTCCAGCCACACGTCTGTCCTCCCTGCATTGTCCGCCTTCCTTTGGACCATCTCTGGTGACTCACATCCACGTTAAACTCTTGCTTCACCATCTGTAAGGAAGGACAAAACAAGATTACTAAAAACTACAATTGGATTCCACTGATTCAACTCTTTTTCCCCAGGATCTCCAAGAGATGACTCACTGTAAATAGACACTGTAAATAATAAATATCACTACTTTTTCTAATCAAGTCTTGTCTTTTCTGGTTTCGCTCCATCTGGGTTCCTCGAGTCTTGACAGAGAGGTCATGAAACCCAAAATGGGCTTACAAGCGCCCCCCCCCCCCCACACACACACACACACCCTTAAAAATGATGAAAAAAATCATAAAAGCTTTATACATAAGCTTACATCTTTCTTTAAACACACACAAATACACACCAAAACAATAGATAATATCCATCCATCCATCCATTTTCTTCTGCTTATTTGGGGTCGGGTCGCGGGGGTAGCAGCCTAAGTAGGGAGGCCCAGACTTTCCTCTCCCCAGCCACTTGGGCCAGCTCTTCCGGGGGAATCCCGAGGTGTTCCCAGGCCAGCCGAGAAACATAGTCCCTCCAGCGTGTCCTGGGTCTTCCTCTGGGTCTCCTCCCAGCGGGACGTGTCCAGAACACCTCACCAGGGAGGCGTCCAGGAGGCATCCTAACCAGATGCCCGAGCCACCTCAACTGGTTCCTCTCAACGTGGAGAAGCAGCGGCTCTACTCTGAGTCCCTCCCGGATGATTGAGCTTCTGACCCTATCTCTAAGGGAGAGCCCAGACACCCTACGGAGAAAACTCATTTCGGCCGCTTGTATCCATAATCTCGTTCTTTCGGTCACAACCCAAAGCTCGTGACCATAGATGAGGGTAGGAACATAGATCGATGGGTAAATTGAAAGCTTCGCCTTTTGACTCAGCTCTCTCTTCACCACGACAGACCTGTACAGCGCCTCCTTCACTGCAGACGCTGCACCTATCCGCCT
>NC_056500.1:52198343-52203899 GCF_014905685.2 Nematolebias whitei | reverse complement strand
TACATATATACATATATATGTATTTATATATATACATATATATTTATCTATATTTATTTATAGATATAAATATATATATGTATATAAATTACATATATATGTATTTTTATATATACATATATATTTATCTATATTTATTTATAAATATAAATATATATATATGTATATAAATTAAAACTCTGATGAACCAGATTCTACAAAAACATTACATTCAAATTTGTATAGGTTTTCATCATCATTTGATGTATTTGCACTCATTGTGTCTACTGTTAATGTTCATTTTAAATGTGTGGTTTCCTTTCTTGTTCACATATATACATTTTATTTTTAGCTTTGCTTTAAAGTTCTTGTTTTGTGATTTGTACATTCGTGAGTTAAAATAAAGTTGAACTGAAGGTCGTCTCTTTTCTTTAAACATGTTTGAGGGAAATATTCCTGATATCCAATAGTTTTGTGTCTTTTTATGATTTTCAGCTGAGTTAACAGTCATTAAAGTGAAAACAGGATTTCATGATGAAGCTGGCACCGTCTTTTTTTTTTTTAATCTTCAACGCTCTGCTGGTCTCGCACGACACTGCCCGCAGTCACACGATCCTCTCCTCCGGAGAGGAGGAAGCTGGGAGGCTCATCCTCCCAGCTCCAGTTCAGCTGGTCACTCACAGAGGCTGTTCCAAGGCTCCAGCCGCGCGTAATCATGAAGGTCCGACCCGCGCAGACAGGCGGGCAGAGGCGGGCAGAGACGGTCTGCGACGAACGGTGGAAGCGATTTTAAAAAACATTTTACGTGTAAAAAAAAAAAATAATCATTTTTAAATCGCTTCAGCATTTTTTAAAAACATTTTTTGTATAAAAACAAAATGTTATTTTATTTAAAAATCGCTTCCAGCGTCCGTCCCAGACTGTCCAGTCCGCCTGGCTGCCGGGCGGGATCGGGATTCAGCCTTCATGATTACGCGCGGCCGGGGTCTCGCAACGTCCATCTGCGAGTCCCCATCTCCAGCTTCGCAGTGACCTGCGGAGCTCTGAGCACACAAGGCTGGTATCCAGAACCCGAGCCTCCGAGTCGGCACATCGAAGGTTCTTCCGCGGTGACCAGCTGAACTTGGAGCCGGGGAGATGACGCCCTGCCCGGCCTGGCGCTCCAGGCTCCGGAGGGAGGATCGGGGTACACCAGCAGAGCTCCATCCAGCTTGCTCTGAATTATGTTGTCGGCCACCAAGCACAAAAAATGCCAGCACATCAACATTAGACCAAGATGTTGTCAGTATTGTTTTTAAAATCTTTAAAATAAGTCCAGCCGCTGCTCCAGTCCGAGAAATTGCAAATGGCGGATTATTGTTTTGAAACGTTTCTGAAGGATCCAGTGACTCCGCCCCCGACTCCGCCCCCGACCAACCAGTGACCGACAGTGTACTGACGTCACGTTTTTGTACCTCTTCGTACCGGTTAGAACCACAGAGCCAAGGGTACTGAAAATAGTAACAGGTGCTAAGTACCGGTACTAATGGAAAAGCCTCAGAACCGGGCCAAGTAGGGTCGAGTCGGCCCGTACCGGTACTAATGGAAAAGGGGCATTAGATAATAAAGAAAAGATGGGGAGTTATCTTGTTTGAAACCAGATAGCACGTTTCCCGGTGATTTCAGCTAGATGGTACCCGAGCGTCGACTCTTTACCTTGGTGGGGTTTCAGAGAGGCCTTCTCCTGAAGTCCAGCAAGGCTGAGTCTTTTTATCTCCAGGGATTTCTATCTGCTTCTCATCAACTTGGGACCACGAGGCTGACTGGCCCAGCTTCCAAAATAAACTCCCCCCAAGGATAGGATTAAGTTAAGTGGAATTTCAGCAAACGTGCTGAACTCCTGAGATGTTGAATAGGTCTTTGGCGTGATGACCTGAAGCAACACTCCAGACAGGTGTCATCTTTCAGAAAAAGACCACTGTGGACTTCACCTTCTCCAGCAGAACTCTCTGTTCTGAACTTTTGGAACTTCTGTTCTCCTTTTAAAGAGTTCTGCTTCCGGTCACTTTTGGGAAGTCCTGATTGGTTGAAAGAACCAACAGGGGTGTGGTTTTAGTGACGTCAGAGGGTCACTACAAGTCAGGAAAAACAGCGGAGATGTTTAGGAACAGACAGAGAAATGTTTTGGAGAAATGACAGACTTACAGGTGCCAGTTTTCTTGTTTCTGTCTGAGAGGTTTAAAAACACGACAGTTCGTTCCAATAAACTTGTTTGCGACTGTCTCCGACTTTTGACCGACATCACACCTTTCTCATTTCAGACAGAAGATCAAAAATGCATAATTACTTTGTAACATAGACATTTAACTTGATTTCTACTTTGAATGAGGATTAAAAATCATTAATACTGTTTCACAGTTGATTTAAAATGAGTAGTTCACTTCAACATTTAAAATGGTTTGAACTAAACACGCTTTTGATTATCAAGACATTTGTAAAATAGTAATGATAATATAAAAAAGAGAGTGTTCTTTCAATTGATTAGTTCAGGATACAATTAGAAAGTCTCTGGATGAGCTAATTTGTATTTCTGGATTCAAATCAATGAAATAACAGTTCCTGTCCCATGAAGGTCTTCAGAGGCAGGTCTTGACCGGAGGCTCAGTTCACTACAACTGTAGGATATGGTTTCCAGTTCCGGCTTGCTTGAGAGAGGTCGATTTTAAAAATGCTCAGTTTTTCTCAGATAGAATCTAACAATTTTAAACACTTCACTTTACACGATTCACATTTACTAGCTGCTCTTTAAACTGTTTGTTAGTATCGTATGCTGGTCATTTGTTGGTTTTATGCTTTATTTTAGGTGTTTTCTTCGTGCTACGTGACCCGTCTGTGCTGTGCTAACTGCTAACTCACACAAAGCCTAAGATCATCAATCAGGCAAGTCACCCTTGTTTTAAAACGTTTTTGTTTTAAACAGAGTTTTTATTTCTTGACTTTGTCGTAGTGCTTCCTTGCTAGGTCTTGTTTTGTGCTTTATTCTTTTTAGGTGTTTTGAGTTAAGTGAATCGCTGCTGCGAGGTTCTACACTGGTGTGCTAAGCTAAGCTAATCAGCTCGGTTCGGACCGACTTGGACTGAACTCACATTAAGTGGTTTTAAACTGTTACATTTATTAATTTGTTCTGCCCCCTGTTGATTTTTGTTGTTTTCTATTTGTTTTGAGAGCGGAAGGTCCAAGTCTCGTGTGGAACAATTCTCGTGATGAGGCTGCATTGTGATGAGGCTGCATCGTGATGAGGCTGCATTGTGATGAGGCTGCATCGTGATGAGGCTGCATCGTGATGAGGCTGCATTGTGATGAGGCTGCATTGTGATGAGGCTGCATCGTGATGAGGCTGCATTGTGATGAGGCTGCATTGTGATGAGGCTGCATCGTGATGAGGCTGCATCGTGATGAGGCTGCATCGTGATGAGGCTGCATTGTGGAGGACCTAGCGAGCTGCTAATATTCAACGCACACAAAAGCTGAGACCATATAACTGCTGAAAGACTGCCTGCATCGGATCCACATCACTTGATCACCTTAACCTTTATCTTATTCCACAGTGGTCTTTATTTTTCAGGACTTCTGTTTTTTTTGGGGGGCGGCTGTGGTTTAGTTGTTAGAGCAGTCGTTCTCCAATGTAAGAGTTGGGGGTTCGAATCCACCAGCAGTCACATGTCGAAGTGTCCCTGGGCAATACATTAAACCCCCCATAGCCTCTGATGTGTGTCCCATCAGTGTATGAATGTGATAAAGCTCTGATTAGTCTTTAGAATGATTTGTTCTATTATCTTTGTAGAGCTCTAGTAGAGTGCTGTATGAATGGGTAAATGAGGCACAGATTGTAGTGTAAAGTGCTTTGAGTGTCTTGAAATAAGATAGAAAGGTGCTATATAAGTACAGTCCATTTAACATTTATTGAGATCTGCTAGCTCTCACTAGCCTTGGCTCAATATGGTTTCTGGCTTCATTACTTACATCTTGTGTGAAATGTTCAGCTATAACTCTGCTTCATTTGAAAATAATGGTTTATGTATCAAATGTTCTAATATGTCGGTTCTAGTGGAGAGGCTGTCTGATATTGAGGCTTGACTCGACTCTATGCTTTTGAAAAACCATTAACCAGCCAGGTGCATATAAGCTTCGCTAAGCCACTAATGCTAGCTCACGTTATCAGTCAGAAATCACAGGTCGGCTGGGTGAAGGTCCAGGGTAAACTATATGCTAAAACTAAGTCCTCGGTTCACCATCGACCCGTTCATGTTTCAAATGATGTTTCAAAATATTTTTCTTCCATTATAAATCACATTTCAAGTCAGTTTCCTCTCCTTAACAACTCAGAACCACAGGCCCATGGGATAACGGTCCAAAGTAAGCCTAAAGCTAAAACTAAACCCCCAGCTAACCACCCATCTGTTCATGTTTCAAATTATTCTTTTCCTGTTCAAAACCACATTTCAAACCAGTTTCCTCCACTTAGCTACCCTGAACCTCAGCCCCACTGGGTTATGGTCCAAAGAAGAAGCACTACTAAAACCAAGCCCTCGGTCAACCACCGACCCATTCAACTCTCAAATTGATTTTCCGTGCTTAGTGAGACACCCACCGAAGAGCAGACTCTCGTTGGCAGCTCCATAGTTCAAAACATGACACCTGCAACTCACATCACAGTCAAATGAATTCCAAGGGCCAGAGCAGGGAACATTCAATCCCACCTGAAACTACTGGCTAAAACTAAAGCTAAATACTGTACAATAAAATTATTATTCACGTTGGCAAAAATGACACTCGGCTATGCAAATCAGAGTTCACTAAAATTAATGTTGCTTCAGTGTGTAACTTCACAAAAACTGTCTGATTCCACTGTTTTCTCCGGCCCCTCCCCAACCTGTCCAATGATGACATGTTTAGCCACTGTTAAAGACGGGAGCTGGCTGCAGACCACCGGATCCAGAAACCTCCTCCAGCCCACGTCTTTACCCCCGGCTCAAACCTCCCTCAGAAGTGGCAACTCATGCTAACAAATAAATCAAGGAAACGTCAATTAAGTTTTATCAGTAACATTAAAAAAGGGAGGAAAAGGTTACAATTTTACAGCGCTGGACTCTCCGGACTGTGACGCGTTCACAGACCCGGAAGAGCCTCGATGTCTCATGTCATTACTAATTTATGGGGTCCTATGACTCCTCCTTTCGCAGAAGGGGAGCTCAGCCCATCAGTGTATGGGAGGCGTGGCTAAGTGTGGTCTTATGTGAACTGACATGTTAGGAAATATGAGACGGTGCTTCAAAGCCTTTCTATGTGATGTGGCAGATTAAACTGTTTGACTGATATTGAAATCCCAGGGAGACTCTCTTGAGAGCTGCTGGCCCAGTTTAACCCAGTCAGAACCGTTCATAATTTCATTATAATCCCACCTCTGAGCAGATCAAAACTATAGGACCAGTCTAAATAAAAAGTATCATAACAACTCCCCCTGGGCGGGGGTCCCCGAAGGGGTTCCCCTGCATAAAACTCCCAGTTCAATACCGCCAGATAAGTAAGCAATTAATC
>NC_056500.1:52192643-52198243 GCF_014905685.2 Nematolebias whitei | reverse complement strand
TGACATGTTCCTGTTTTTAGTTTTATACATTTGTCTTGGAATCTAGCTGTTTTTTTGGTTTTGTTACTTTTTTCCTTTTAGCCATCCTATTTGTTAAAAAAAAAAAAAAAAAAAAACTGTAGTATGAGTTTTTATAACTGCTTATTGTTGTTGCTGTTGTCCATTGTTGTCATCTTTCTTTGTTGAAATCAGGTCTCTCTTGTAAATGAGTCCTCGAGGCTCAATGGGATTTACCTGTATAAATAAAGGTTGATTGATTATTTTCCATAATGTAATGATAAAAATGAAACTTTCATATATTTCAGATTCATTGCACACCAACTGAAATATTTCAGGTCTTTAATTGTTTTAATACTGATGATTATGGCATACAGCTCATGAAAACCCAAAATGCCTGTCCCAAAAAATGAGCATATCATGAAAAGGTTCTCTAAACAAGCTATTAACCTAACCATCTGAATCAACGATGTAACTCTAAACACCTGCAAAAGATTCCTGAGGCTTTTAAAAACTCCCAGCCTTGTTCATTACTCAAAACCACAATCATGGGTAAGACTGCCGACCTGACTGCTGTCCAGAAGGCCATCATTGACACCCTCAAGCAAGAGGGTAAGACACAGAAAGAAATTGCTGAACGAATAGGCTGTTCCCAGAGTGCTGTATCAAGGCACCTCAGTGGGAAGTCTGTGGGAAGGGAAAAGTGTGGCAGAAAACGCTGCACAACGAGAAGAGGTGACCGGACCCTGAGGAGGATTGTAGAGAAGGGCCGATTCCAGACCTTGGGGGACCTGCGAAAGCAGTGGACTGAGTCTTGAGTAGAAACATCCAGAGCCACCGTGCACAGGCGTGTGCAGGAAATGGGCTACAGGTGCTGCATTCCCCAGGTCAAGCCACTCTTGAACCAGAAACAGCAGCAGAAGCGCCTGACCTGGGCTACAGAGAAGCAGCACTGGACTGTTGCTCAGTGGTCCAAAGTACTTTTTTCGGATGAAAGCAAATTTTGCATGTCATTCAGAAATCAAGGTGCCAGAGTCTGGAGGAAGACTGGGGAGAAGGAAATGCCAAAATGCCAGAAGTCCAGTGTGAAGTACCCACAGTCAGTGATGGTCTGGGGTGCCATGTCAGCTGCTGGTGTTGGTCCACTGTGTTTTATCAAGGCAGGGTCAATGCAGCTAGCTATCAGGAGATTTTGGAGCACTTCATGCTTCCATCTGCTGAAAAGCTTTATGGAGATGAAGATTTCATTTTTCAGCACGACCTGGCACCTGCTCACAGTGCCAAAACCACTGGTAAATGGTTTACTGACCATGGTATTACTGTGCTCAATTGGCCTGCCAACTCTCCTGACCTGAACCCCATAGAGAACCTGTGGGATATTGTGAAGAGAAAGTTGAGAGACGCAAGACCCAACACTCTGGATGAGCTTAAGGCCGCTATCGAAGCATCCTGGGCCTCCATAACACCTCAGCAGTGCCACAGGCTGATTGCCTCCATGCCACGCCTCATTGAAGCAGACATTCATGCAAAAGGATTCCCGACCAAGTATTGAGTGCATAACTGAACATGATTATTTGAAGGTTGGTGTTTTTTGTATTAAAAACACTTGTCTTTCATTGGTGGGATGAAATATGCTAATTTTTTGGGACAGGCATTTTGGGTTTTCATGAGCTGTATGCCATAATCATCAGTATTAAAACAATTAAAGACCTGAAATATTTCAGTTGGTGTGCAATGAATCTGAAATATATGAAAGTTTAATTTTCATCATTACATTATGGAAAATAATGACCTTTATCACAATATGCTAATTTTTGGAGAAAGACCTGTATGGATTATTAGAAATCTTTAGAACAGACAGAGAGGGACAGATAGAGATTATTTTCATGGTCAAAAGAGAGTACAACATTTTTTGCTGGATTGGAGTTTTGCAGATGAGGATATGGATTCATTAAAGTTGTGGGACAGATAGTTTTTTAGAATAGGCAGTGAGGGAAATATGTTTTTGTAAGTTGAGGGATAGACAAGAATTTAGTTAGGCAGGAATAGGAAATATAACATTGTAAATGTCATGTATATTTGTTGCATGAATGATGGTAGAATGTGAGTGTCTGCTGTATGAATGATAGTGTATGTTTGTTAATGTATGACTGATATGGGTTACTTTACAGATATTGATAAGATTGAAAACTGATAAATTTAGTATCCATCTAATACACTGTCACCTAAATAACAACAAATGTACGTAGACTTATAAAAACCTAAGGCGGGAGGAAAACATCATACATCAGGCAAAAATTGGTAAGCGATCTTTTTATATTAACATGATTTTATTTTAAATAACCTTTAAAGACCAACAGGTAGTTCAAACTGGGAGCCCAGACAGAAAACAGAACATCTCTGCACTCAAGTTGATGTGAGTAGATGAACACACAAAGACCTTCTCTCTGAAGATAATGTGACAGGTCAAAGATGGTTTTCATTTACCACAGTCTCATGTGTGGATCATTGTGTCGTTGTGTCTGGAGTAGAGACAGACTGGAGCTTTTCACACAGATAAACAGACGGCTACCTGTGTCGTCTGACCTTGTATTTTATTTTTCTAGTAAAATTTAGTAGTATTGCAGGTTAAAGTGAATTGAATAAGTGAGGAGGCTCGAACATGTCTGTGGAGTTGAACCAACCAGGGTGAAAGTATTTGGGCAGTATTGTGATGGATATATTGGTGGATTATAGGCAGTTGTGGTGGTCTATTTCTATGGAGGTTGGGTGTCCTTTACAGAGAACACTCTTTTATATATTGGTTATTTAACAAAAGTGTTTGGTTATTTAACAAAAGTGTTAAACTTGAAGGACAGGTAGTGATGGATCAAGGGTGTAGACTGAAAAACATTAAATACAAATGCACTGGTGGTGTAAAACATTTCTTATTAGTGTCCCTTAAAGGCAGAAGGATGATTAAAGATGGGGAAACAATTCCAGGTTAGAGAAAATGTTTTAAATGATTAATGGGGAGGAGAAACTATCTAACTTGATATGAATGTTATTTGAACAATCTAGTAAACAAAATATATATATGAATGTTATGGTATAATGATATGATAAATAAGATTGACATATCTAATAAGTACTAGACATATGGTAATTTTTGTTATTGTGGTGTCCACTAGAACAGGGATAACCGTGATATTTGTGCCTTTGTTATCTGTAGGATGAGAGAGTTTGCAGGCCGTCATGACATGAACCGTCATGATTTAACCTTGCATTATTAGATTGGATCATGTGTACATGATTAATCTTCAATGGTACATTTTTATCTGTGTAAATACAAGATCATTTTTTGCTGTTTTTACTTGTGTTTCTGATTTTTATAATATTTATCTTCAATATGAATTGTTTTGTTATTGACACATGTGTAATGATCAATGCTATGAAACTTCACCTGAGGTAAAATGTTGAGGTTTTCTTATTTTTATTAAATAAAATTGCAGGGTCTGTTGAGGTGCGGACAGCTCTCATCTGGACTCAAGAGGAGAGTGGACCATAATAATATTTGGACTGAACATTTGAATTGTTCATTAAAAGTTACATAAATAAACAACATGTATACTATTCATGTTAAAGCAACACTGATTAACACATGCATGTTAGGTTTTGAGGTGCAGGGCCTCTTTAGCAAAGATAGGCCTCCTCTGCTGGGGACGTCTGGTGACCTACAAACGTATTAGCCTGGTTAAATAGAAGTTACGTTCAAACACACACGTGCACACACACACACACACACACACACACAGATTAATTGACAGATAAATGGATCCACTTTTAAATTATGGACAGTTTTAAACGGTGATACAAGTCGACATTAACTATGAGATTTAACAGAATATATTGAAGGAGTCGTGATGAGAGCTGGGATTATCTCACAGCAAGTGCCCGGCAGTTTTAACATATAGTCTTAGTGTTAAATTAAAGAAATACAGATTAAAGTTGGTAATTTTATGTTTTCAAAAGAGAAATTTTCACTTCACCACTGCATGTCCCTTTAAAAATTACTGGTTAAACAAAGATCATCTTTAAGGATTACTTAATTGATGTGATTTGTATATCTTGAACAACATTAACCCTTCACAGGTCTCTGGAGCAGTGCTGAACTAAAATAACTACTGTGAATGCTTTTTAGAACTGTTAACTATAAAGTGCTGCAGCAGAGATGGATGGCTGTATCCCCCCCCCCCCCCCCATATTTTTCTCTCTACAGGAGATGCCATAAGGAGAATTGAGAACCTAAAACTGTAAACTGGGCAGACAGGACAACCAGTGAGGTGTCAGAGTGTAATGGAGGACTGAATACATGTAAATATTGATAATCAGGAAAGACACAATTCATGATTTTAAGTAAAGACTGTTGATTTTTCTATAATGAGATGAGCTAAATTATAGAGGTTGTTTTTGATGATAAATTAGGCTGGAATATTGAATATAATATAAGGAGCAAGAACTTTGCTGGATATTTGACTTCAAAATCACTTCAAATGTTCAGTGACAGAGTTCCAGGCAGATTAAATCAAATCTATAGATGTTTTTATCTCAGGTAAGATTTTTACAAGTGCTAACAGAGTTGGAATAC
Source organism: Nematolebias whitei (assembly GCF_014905685.2). NCBI lineage: Eukaryota > Metazoa > Chordata > Actinopteri > Cyprinodontiformes > Rivulidae > Nematolebias > Nematolebias whitei. Next base: position 52,193,619 of record NC_056500.1, on the reverse strand, counting down.
ACTATTTTTACTTATTTTTATTATTCTTTAACAGATACTGACAGAAAATATCTAATAATGAATTTTAACAACTACTAACATGATTGAAGACATAGCATTTTAGAGTGATGTTGTATAACACTTATAATGACTTGTGAAATTTGGTGCATGAAGAAAAACCGTAAGTGTTGCAGATAAAATGCTAAATGTGATGACTCAATTCAGGAAAACTTGACAGGAACAGGATGATGGGTGGAAGGATGGACTCTGGCTGGCTGGTTGCCAGCAGGGTGCTGGTGTCTCTTATCACCTGTTCAGGTTGTCTGAGCTGAAGAAGATCCAGGAAGGTGAACGCAGGGATCACCTGTGTGAGTTTGTGATCAACGTTCCCAGAGAGGTGACAGAGAGTATGAACCTGCAATATGAACCATTGACTTACCCATGATGAATGATAATTGATAATTATATATTGATAATTATAGGAATTTAGATAGATGGACTGATGGAGTTTTGTGATATTTGTGGGAGAAGGATGTTTGTTCTTTTTCCTGATAATGCAGCTTCAAACGAGTCGCTGACAGAGAGGTTGAGAGTCCAATGACAGGGGTCTGGAGGATGGATGGTGGACAGGTGTCCGAGGAAATGCCCCTGATGAGGGGGATGGAGTGGAGTGCCAGGAGGGAATAAGTCACGGGTTCTACTCCCTGAGCTGAGAACATCATGCATCAAATGAGGGTGTTATCATTTATCATGACTGAGGGTTCTTTAAGGTTCATACTGATCTGGCTGTGACAGTTTATTAACATCAAATTGACATCACTTATCATTATTAACATCTAATTAACGTTACCAGCACAGTGAAGGGTTTTCTATTTTCTGATTTTACTTTTAAACATATAGAGGAGGAGCGTTTTTAAAATATATCTTTAGCCAATCAAACACTTTAACACAGTGAACTTACTGATTTTATTAAGCTATGAGTTAATAAATGATTATT
>NC_056500.1:52191812-52192543 GCF_014905685.2 Nematolebias whitei | reverse complement strand
ATTAATCTCACGCTCCATTTTTCCCTCATTCGTGAACAATATATAATAGTTCATATTAAATTTGAATTGACCAAAAATATTAAAATAATAATAAAAGTTAAAACAAATGTGTTAAAAAATCTACAAACTTTGTTTCAACTTTCTTTTGCCCCCATACAATTCTGACATGTGTCAAGTCTGTTCCCACACTTATAGACTGTTTTCTTCACCCTGTGACACTTCCTGTTTTAAATTTCTATCCAATCAATTGGACACACATTAGCTGTCATCTCTTTCAACTGAGTACGTGACACATTTCTCTTTCCATTAGACAAATTTTAGCACACACATAATCTCACAATGACTGTGAGACTCTGATTATCCTTTTGATAACTTATTACCTTATCAAGTCTTAGATTGCTCTACAGTTGTTCTGACCTATTAAGTTGCTCTTTGTCATTAATTATTTTATAATCCTCACACATACTCAAATGATGTGAACTATAATTTAACTTTATAGTTAATCTTATTTAACTGAACAATAACCTTTGAGTTGTTTTGTTTTAAAGGCCTTATAAAGAGGAACTATTTTCTTACTGACAGCAGAAAGTGCCATGGTTGATTTTAAAAGTTAGCAGTCATTAAAAATATATTATTTATCAGCGTATGGCCTAGTTTACACATCTGACTGTCACGGTCAGCGGCCCCCGCTGCCCCCCCCATCTGCCTAAGCCTCTGCTTTCTCCTTCAAG
>NC_056500.1:52179847-52191802 GCF_014905685.2 Nematolebias whitei | reverse complement strand
CTGCCTAAGCCTCTGCTTTCTCCTTCAAGCTGCAACCAGGAACCAACATTTATATCTTCAAACAATCATCCCACAAACTAAATCATTTCCTTCCATTTCTAGGTTCTGTCTCTGTCTGCTCTTTATATTTTTGTTGTTCTGCTCTGTGTGTGATTTTCTGTTTATCTGATTCTGTTATTCTCCACTCACTCCTCAGTCTGCCTCTCCACTCAATCTTTATCATTCACACCTGTCCCTCATCAGCCACCTGCCCAGGTGCTCTCGTTACTCACTCTCCCTCTGTCTCATAAAAAGCCTGTCTCTCCTTCACTTTTTTGTCCGGTGATTGTTCTGTGTTTACAGACATCTCAGTCCTCGTCTATCTTGTCTGTTTCTTGTCCACCTGATCATCTGCTCTGCCTTGTTCCTGATCCTGTTGCCCAAGTAAGTTTTGCTGCACCGACAGCTTTTTGTTTTGTTATTGAAATAAATTGTTTTTGTTTTTGAACTCCTGCCTCGCTCGCCTCTCTGCATTTGGGTTCCAACACTGAGGATCGTGACACTGACAGATATTCTAGTCATCTTTACATGATCTATTTTCCATCCATCCATCCATTATCTTTTACTCGCTTTTCCAATTTGGTTCACGGGGGTTGCCGGTGCCCATTCTGTGCGAGGGGCGGGGTACACCCTGGACAGGTCGCAAGTCCATCGCAGGGCCACATAGAGACAAAAGAGACAAACAACTTCACTCTCTCTGATCTATTTTCCATAATTCATAATTAAACATTATATTCATCAACCCATATTATATTATTTTCCACAATTTATCATCACAAGTTATTTTATTCCTAACACATGGCATGGAAAAGTTTGGGAACCCAAGGATTAGACCAGGTTTTCCCAAACTTTTCCATGCCATGGTTCCCCCAAACAGCATTAGCCTCTGACCAAGGCCCCCTTCGCAAACCCATAAATGCTAGAAAAAATGTAAAGAAACATATTTTTAGACCAACAAAGTCCATGCTCAATAATCCAGGTATACAATCCAACAATTTTCAGTCAGGTCATCTGGACAGTTTCTTTTTCTTGTGATGAAACGTTTCACCTTCCATCCAGAAGGCTTCATCAGTCAAGGAAACACACAACACAAAACTTATTTTTCCCCAACAGTTTGCTCCAAAATGGAACAAACCAGTTATGTTGTTATGTTGTCTTGTGTGTTTCAGCACAAAACAAAGAAACTGTCCAGATGACCTGACTGAAAATTGTTGGATAAACTTTTAGAACGTTTTAACTTTTATTCACTATATTCATTTAATTATTACAGCTGCTGAGCATAAAAATGTTATTAACAAACATGTTTTAAACACTGTATTATATTCCCACCGAAAAACCCCCCACAACTTTTCAACAAACTGTTGACAAGAAGAACAAAACAAAAGAAATCTAACCTCTCTCAAAGGTGTTTATCTGGAAAAGACAGATACAGATTACCCTAGTGGGCAATTTTCATTACTATTATTAAATGGACTGTGCTTATATAGCACCTTTCTATCTCACTGAGATACTCAAAGCGCTTTACACTACAATCTGTGTCCTCATTGACCCATTCATACACTGATGGGACACACATCGGAGGCAACAAGGGGTTCACTATTTTTTTATTATTGGGGTGGCTGTGGCTGAGTGGCTAGAGCAGTCATCCTCCAATGCGAGAGTTGGGGGTTCGAATCCACCAGCAGTCACATGCTGAAGTGTCCCTGGGCAAGACACTGAACCCCTCGTTGCCTCTGATGTGTGTCCCATCAGTGTATGAATGTGATAAAGCTCTGATTAGTCTCATTAGAATGATTTGTTCAATTAGCTTTGTAGAGATCTAGTATAGAGCTGTATGAATGGGTAAATGAGGACACAGATTGTTGTAAAACACTTTGAGTATCTGGATAAAATAGAAAGGTGCTGTATAAGTACAGTCCATTTATTATTGCTTTTTAAAAAAAGTTTTTCTCTCCAGCTTTCTGGGGCTCCCCAGGGGGCTGTGGCCCCCACTTTGAAAAACACTGGATTAGACATTAGCATTTCAATCATTAGAATTCAACCACAAAACAACATTGATTCAATTACATCTTTTCAACATTGGTTAATTGGCTAGAACTGGATGATTGATTAAAGATTGATAAATCATCAGTCGTCAACCTTAACCAAAAATCAACCTTTCTGACAATAATTCAACATTGAATTAACATCTTTTGCTATCTGGGAGGTCATAGAGGTTGTATATTACTGAGTAACACTTTCTTTGGTTTTCAATGTATGCATGGAATATAAAGAAATACAAAATAAGACAGTTAATTCCTTAATTTCAGGATGTGCTGACACTTCGAAATATGTGGGCTTTAGATTACCAAGTGATTGTGTCCTATGAGCACAACATTGCTGGCTCTCACAGCGACCTGTGGCCTCACATCCCCTACTGGTGGGCCAACAAGTGCAAAGCTGAAGCCCTCATCGAGGAGTTTGAACAACGGAAACAACAAGGAAGACCAGGTAGTTTACTGATAGCTTCAAATACCTCTAAATGGAAGGATTAAAAAGGTACTGCTAACATGTAAATAATGCTACACATATTTTATGTTTCAGGGGGGTTGTTTGTCACAGGAATTAATCTGACAGAGGACCTGAAATACATTTGCACCCATCCCACAGAGTCGCTGAAGGATCTGGTGATGTCCACATATCCAGTGCTGCTCGGCTGGGTCAAGGAGCAGACGCCCGGCTCAAAAGTGGACTCTCTCAACATCATTGCTGGAGATTTTATCACAGAGAGCCACTTCACAACCACCGTTATCACACTGAACGAGAAGCTACTGAAATGGCCTTCTTGATTTCTTACCAAAAACACCTCTAATTAAAAGAAACGAGTGAACCACAGCATGAAATTCACACAAGCTTGTTTTATTGTGTGATGGGAAAATACTTTAGTACTTGAATTATTCATTGGATTATAATTGCACTTAGTAGAGGCACATTTCAATCCTAAAGCTGTATGGAAAACAGACTTTTATGTATTTTGACTTACACTGGGGCAGCACGGTTCCTTAGTTGGTAGAGCTGTTGCCTCTCATCAAGAAGGTCGCCGGTTCAAATCCCGGCCTGCGTCCTTTCTGGGTGGAGTTTGCATGATCTCTCCGTGCATGCGTGGGTTTTCGCTGGGTACTCCAGTCAAAAACATGCATGTTAGACAGATTGGTGACTCTAAATTGACCCTAGGTATGATTGAGAGAGTGAATGGTTGTTTGTCTCGTTTGTCTCTATGTGTCCTTGTGATGGACTGGAGACCTGTCCAATATGTCCCCCGTCTCTTGCACAGTGACTGCTGGACATGGGCAGTAGTGACCCGCGCAACCCGAAAAGTAAGAAGTGGGTAAAAGAAAATGGATGGATGGATTTGCACAGCTTTGCTTACATTCAGTTCACTATTAATGCAATCAGTTTTTAGAAGTCTGCAGCTGTGGGCAGTTTCACGCTGACTAAAGCAATAATAACACAACTAAACTCACCTTATTATCGTAGGCATTTTGGATGCATAAGCACAATTATTGTATTCAGTGAGCACTTGAGCTTACAGTGTTGGAGATAAAGTTTTAAACTGGTTGTGGTTGCAGTGATTTTAGGATGTAGCTAAACTTTATCACCTACAATACATGGAATGAACTATAGAAAACGCATTTAGAAATTATACAGAAAACCTGTCCAAAATGCATGAAGAAACTTGTTTGCATGAACCCAACATTAAGTGATAGCAAAGACCTTGAGGTAAAAACTAATGTTGCGCTGCTGTGCCTGTCAAGATGAGCTTTTTCAATAAATGAGTCTTTTCAATTGAGTTGAAATTAAATGTATATTTTTATTAATCCCAAAGGAAAATCACACAGGTTTGGTTTATTTGTCATTTGCAAAATCAACACAAGGCCAACTGCAATGAAATGATCAGGAGAAGAACTGTCTCGACTTGTCAAAAAACAACAACAAATACCAAAGAATGCTACAAAAATACAGAAACAGGGCGCCAAAAGTGAAAAAGAAGTAAATCTACAGCAGCATGGTCCTATTAGCAGAGTGGTTCTGTTGACAGTGAGGTTATCTTAGCAGCATGGTCCAGTTAGCAACTGATACTGTTAGCAGTGAGGTTTCTTTTAACAACATGGTCCTGTTGGCACCATGGTATCGTTAGCAGCGTGGTTCAGTTAGCAGGTCTTGTTAGCAGGTCCTTTTAGCAGGATGATGATAATAAAGACAGCAACAGCTGCCTCCCAGACTGCCCTCCAGAACTGGGTCCAGCAGACAGAACATCCAAGGTTCCCCCGTGGTATCAGGTGGGTCTGCAGGGTTCAGTCCGTGCAGGTAGATGGAGGATCTTGTTAGCAGTGATGTGCAGGTACAAAAACTAAAACCTCAGTCTTGTTTGTGTTCAAAAGCAGAAAATTTAGGGTTATCCAGGTTTTTATGTCTTTAAGACATGCTTGTAGTCTAAGTAGCTGATTGGATTCATTGGGTTTCATGGACAAATATAATTGTGTATCATCAGCATAATAATGAAAATTTATCCCATGTTGTTTAATAACTTTACCTAATGGAAGCATATACTGTACAAGGTAAACAGTATTGGCCCAAGCACTGAACTTTTATGAACTCCATGACTAACTTTGGTGTATGATGAAGATTCATTATTTACATTTACAAACTGGAATCTATCAAGTGATTTAAACCATTTTAGAGCTGTTCCTGTAATTCCAACATCATATTCAAGTCTCTGTAGTAAAATATTGTGATAAACTGTATCAAATGCAGCACTGAGGTCTAACAGGACCAGTAGAGACACAAGTCCATTGTCAGAGACCTTGAAAGTATCATTAGTAACTTTCACCACTGCAGATTCAGTGCTGTGGTGAACTCTAAACCCTGACTGAAACTCTTCAAACAGATTATTTCTTTGTAGATGATCACGTAACTGACCAGCAAAAACTTTCTCTAGGACTTTTTAGATGAAAATTAGATTAGATATAGATCTATAATTGGCTACGATTCCTGAGTCAAGGTTATGTTTCTTAAGTAAAGGTTTAATTACAGCAATCTTAAAGCTCTGTGGTACGTAACTGTTTATTAGAGACAGATTAAGCATATCCAAGATATGGTTATTAATTAAGGGAAAAAGTATTTAAATAATCTGGTTGGGATGGGATCTAGCAGACATGTGGATGGTTTGATGAAGCTATTATTTTTGACAATTCAGATATATCAACAGGACAAAAACAGTTCAAACATAAATCAGGCTCTAGTGACATTTTTAAAGTTGTCTCATCTGACACAGAAACAGAGGTGATACTAGGAATGTTGGTTTGATTTTTTTCTCTAATTGAAACAATTTTATTTGTAAAGAATCTCATGAAGTCATCACTACTTATAGTTGTAGGGATACATGGTTCAACAGAGATAGGATTTTTCATTAGACTAGCTATGGTACTGAAAAGGAACCCTTTTTTTTCCCCAATTCCCATCAATTAAAGATGAATAATATAAAGTTCTAGCTTTATGGAGTGCTTTTTTGTCCATTAGCAGGCTAACTCTCCAGGATAAGTAAGATTCCTTAACATTAGTGTAGCGCCACTTTCTTTCTAGCTTTCTAGATGTCTGTTTTAAAATACTGTACGTAACTCAGAATTGAACCAAGGAGCCAGTTTCCTCTGATTGATTACTTTCTTTTTCAGTGGAACAATTTTATCAAGTGAAGTTTGCATTGAAGTTGTAAGATGATCAACTAGATGATCTAAGTCTCTGTTCTCTGATGCATTACTCTGCAAGACAGAGGAAAACATTGATGGAAGAGATTGTTTAAATTTGGTTACAGCATTTTCTGATAAGCACCTGCTGAGATGAAATTTACTCTCAGTGACTGTGTAGTCATTTAGTGTAAACACAAAGGTTGTTAAAAATGGTCAGATACAACTGGATTTTTAGGTAATATTACTAAGTAAATAATCTCAATGCCATAGGTCAGAACCAGGCCAAGGGTGTGATGATGAGAGTGAGTAGGTGTTCAGACATTTTGGGTAAAACCAATTGACTCCATTAAATTATTAAAGGCTATGCTTGAGCTATCACTTTCAGCATCAACATGAATATTAAAATCACCCATTATTATGACTTTACCAGTATTTAGTAGTGTCAGTTAAGATTTATGGGAATTCAGACAAAAACTGAGCATAGGAGCCTGATGGAAGATATATAACAACTAGTGAGAGTTACTGCTCCGTTTTCCATTTAGGATGGGATAAACTTAGAGACAGTGACTCAAAAATATTACAACTATTAATTGGTTTAGTAATAATTAATAGCCCCGGCTGAAAATGGTTTAAATCATATTTATCTGATAGATTCCAGTTTGTAAATCCATCCATCCATCCATTTTCTTTACCCGTTTATTCCATTTTGGGTCATGGGGGTCGCCGGTGCCCATGTCCAGCAATCACTGTGCGAGGGGCGGGGTACACCCTGGACGGGTCCCAAGTCCATCACAGGGACACATAGAGACAAACGAGACAAACAACCATTCACTCTCTCACTCACACCTAGGGACAATTTAGAGTTACCAATCAGCCTAACATGCATGTTTTTGGTCTGTGGGAGGAAACCGGAGTACCCGGAGAAAACCCACGCATGCACGGAGAGAACATACAAACTCCACCCAGAGGGCCCCTGGACCGGGGTTTGAACCAGGGACCTGCTCGCTGAGAGGCAGCAGCTCTACCAGTTGCGCCACCGTGCTGCCCCAGTTTGTCAATGTAAATAATAAATCTTCTTCATACACCAAAGTTAGTCATGGAGTTCCTCAGGGCTCAGTGCTTGGGCTAATTTTCTTTACTTTATATTTGCTTCCATTAGGTAAAGTTATTAAACAGCATGGGATAAATTTTCATTGTTATGCTGATGACCCACAATTATATTTGTCCATTAAACCCAATGAATCCAATCAGCTACTTAGACTACAAGCATGTCTTAAAGACATAAAAACCTGGATGACCCTTAATTTTCTCCTGTTGAACACAAACAAGACTGAGGCTTTGGTTTTTGGACCTAAGCACCTTAGGAATTAATTTTTCAGTCTTTCTCCCTCCTTAGATGCATTATTCTGTCCTCCAGCTCTAATGTTAAAAATCTTGGTGTTATTTTTGATCAGGACATGTCTTTTATCCCCCACATTAAAAACGTTACTAGAACCTCCTTCTTCCACCTGCGTAATATCACTAACATTAGAAACATCTGATCTAAAGATGATGCAGAAAAACTGGTCCATGCATTTGTCACATCTAGACTGGACTATTGCAATGGTTTATTATCTGGGTGTCCAAATACTTCTTTAAAACATCTTCAGTTGATCCAAAATGCTGCTGCCAGAGTCTTAACCGGAGTTAGTAGGAGAGATAATATTTATCCAGTTTTAGCTTCTCTCCATTGGCTTCCTGTCAAATCCAGAATAGAATTCAAAATCTTACTTCTAACCTACAAAGCTCTCAACAACCTAGCTCCATCTTATATTACAGATCTTATTGTTCCATATTTTCCTAACAGAGCACTTCGCTCTCAGACTGCAGGTTTACTTGTGGTTCCTAGAGTTTACAAAAACAGAATGGGAGGCAGATCTTTCAGTTATCAGGCTCCTCTCTTGTGGAACCAACTTCCAATCTCTGTCCGTGAGGCTGACACATTATCCAGTTTTAAAACTAGGATTAAGACTTTCCTTTTTGCTAAATCCTATAGTTAGGGTCAGCTTGGGTTTCCTGAGCTGTCCCTTAGTCATGCTGCTATAGTCTTAGACTGCTGGAGGACACACTGACCACAATTTTCTCTCTGCTACTGTCTTTACTTACTCTGCTCAACATGTTTTGTATTTGTAATTATTTTTCTATCCTTAACATGTGTTTTTTTTTGTCTTTCAGTACACCTGGACCTATACCTGGACTTGGACCTATACCTGGACTTATATCTGGACCTGGACCTATACCTGGACTTGGACCTATACCTGGACCTACCATTCTGTGTTTGTCTGTCTCTCCTTCCTGTCCTCTCAACCAGCCGGTCAAAGCAGATGGTCTCTTGTCCTGAGCTGGTTCTGCTGGAGGTTTCTTCCTGTTAAAGGGAGTTTTTCTTTCCACTGTCTCCACTGTGCTTGCTCAGAATGGGAGACTGCAACGAAGACAAGATTCAACATGTCTGCTGGATTCCTTAGATAAAGAACTTTACTAATTGGCTTTTATGTGAATGTTCCTGTAAAGTCCCTGAGACAACTTTGTTGTGATTTGGCGCTATATAAATAAACTGAACTGAATAGAATTGAATTGAAAAATAGAAGCTACTCCTCCACCTCGGCCAGTTGTTCTAGGAACATGAAAATTTAAATAATTAACAGGAGTGGATTCATTTATACCAACAAAATCCTCCTGTTGTAGCCAAGTTTCTGTCAGACACAATAAATCAATATGATGATCAGTTATCAGTTCGTTAACTAACAGGGATTTAGAGGAAAGAGATCTGATGTTCAATAATCCACATTTAATGATTTTATTATTTTGTTCTGGTTCTGTTTTGTTTATTTTAATAAGATTTTTATGGTTTATGTTTTTAGAGCTGATTTTTGGTTTATTTTATTTGAGCCATGGGCGACTTGGCAGTGTTTCAGTGGGGTTTTGGGTAGGTAACAAAGAAGCAGCAGAGAAGTGTGGAAGACTACATGGGTGGCTGTGACTGAATGGTTAGGGCAGTCATCCTCCAATACAAGAGTTGGGGGTTCGAATCCACCTGCAGTCACATTCCGAAGTGTCCCTGGGCAAGACACTGAACCCCTCATTGCCTCTGATGTGTGTCCCATGATCTAAAGCTCTGATTAGTCTCTTGAGAATGATTTGTTCAATTATCTTTGTAGAGATCTAGTAGAGTGCTGTATGAATGGGTCAATGAGGCACAGATTGTAGTGTAAAGCACTTTGAGTATCTCGATAAGATAGAAAGGCGCTATATAAGTACAATCCATTTACATCTCTGCTTCCTGGAATGATTTCTAGACTGGAACGTTAACTGTCAACAACCTGGATGTCCAGCTGAATCAGTTAAGATTTTAGAGAGAAGTGCTTCTCCATTCAAAGTGGGATGGATTCCATCTCTTTGCATCAGACTGGGTTTTCCCCAAAATGCAATCCAGTTGTCTATAAATCCTACATTGTTTTCAGAACACCACCTGGACGACCAGTGGTTGAAAGCCGGAATATGGTGTTACGATATTTCTTATTTAGACTGGTCCTATGGTTTTGATCTGCTCAGAGACGGGATTATAATGAAATTATGACCCTGTTCTGACTGGGTTAAACTGGGCCAGAAGCTCTCAAGAGAGTCTCCCTGGGATTTCAATATCAATCAAACAGTTTAATCTGATTGCCACATCACGTAGAAAGGCTTTTGAAGCACTGTCTCATATTTCCTAACACGTCAGTCCACATAAGACCACACTTAGCCACGCCTCCTCATACACTGATAGGCTGAGCTCCCCTTCTGCGAAAGGAGGAGTCATAGGACCCTATAAATTAGTAATGACATGAGACATCGAGGCTCTTCTGGGTCTGTGAACACGTCACAGTCCGGAGAGTCCAGCGCTGTAAAATTGTAACCATTTCCTGCCTTTTAAAATATAATTGTTTAATCCAAAAAAGTTCAATCTGGTCCTCTGGACATTCAAAAAAAAAAAAAAAAAAAAAAAAACAAAGCAAAAAAATCTAGAAACGTTTCGTCTTTCATCCAAGAGACTTCCTCAGTCTGAGGTGCTGTTTTCAGCTCAGTCTCTTAAATAGCACCTTCTCAGAGTGGATCAACCAGTTTTGCTGCTGACAACCAGAACCAACTGATCACATGCTCAAGAAGGACCATCAGCCTAACAATGGATCATTAGCACACTGATGGTTGTTTACTATTCACAGAGGGCTGAGTGATACTAGCAGCTGGTTTTGGTTGTCAGCAGCAAACTGGTTGATCCACTCTGAGAAGGTGCTATTTAAGAGACTGAGCTGAAAACAGCACCTCAGACTAAGGAAGTCTCTTGGATGAGAGACGAAACGTTTCTACATTTTTTTGCTTTGTTTTTTTTTTTTTTTTTTTTTTTTGAATTTCCAGAGGACCAGATTGAACTTTTTTGGATTTTTCTACCTGGATTATTGAGCATGCATCAGGATATAATTGATTAATCTTAATTGATGTTTCCTTGATTTATTTGTTAGCACGAGTTGCCACTTCTGAGGGAGGTTCGAGCCGGGCGTAAAGACGTTGGCTGGAGGGGGTTTCCGGATCCGATGGTCCGCAGCCAGCTCCCGTGGTCCGCAGCCAGCTCCCGTCTTTAACAATTGGTGCCGTGCACCTGGCCTCTCGTCTGTAGAAGTGGTAGCTGCTCGGCTCGTATGATTTTTAAGGGTGATACAGCAACAGGTGATCGAATCTGAGCAGAATGAACAAGCCGGCTGGGGAGTGGTGGCGCAGAGGTTAGAAGATGGGCTTGTGATCGGAAAGTCGCAGGTTCACCTCCCGGTACCATCAACATCAAAATGTGGGTGGAAAAGGTGAAACACCCACACCTGCCTCCACCCTCATTCGCCCCACTCTGGGCCCCTGAGCAAGGCCCTTAACCCCCACCATCTGCTCCTAAACAGGGCTGTCTTGAAAATGAGTTCTCGTGGCTCAATGAGACTACCTGGATAAATAAAGGTAAATGAATCTTCTCATAAGGTAAGCAGGAAACCTGTTACATCGTATTTCTGCGTGTCCCATAAGGACGGTCAGGCTGCTCTGTTTTCGGTCCAGTGTACGCAGTTTAGTGAGCTAAAAGGCAGTAGAAAATTACAGTTTAATACGTGATTTTGTGTGTATTTATCGGACGTAACAATTTATATACGTGACGTTTTTTTTGCCTGGGCGCACGGGGAGTGAGCCGGAAGCGTTAGCAACGACGCTAACAGGAAGTGGTCCGCAAGCGTCATAAACAAGCAAAACGTACATTTTTCTTTAAAATTTACGCTTCGTTCAGTTGATTTAAATGCCCGTGCATAAATTGTCGTTTGTTTATTGAAAAATACAGAGGATATGACGTGGCTGATGGTTTAAAGCCCCACGTAAAAATTGTGGCGTCATTTTTGCTGACGTTAGAATATTTACGAGAAAATGTGCTCAGTCCAAAAGACGTTCTGGGTGTAATTCCCCGTCGCTGTTTATTAGAAACGCGTTAAAACTTGGACATCTGGACAGCATCAAGTAGTGTGGTCATGTGACAGTTCGAAGAAACCTACGTGGTTTTGGGTGCCTGTGGGAGACATTGCTACCTCCTCGAAAAAAATGATGACCTCAGGGTTCTGTTCATGTTAGTTCCTTAGGTCTGTAGCAAAAAAATACAAACTGGCCAGCTGTGCATCCCCGAGCGACATAGCTGTTTTTATATATATATTTTTTTTATATACATTTTTATTCTCGTCTATTTTCGGTCAGGACTGCGCTAGCTGGAACAGCAGAATCTTTAAAGTCCATCAATTTATAGAGTGATCCCTAGGAAATATCTAGAAGAGGTACCTAAAAGAAGTATATACAGGTCCTTCTCAAAAAATTAGCATATTGTGATAAAGGTCATTATGGTATGGTCATCATGTATGGTCTGCTGCCTTCATACATCTCCTCCTACATGTCTCTGCGTGAGTGCAGCTACGGAGTGCGCTCTCAGGACATTATTACCTGCAGTGTTCCCTCAGTGAGGACTGAACTAGGCAAAAGGGCCTTCTCCTACTCCGCTCCTGTTTCCTGGAATATCTTACAAAAAGATTTGAAGCTCTCGACCTTGACCTCTCTAAGTGGCTTTAAGAATCTGTTGGACTCCTGGCAGGGTCCAATG
>NC_056500.1:52123813-52159847 GCF_014905685.2 Nematolebias whitei | reverse complement strand
ACTAAATTACTGATACTTTTGGTTAGCTGTAAAGTGAACAGATTTTTGTATTTTCATTTGTATATATATATATATATATATATATATATAATTTTTTTTTTTATTTTTTTTTTATTTTGTTTTGTTGTGTGTTTGTTTCATGTAAGGGTTTTATTTGTTAAAATGGGCAGCACTGTATAAAACTTAAATGCTGTAAAGAATATGCTGTGACAATTGATAAATAAAGTTTAAAAAAAAAAAAGTATAATATTATGTACTTGAATTAGTCCAGATATTATAAAATGTAAGAGAGCACCCCTGAGCTAAATCCATCTCTAGGTACTCTCATTACACAGTGAAATCCTTTTTCATATATATAATGATCCAGGACCCCTACTCTGGATCAGGTTCCACACAGCAGGAACATCAGTCACAGCACCTTATCCAACGTCAGCTTGTTGATTTGCTGGACAGAGCTGAAGTGGCCAGGCTTTGTGTCATCTTGATGCAGCATGTGAAAACAAGTGTTCATGTGTTCAAGTTTCATTCCTACTGGGCAACTGCAGACAGGTGTTTTTCAACACAGCCTCAATCTGATATCACATCTGGGCTCTTATATCAATGTACACATGTGACGTCCACCACAACGGCGACTGAAAACATAGGTCAATGAGACAAACCACCTGCCAGAGACTTTTACGTGCATCCTTAATATGCTCGTGTTGAAGCCTGAAGACAGGATCCACCCCACACCCAGCTGAAAAAGGAAAGTAAAAATAATAATTCATATATCTATAAACAATAAGCAGGAGCCTATTTGCATTCAGCCCAAAAGGCACCCCCCATAAAATTGATAACACAAAATGAAAAGCAAAACAAAATTTGACTTCCTCAACAACGCCAGTCAGCTGGGAAAAACTCTCTCATCTCCATGCTGCCTGAGCTGAGACAGAGACAGATTGATTAACTGTAACAACTTCCTGCCATACCAACAAAGTTTAACACATCACTATATACTGTTCATTGTAATTAGTAACGACAAAGCATGATATCTATTTCTAGGGTTAGTGTGAAGATCTGAAGATGTGTCATGTAATAATTAAGATTATATATATTTTTTTCATTTATCTTTATTTATCCAGGTAGACTCATTGAGCCACAACAACTCATTTTCAAGAGAGACCTGTTTAGGAGCAGATGGTGGGGGTTAAGGGCCTTGCTCAGGGGCTCAGAGTGGGGCTAATGAGGGTGGAGGCAGATGTGGGTGTTTCACCTTTTCCACCCACATTTTGATGTTGACGGTACCGGAAGTTGAATCTTCGACTTTCCCATCATATGCCCATCTTCTCTAACCTCTGCGCCACCACGCCCCACCAATATACCTGTACTAACTGTCAAACAACACTGCCCACTGTTATTTATGTAACATTAATTAATAATCTAAATATTTAGATATCATTGTCTTCACCTCACCTCCTCTGAGAGCTGAGATTATTTGTAACCGACTCATTAATTGTCAAATTCTGGAGACTCAAACATAAGAAACACATTCATCATTTTACCTCAACTAAACCACCTGTATTTTTACTCAAATGAAGGTTATTTACAGTATAACAAACAGATACAAACCAGACGTAAAAATTGGATTCTACTTTTCATCCCTGTTTAGCTTCTGGTCTTTGAAGTCACCTGCAGTGGACTGTACTTGTATAGCACCTTTCTATGTGATCAAGACACTCAAAGCGCTTTGCACTACAATCTGTGACTCATCTATCCATTCATACAGCACTCTACATTGTACAGAGAATAATCAGAGATTTATCACATTCATACACTGATGGGACACACATCAGAGGCTATGAGGGGTTCAGTGTCTTGCCCAGGGACACTTCAGCATGTGACTGCTGGTGGAATCGAACCCCCAACTCTTGCTTTAGAGGACGACTGCTCTAACCACTCAGACACAGCCGCCCTAATCATCCCTGTAGCGCTCATAAGTAAAACTATAAACTCCTGAGCCCCCAGGATGTCTTCTGAGAGTCCCACTTGAAAACAAGGAGCAGCAATGGTGCATCCTTTATTATATAACTTCCTTGTCAAGGAGTATCCAGGAACTGATCTCCTCTGTTAGAGTTTTACTCCAATGATCAATTTTTCCAATTTGATATACACTAAAGCTAAGAAAATATTTAGCCTCATAATTTATGGAGCATATTTAGCTGTGAAAGCAACCAGTTACCAGTTTAAATAAGTGAAGTGTGAACCCATTTAGGTCAGGATAGGTCAGAGTCAGCATTATCAGGAACATATCTTATTATCTGTTCCAAGGGAGATAAGCAAGAGATGGTTAGAATTCACACAGAAACAGATTGTACAGTGGAAGATTTCTCATACGCTCCTGACCTAATCTGAAAATGCAAGGTCAAACCATGAGTCTGTGTCCCTTTACTCCCCCTGCAGCTAGCTGCTCTATCTCCCATCTGCAACTTTGTATGTTTAAACAAAGACCATCTGTGCATCACCTAGAAGGTGAAGGCCTGTGCTTTTGAAGAATTTGGTGAAATGTATAAATATCCTCATTATCTAGAGATTCAGAGATTCTTTATTGTCGTTCGCATCACAGGAACGAAATTATGAACACAGGGTCCCAGTTACATCCAACAATAAAATGTTAATAAAAACAGTGATAAGATCCAATATATATATATATATATATCTCCTCTGTGGTCCACACTGCGCGCTCAACCACCTGGAGCAGAAAAACTCTTACGTCCGTATGCTCTTTGTGGACTTCACATCACGCACAAGGCAACTGGCCCAGACAACATCCCTGGAAAAGTGTTGAAGGAATGTGCTGATCAGCTCTGTGAGGTGCTGGCAGACATCTTTAACACCTCACTTACCCTGGAGACAGTTCCCACCTGCCTGAAGACTGCCACCATCATCCCAGTCCCAAAAAGCTCTACAGTGACTGGTCTGAATGACTATCGGCCAGTGGCCCTCACCCCCATAGGCGCTAAATGCTTCGAAAAACTGGTCATGACTCGCATCAAAACAACCATCAACATCAACGAGGACCCTCATCAGTACGCATACCGTGAGAACCGATCAACAGAGGATGCCATCTCCTCTGTGGTCCACACTGCGTTCAACCACCTGGAGCAGAAAAACTCTTACGTCCGTATGCTCTTTGTGGACTTCACATCCGCCTTCAACACCATGATCCCCCAAACCCTGATGGACAAACTATCCACACTAGGACTAAGCCCCTCCATTTGCAACTGGGTACTAGACTTCTTAACAAACAGACCACAGTTAGTGAGGATCCACAACCTCTCCTCCTCCACCATAACCCTCAGCACTGGCTCTCCTCAGGGATGTGTGTTGAGCCCCCTCCTGTTTACTCTGCTCACGTATGATTGTGCAGCTACCCATCCAGGCTGTCACATTGTAAAGTTTGCAGATGATACAGCGGTGGTGGGATGCATCACAATCAATGATGAGTCCAGCTACAGGCAAGAGGTGGAACACCTGGAGAGCTGGTGCAGAGAGAATAACCTTCACATCAATGTGAAGAAGACAAAGGAGATGATTGTGGACTTCAGAAGGAACATAAACATCTACACCCCCCTGAACATAAGAGGATCTGCGGTGGAAGTGGTCTCCAGCTACAAGTACTTGGGTGTACACATGAATGACAACCTCAGCTGGAGCAACAACACCACCAGCCTGATCAAGAAAGCTCATCAGAGACTCTATTTCCGCAGACGGCTGAGACGAGCTGGTCTGGGAAGCTCAGTCCTCACCTCCTTCTACAGGTGTGCAGTGAGCATCTGTGAGCAGATGTGCACGCATGAACACATCAACATTGAAACAGATCAGCAGCAACATGATATGGTTTTTCACAGTGATTATTCTAGTTAGAGATTCATGAGTCTAACAGCCTCAGGGTAGAAGCTGTTCCTCAGTCTAGTGGTTCTACACTTAATGCTCCTCAACCTCCTTCCTGAGGGGAGCGGAGCAAAAAGTGTGTGTGCTGGGTGAGTGGGGTCCTTCATGATGCAGGTGACCCTCTTCCTGCATCTGGAGATGTAGATGTCTGTGATGGCGGGGAGACTGACTCCAGCATCTTCTGTGCAGCCTTCACCACTCTCTGCAAAGCTTTTCTTTCTGCAGCTGTGCAACCTCCATGACACACGTTGATCCTGGAGCACATGAAGCTCTCCACTGCACACCTGTAGAAGGAGGTGAGGACTGAGCTTCCCAGACCAGCTCGTCTCAGCTGCCTGAGAAAGTAGAGTCTCTGATGAGCTTTCTTGATCAGGCTGTTGGTGTTGTTGCTCCAGCTGAGGTTATTGTTCATGTGTACACCCAAGTACTTGTAGCTGAAGACCACTTCCATCGCAGATCCTCTTATGTTCAGGGTGGTGTAGGTGTTTTTGTTCCTTCTGAAGTCCACAGTCATTTCTTTTGTCTAATTCTGAGGAAAAAAGGGACTTTCGGCGAATTGGGAAATGTGTCTCGCATGACAGAGAAGGGAGCCAATCAGGAGGCCACACCAAGACTGCATTATTGTAAAATGATACACTGAGACTCATACGAGTAGGGAAGACCAATCAGGACATTACACCAGAAAACAATAGGGTGGAATCATAAGCTTAAACTTGCTCAGACTGGTTTTAACCAGCCCACACCCTATATAAGTGTTGTTACAGTTTCAAGCAGGGCTGAAGCAGACCAGAGAGTCGACGTGAATGGAGCAATATTGATTTGGCCTCGAGAGCTACTGGGGAGAATTGGACAGCCCAAGAAAAGATCTCCTTTTTAATCAAGATGTGAGTTTTTCTTTTTCACTTAAGCCTGGGTTGACCGCCAGACCAAATCTTCCTGAATCAGGACTGCTCTTGAAGCCAAAGGGTGATTTCTTCCAGGGCTCTAGAAGAACGACTACACTTATCTAACAAAAGAAGTCCGCAGACTGAAATGGTAAGCGACATCCTAATATTGTTCTATATAGAAATTTATACAAAATAACAGCGTTTTATCTTACCAAGTGAGGCAGGTAGATTGATGAAAGTACATCCTGGTTCCTTGTGTTCAAAAGGCATTCCACCAACTGAGTGTTATTGAAATTGATTTTATCTGCTGGGAGAAAGGTCTAGTTGGTTGAATAAAGAACTTTGGGAGATTTAAGGGTCCTAACATGCTCCTGGTGCTCCAGGGGCGTGGCTGTTCCTACAAGGTACAGTGGATTCCCCCTCAGTGGATCATCGATGCTTGAGGACTCAAGATCCCCTAACTCAACTCATTGGCGCTAGGAAGTTCCCATCTTAGGGGCACCTCAGTCTTTGGAACATCAAAATTAACCAACAAAAGGTTCTCCTAATCCTTGAATGTGCTTTTTATTATTTATTATACCGTTGTAAATGAACATATATCTGTGAGATATTATTCATAAATTAAACGGATTCTTTCATTTTTCTGGACTGAGTTCTATCGTGCATTGAATGATTAAATGTGACGTGAGACGTTAATTTTCTTTGACCCATCAAAATGAATGCGGTCATTTATTAACAGAATCAAAGTTTAACATCAAACATTTACATTAATTTGGCAAATTGATTACAATAACACATAATTAATTAGCTTTACAATCAGAAACCATACGGCCATGGTTTCCAGCTTCAAGCTTTACAACAGACATTTCTGAAAATATCTGGATTAATTACTGGCAGATAGAAGAGTTTAAAGATGGGAAATGAAGGAGTTTAAATGGAGAGAGATGGGTGAAGATGTATGTGTCTGTATAAGATGTAGGTCTGTAGACCAGAACAACACGCTCCTTTGGACCCAGCTTATCCCACGGTACACTTTGGTTGAGATCGACTCTTTACCTTTGCAGATGATAGTTTCGGCGTCGGTGTAGAGCTTCCTTTCAACTCTTTCCAGCGTCACCGTAAGAACAGCTAAAACCTCAGAAGTCGTGAGATCATCCCAGAACAGACTTCTTCATTGTTCCTCTGAACTTCTCTCGTTCAGGGACTTCTCGTTCGAGGTCCTCCCTGGAACGTTGTTCAGCTTAGTTCCCGTTGTTCTCCAGCATTCTGCATTCAACATTCTGAACTCTGCTGCTCTATTCTCAGCATTCTCTATTCTCAGCATTCTCCACTCTGCTGCTCTCTGAGAACTAGGAAGTGTTGACCCTTTTAAAGAATTCAGTTCCAGTTCCTCTGAAAACTTCCTGATTGGTCGAAACGAACCAACAGGGTGTGGTCTTAGTGATGTAAGAGGTTATTAAAAGTCAAGGTGAAAGATTAGGTTGTTTAAGAACAGACAGAAAGATGTTTTGAAGAAACCGAGACTTTTAGGTGCCAGTTCTCCTTCTATCTATCTGAAAAAG
Organism: Nematolebias whitei; assembly: GCF_014905685.2. Lineage (NCBI taxonomy): Eukaryota > Metazoa > Chordata > Actinopteri > Cyprinodontiformes > Rivulidae > Nematolebias > Nematolebias whitei. The sequence continues at coordinate 52,153,468 of NC_056500.1, read as the reverse complement.
TTAAACATGACATTTCTCTCCAGTAAACATGTAGTTGACCGAAACTTGACTTTTGACCGACTTACAACCTGCTCATTTCAGACAGAAGATCAAGAAAATGAATAATTACTCTGTAACAGACATTAACTAGATTTCTACTTTGAATGAGGATTAAAAATCATTTATACTGTTTCACAGTTGATTTAAAATGAGTAGTTCACTTCAACATTTAAAATGGTTTGAACTAAACACACTTTTGATTATCAAGACATTAGTAAAATAGTAATGATAATAAAAAAGAGAGTGTTCTTTCAATTGATCAGTGCAGGACACACTTAGAAAGTCTCTGGATGAACTTAATTTTGTGTTTCTGGACTCAAATCAATGAGATAACAGTTCTTGTCCCAGGAAGGCCCTCAGGGCCAGATTTGACCTGAGGCTTAGTTCACTACACCGTGTATTAAATGTAATCATTTTGAAATTGTGCTGATGATGCTGTTCCCCTGCCAATCATTAATTAAAGCAAGGCATAAATGATAAAACTCTGAATTATCTGTTCATCACTTTGTGCTCATGGATTTGAGAAGCTTGGTTCAAGTCTAACAAAATGGGAGGTTTTTAAAGGTTTCTTAGCTCTAATTAAATAACATAATGTACAGGAACTAATTGTACAGCCCATAAATCAACCGAATAAACTTGAAGATCTGATTGAAGGCCCAGCAGCAGAACCTGAGGAAGCCCACAGGAAAAAGAAAGCTAAGGAAAAACATAAGGAACCAAAATCTGAACCCAGTTCCACTCAGCGTGAAAAGGAAAAAATCCTCAAACCAATGCCTGAAGAAGCTCAGGTCATAAATATCCTGATGCATGCTCAATAATCCAGGTAGAAAAATCTAAAAAAGTTAAATCTGGTCCTCTGGACATTCAAAAAAACAAAACAAAGCAAATCAACAAACAAATGTAGAAACATTTCGTCTCTCATCCGAGAGACTTCCTCAGTCTGAGGAGCTGTATTCAGCTCAGTCTCTTAAATAGCACCGTCTCAGAGTGGATCAACCAGTTTTGCTGCTGACAACCAAAACCAGCTGATCACATGCTCAAGAAGGACCATCAGCCTAACAATGGATCATTAGCACACTGATGGCTGTTTACTGTTCACAGAGGGCTGAGTGATACTAGCAATCACAGCATTGTAAGAGGGGGACAGTTGAAACCGGAGGCCTCCACCACTGTTTAATGATGGCCAATTTCTTTTCACAAAGATGGCCTCCTTTACTCCTCTCTCAAACCATTGTTCCTCTCTGTCCAGGATGTGAACATCAGGCCAGTGGTCACTATTTCAGGGATGACTAGTGTCTCGATCTCGATGTGTGATGTTAAATTTTGATTCTGTAAATAAATGACCACGTTCATTTTGATGGGTCAAAGATAATTAACGTCTCACGTTACATTAATTTGGCAAAATGATTTCAACGACAACATGACTAATTTAGCAAGCTGTACAATTTCATTAACCATACGGCGATGGTTGAAAAACTTCACAACAGACATTTCTAAAATTACCTGGAATGATTTCTAGCAGATAGAAGAGTTTAAAGATGGAAAGATGAAGTTTAGAGGGAGGGAGATGGTGTGTGTGAGTGAAAAGTGTTGAACAGAACGGCACCCTCCATTCGAACCCAGCTTTCCTCAGTACGCTCGGTAGTAAACTTGACTCGTTTCCTCTCTGACGATGAATCAGTGGAAACGGAGCTCCAGTTAAGCTACCGGTCCAGCGTCTCCGTAGGATGGCAGAGAACCGTCCGGAGTGGTGGCGGGACTTCATCAACAACAGTTCACCTCACGAGTGGACTTCACATGAGTGGAGTCCTTCAGAAGTTCCACTCAGATGTGGAAGATTGCATAATTCCCACAGGACTCGGAAGAGCTCTGGATCATGCTGGACTTCTGTTCTCCCAAACGACTGGAGCTGCAAACTCTCCACCCGACTCGTTTGAACTAGGAAGTACCGACATTTAAAGAGCTCTATTTCCGGTTCATTTGGGAGTTTCCTGATTGGTCGTTTCGACCAGACAGGGGTGTGTTTTTGTGACGTAAGAGGTCACTAGGAGTCAGAAAAACAGCAAGAATGTTATGGAACAGATTGAAAATGTTTTTCAGACAGACGAGAGGAATATTTAGACGAGTTGGGGGAAAACAGGTGCCAGCCTCTATATTTACGTCTGAGAGGATTTTAAAAACATGACAGTTCGTTTCAACAACTTGTTTTGCGTTTGACTCCAACCTTGGACCAGCTTACACTTGCTCATTCAAAGACAGAAAATCAGAAAATGCATAATTACTCTGTAACAGACCTCAACATGATTTCTACTTTGCATGAGGATTAAAATCATTATTAGTGTTTCACAGTTGAATTAAAAATGATTAGTTCACTGCAACATCTAAAAATGGTTTGAACTAAAAACACTTTGATTATCAAACATTTGTAAAATAGTAATGATAATAGAAAAAAGTGTTCTTTCACTTGATCAATTCAAGAAAGAAAGTCTCAGGATGGGTCAGCCTGTATTTCTGGATTCAAATCAATGAAATGACAGTTTCTGTCCCATAAGGTCCTTAAGGTCAGGATTTGACCTCAGGCTTAGTTCACTACACTGCCAACTAAAGGGATGAGTACAGATGCCAGATATTTGGAAACATTGTAAGTGACAGAGTTAATCATGCTAACAATTGGTCTTAAAGGTACACCTTGTTTGTGGATTTTAGGTAAACCATACAGACTAGGTGTGGCCTCCCCTAGATACAGTCTGTGGTACAGAAAACGGTCAATAGCCTTGTCCTGCTCCAAAATTTTCAGGCAATCTATCAATTTCTTCTTGTAACCACTTCCTGGATCTCTTTTCTTTTCGGATCTCTTTTCATCTCTTTTCCACTTACGAACCTCTGAAAAGAAGGAATGACCATTGAAAATGTCTGCAAAAATGTAACCATTAAACGAGGATAGTGAGTGGAGTGACAGTGAAGACTCTCAGGGGGAAAAGATATAGACTGAGACAAAGAAGACACCGAGGATGAGTGCAGTGCCCACTTGGAATCAATAGCTGGCCAGCCAGTTGCTATATATAAGCCCCTGACAGTGGGGCAAAGGAAAGGGAAAAAGAAGACAGTGGAAGCATTTGATGTATATAAAGTTTCAGAAAGAGCGGCTAGAGATCTGACTTGGACATTGCAGGCAAATGTCGGGCGTCGGACATATATACCTGAAGCCGGTCAAAATCATTATGACATCCCATCAGTGTGGGCAGACAGGTTGGAAGACACAGTGGAACTGACAGTCAAAGCCACCTTAAGGGAATGGGCTAATATTTTGTTGATGCCCTCCTTTCCAACTTTAGCAGCTTACCAACCTATGACCAGCAAATTCAGATCAGCTTATTTGGGAATAGCACACAATGTGATGTTGAGAAGAATGAAGAAAACTGCATACAAATATGCCCAAGAAACAGAAAAGAAACTCAAAGATGAGATATCAGCCGATGAGGAGTTTTGGATAAAATTAAAATGTTATCATTTAAAACTGCTTTCAGACTTGTTACTAGTTGTTTAAACTCCAGTCGCGTGAACTGAAGAACAGACAGAGTTTTGTTCTCAGCTTCATGTGCGTGTGCAACAAGACCAAGACCTTGGGTTTTTAAACAACCATGATGTTATTCAGATCTGACCTCGCTATTTCGGCTATCCCGTTCTGTAATCAAACCGTCTGTTTAGTAATCTTTTGTGTGACTCCGCTGTGTCGGAGAAAATCTGTGTCTGTTGATTTGTGCCTGTTCCTCACTCCTCCTCCTCCTAAATAAAACACGAGTTTCCCAGTTGGACCAGCGGACTTCTACCTTGACGTTTGGTCAGGTCACGAACTCCCACCTCTGCAGAGGCACTTATCAAATTCTTACACTCTGTCTTGTGTGAATTCTTTACAAAGGTGTTACGAGGGAAAAACCTTTCATCTTGGCGAGCCAGCCAGGAGCTCCCGGCATCTGTTCACCGGTGGGGCTTAGCAAGGACGCGCTGAAAGGTCGGCAATAGGCCACCCAAAAGCCCCGGACGCTGATTATGTCACAGGCCAGCGGGATAGGTTCACCTCGAGACATCGGGAACAGACCGGCGGAGCTCCGAACCATCTCTCACACAAGGCGAGTATGAGACTTTTCCTTTTTTTATAAGCAAAGTTGAATAGTGAGGTTGTTTGCTCAAAACAATGCTGAAACCCTGTTAAAGTGAAGCTGTTTTGCCCATGCAATCAAGACCTGATTAAATAGTGAAAAAGAAAAAACAGTTTAAGCCAAGACCCAGTAAAGTACAGAAGTGAGATTGTTTGTTTAAACCGGCCAACACCTTGTTTTGAAGTGGGACTGGTTCACGCATACAATCAAGACCTACAGAAGTGATGTGTCAGTCGAGACCTGCTTGAACAGTGAGACGTGAGCCGAGATCTTGTTGACTATTTTTGGTGAGGCGTTAAACAAGCACTAGTGAAAAGGAGTTAAGCTGGTGTGGCGTTAAACGAACACTAGTGCCATTTTAATATAGAATGAGTCAAGACCTCCTCTGAGCAAGTGAGATTCTAGGGTGGTTAAGAAACTTACAAACAAGTAACGTGAAAAAAGTGAGATTTTTCACAGGTTACAAGTACAAGTGAGACCTTTTCTGAATCAAATCAATTCAATTAAATTCAGTTTATTTATATAGCGCCAAATCACAACAAAGTTGTCTCAGGGCATTTTACAGAAACATTCACATACATAAAAGCCAATTAGTAAAGTTCTATATCTAAGGAATCTAGCAGACAAGATGAATCTTGGCTTCGATGCAGTCTCCCATCCTGAGCAAGCACAGTGGCAAGAGTGGAAAGGAAAAACTCCATTTTAAAAGGAAGAAACCTCCAGCAGAATCAGGCTCAGGACAAGCAGCCATCTGCTTTGACTGGCTGGTTGAGAGGACAGGAAGGAGAAACAGACAAACACAGAATGGTAGGTCCAGGTATAGGTCCAGGTGTATCTGAAAGACAAAAAAAACCCCACATGTTAAGGATAGAAACAATAAATACAAATACAAAACAGGTTGAGCAGAGTAAGTAAATACAGTAGTAGAGTGAAAATTGTGGTCAGTTTGTCCTCCAGCAGTCTAAGCCTATAGCAGCATAACTAAGGGACAGCTCAGGAAACCCAAGCCAACCCTAACTATAGGATTTAGCAAAAAGGAAAGTCTTAAGCCTAGTTTTAAAACTGGATAATGTATCAGCCTCACAGACAGAGATTGGAAGTTGGTTCCACAAGAGAGGAGCCTGATAACTGAAAGATCTGCCTCCCATTCTGTTTTTGTAAATTCTAGGAACCACAAGTAAACCTACTGTAGTGAACTTAACCTGATGTCAAAACTGAGCCTAAGGTCAAAACCCTTGACCTTAAGAACCTTGTGGGACAGGAACTGTCATTTCATTGATGTCAAATCCAGAAATACAGGTTCACCCATCCTGAGACTTTCTTTCTTGAAAATTCAAGTGAAAGAACACTCTCTTTTCTATTATCATTCCTGTTTTACAAATGTTTGATAATCAAAGTGTTTTAGTTCAAACATTTTAGATGTTACAGTGAACTAATCAATTTTATTAACTGTAAAACAGTAACAATGATTTTTTGGTTGCTTATGCAAAGTAGAATTCATGTTAAGGCCTGTTACATATTTTTATGCATTTTCTGATTTCTGTCTTTGAATGAGCAAGTGTGCGTTTTCCAAGGTCAGGAGTCGAAGCAGACATGTGTTGGAACAACTGTCTTGTTTTTACATCCTCTCAGACGTCAACAGAGAAGTTGGCACCTGTTCTCCAAACTCGCCAAAACAAACTCTCTCTGTCTCTGAGAACAGTTTTAATCTGTTCCATAACAATTCTTGCTGTTTTCTGACTTCTAGTAACCTCTTACGTCACAAACCACACCCCTGTCTGGTTGATATTGCCCAATCAGGGAATCCCAAATGGACCGGGAATAGAGCTCTTTAAAATGCCGGTACTTCCTAGTTCTCCCAGTTCAGTTCTGCGCGGAGAAGTTCAGTTCTGCGCGGAGAAGTTCAGTTCGGCGGCGCGGAGAAGTTCTGAGATGTTCGCAGTTCTGTGAAGTCGTTTGGGAGAACAGAAGTCCAGCCATGATAAGGCTCTCCCGAGTTTGGATCATAACATCCTCCACCTCTGAGTGAAACTTCTGAAGGATTCCACTCATGTGAAGTCCACTTGCTGATGTGAGCTTGTGTCGGACGGAATCTCGTCACTACTTCGGACGAGTCACAGCCATCCTATGGAGACGCTGGACAGGTAGCGTTAACTGGACCTCCATATCTGCTGATTTATCTTCAGAAAGGTAATGAGTCAAGTTCCCTACCAAGCGTACCGAGGAAAGCTGGGTTCGAATGGAGAGTGTCGGTTCTGGTCAACACTTTTCACTCATACACACCACATTCTCCCTCATCCATCTTTCACTCCCTTTAAACTTCTATTTCCATCTTTAAACTCTTCTATCAAGTAGAAATCATTCCAGATATTTTAGAAATGTCTGTGTAAAGTGCTCATTCCACCGCCGTGTGAATTGAGGTCTGCTGTTCTGCTGAAGAATGAAAACAATCGCCGCATTGTTTCTCACTACCTGTAAAGCTGTTTAATTATGTTGTTATTTTCATATTTTGCCAAATTAATGTAAATGTTTGATGTTAAACTTTGATTCTGTAAAATAAATGACCGCATTCATTTTGATGGGTCAAAGAAAAATGACGTCTCACGTTACATTTCATTAAATTCAATGCATGTTTTATTCAGTCCAGAAAAATGAAGAATCCGTTTTAATTGATGAATATATCTCAGCATCTGTTCATCTACACTGCAGTCTGAGAGCGAAGCGCTCTGTTAGGAAAATATGGAACAATAAGATCTGTAATATAAGATGGAGCCAGGTTGTTGAGAGCTTTGTAGGTTAGAAGTAAGATTTTGAATTCTATTCTGGATTTGACAGGGAGTCAATGGAGAGAAGCTAAAACTGGAGAAATATGATCTCTCCTACTAACTCCAGTTAAAACTCTGGCAGCAGCATTTTGGATCAACTGAAGACGTTTTAAAGAAGTATTTGGACATCCAGATAATAAAACCATTGCAATAGTCCAGTCTAGACGTGACAAGTAGTATTTTACGAGCAAGATGGCGCCAGTGTGTGTGGCCGTCCGTCTGTCGCTCGTGGTTTGGTTTGTTTTATTTCTCTGTTTTGTGCTCAGCACTAAGTCTGTGCTTGTGTACAATCGCCAGTCCCTCCTGCATATTCGACATGTTGTTGGCAATCTCAATGCCTTTGATTATGGTGGACAGAAAACTTTACCCCCGCTCCTGTCAGGAGTTCCAGCTCATCTCCTCCGGGCACCTGTGCTGCCCCCCCGGCGGAAACGTCGTCGTTACCGCGGTAAACGTGGAGGACAGCTGGTGAAACTAAAGATCTGCCTGGCCCGTTCTACGTCCATTTCTCAGACAAGAAATGGATTATTTCCGTCTTTCTCTGTGCCTTGGCGGTTCCTGGATCCTGTTGACAGCTGCCTGCTACCTGTCACCGGCCTGGATGCGGGCGTTCGCCCCCACCCCTCCTGCTTCTCTCGGCTCCACCAGCGTGGAGTGAACCTGCAGAGCCTGAAGACGCTGCCCAGGGCCCTAGCGCCCGTCAGGTTACATGCTGTGGTTTCTGCCAGGATTGGCCTGGTGAATGCCAGATCTCTGACAAACAAAACTTTCATCCTGCGGGACTTTTTCAGTTCCCGTCATTTGGATTTGCTCTGCATCACAGAGACCTGGGTTGAGGCTGATGACTCCAGTGTTTTTGTTGAACTTCTACCAGACGGCTGCTCTTATCTAAGCTCCCCTCGGATGTCAGGCCGTGGAGGAGGAACGGCGGTGGTTTATAAAAACAACTTTAAATGCAAGCAATGCTCTGCACCATCTTCATTCTCCAGCTTCGAGGTGACTTTATTTGAGGTGGGTCGCTCACACCCCGTGCTGTGCGCTGTCATCTACAGAACCCCTAAATATAATAAGGATTTCTTGAATGACTTTTCTGATTTCCTGACTGGAATAATGATAAACTATGATCAAGTGCTTATTGTTGGGGATTTTAACATACATGTATGCTGCCCAGAGAAACCACTGGTGAAGGACTTTCTCAGCCTCACTGACTCATTTAACCTGGTTCAGTGGGTGGCTGGTCCCACACATGAATATGGACACACGTTGGACCTGGTTCTCTCACGGCTTGTCTGTGAACGACCTGGAACTATATGATAATGTGATTTCTGACCATAGGCCTGTTTTATTTGATGTTGGTTTGTCCTGTGCTCCAGTTAAATCCTGCGCTCTTGCCCAGCGACGTAGAGTTTTTAACCCTTCCACTGCTGGCCAGTTCTCTGCTGCCTTTGAACAGCTCCGTGCTCCCTCTGGCTCTGCTGCTGACACCGAACAGCTGAGCTCCTGGTTTGACTCCTCCTGTCAAACCATTTTGGACTGTGTAGCTCCATCTAAACTGGTGCGGCCTAAAGCCAGATCTGAACCCTGGTTTAATGAAAAAACTATTGCAGCCAGACAGGAGTGCCGCAGAGCTGAACGGAGGTGGAAAAAGGATAAACTGGAGGTTTCATTTTACATTTTAAAGGACTGTCAACGTCAGTACCAGAACACTGTTAAAGAGGCCAAAAAACAACACTTGTCAGATATTATTGTGTCCAATCATAATAATCCACGTGTTCTTTTTAAAACTATTGACTCTGTCCTGAAGGCCCCACAACCTGTCTGTCTGGAAGCCTCTACTGAACTTTGTAATGACTTCCTGCAGTTTTTTATAAATAAGGTTGTTACCACAAGGGCCCTTATTTCAGCCCCTGCTTTTGACCCCTCCTGCTTGGTCCCCTGCCTGGCTGTGTTTGATAGATTTGAACCAGTGACCCTGACCCTTTTAGAGGATGTAGTCGGCCATATTAGACCATCAGGTTCTCCTCGTGACCTTGTCCCCCCTCGTCTTTTAAAAGAGGTGTTTTCCAGCATCAGGCAGATGATTCTTGCTGTTATCAATAGCAGTCTGTCCTCAGGTGTTGTCCCAATAAGTTTTAAACATGCTGTGGTGCAGCCCCTGCTTAAAAAGCCTAGCCTAGACCAAACTGTCTTGGCTAATTTTAGGCCCATCTCCAAGCTGCCTTTTATTTCAAAAATTTTAGAAAAAATTGTATATTCACAGGTCAAATGTTTTCTGGATGAGCACAATATCCTGGAGGTTTTTCAGTCTGGCTTCAAAACTCACCACAGCACAGAATCAGCTCTAGTCAGAGTTTTTAATGATATTTTTATGGCTAATGATTCTGGTGAACATGTGGTTCTTGTCCTGTTCGACCTAACAGCTGCCTTTGATACAGTGGACCATAACATTTTAATATCACGCTTACAGCACCAAGTGGGTATTTGTGGTACTGCACTGAGCTGGTTTAGGTCCTATCTGGCAGACAGAACCATGTCTGTCAACATAGCTGGGTCTGAATCCTCCACTGCTCCTCTGTGTTTTGGGGTTCCACAGGGCTCTATTTTAGGTCCCCTGCTTTTCTCCCTTTACCTGCTTCCATTGGGATCAATCCTTAGAAAGCATGGGATCTTTTTTCATTGTTACGCTGACGACAGTCAGATCTATATGCCACTTAAAAAGAAAGATGCCCCCTCAATTAGGCCACTTCTGTTGTGTCTTGAAGACATCAAAGCCTGGATGTCTTTAAACTTCTTAAATTTCAATGAAAAGAAAACAGAAGTGATGGTGTTTGGTCCTAGTGGCTCTTGTGAACCTTGCCCTGTTGATCTGGGCCCTCTGGCACCACATGTAAAGAAAACTATTTCTAACTTGGGTTTTAAAATGGACAGTGATTTTAAATTAGAGTCCCAGATTGGAGCGGTGGTCAAGACCAGTTTTTATCACCTCAGACAGCTGGCTAAGGTAAAGACCATCCTTACAAAACAGCAGCTGGAAACAGTAATCCATGCCTTCGTCACCTCTCGGCTGGATTACTGTAACGCTCTTTACCTTGGAGTCAGCCAGTCCTCTCTCAGACGCCTCCAGTTGGTCCAGAACGCTGCTGCTCGGCTTCTAACTGGAGTTCAAAAAAGGGAGCACATCACCCCCACTCTTGCTTCACTCCACTGGCTGCCTGTTCATTTTAGAGTTCATTTTAAGATTCTTTTATTTGTTTTTAAAAGTTTAAATGGTCTTGCTCCATCCTACCTCTCTGAGCTGCTTCACCCATACTCTCCTGCTCGGTGCCTCAGATCAGCTGATCAGCTGCTCCTGGAGGTGCCGAGGTCTAAGCGGAGGCTCAGAGGGGACAGAGCTTTTTCTGTTGCTGCTCCAAGACTGTGGAACGATCTCCCTCTTCCCATCAGACAAGCCCCTTCACTGTCCAGTTTTAAAACTCTTTTAAAAACACATTTTTACTCCCTGGCTTTTAGCACACACTGAATTTGATCTGTACTGTTTTTATTACTTTTATTGATCTTAATGTTTTAACAACTGTTTGTATGTGTTTAAATGTTCTTGATTTTATATGTACAGCACTTTGTGGCAGCTGTGGTTGTTTTAAAGGGCTTTATAAATAAAGTATTATTATTATTATTATTAAATGCATGGACCAGTTTTTCTGCATCATTTTTAGATCAGATGTTTCTAATGTTAGTGATATTACGCAGGTGGAAGAAGGTGGTTCTAGTAACGTTTTTAATATGGGGGATAAAAGACATGTCCTGATCAAAAATAACACCAAGATTTTTAACATTAGAGCTGGAGGACAGATTAATGCCATCTAAGGAGGGAGAAAGACTGAAAAATTAATTCCTAAGGTGCTCAGGTCCAAAAACCAAAACCTCAGTCTTGTCTGTTCAACAGGAGAAAATTAAGGGTCATCCGGGTTTTTATGTCTTTAAGACATGCTTGTAGTCTAAGTAGCTGATATGATTCATTGGGTTTAATGGACAAATTGAGTCATCAGCATAACAATGGAAATTTATCCTATGCTATTTGATAACTTTACCTAATGGAAGCATATATAAAGTAAAGAGTATTGGCCCAAGCACTGAGCCCTGAGGAACTCCATGACTAACTTTGGTGTATGAAGAAGAGTTACTATTTACATTTACAAACTGGAATCTATCAGATAGATATGATTTAAATCACTTTAGAGCCGTTCCTGTAATTGCAACATCATATTCAAGCCTCTGTAGTAAAATATTGTGATCAACTGTATCAAATGCAGCACTGAGGTCTAACAGGACCAGTAGAGACACAAGTCCATTGTCTGAGGCCATGAGAATATCATTAGTTACTTTTACTAGTGCTGTTTCTGTGCTATGATGAGCTCTAAACCCTGACTGAAACTCTTCAAACAGATTATTTCTTTGTAGATGTTCACGCAACTGACCTGCAACTATTTTCTCTAGAATTTTTGAGATGAAAGTTAGATTAGATATAGGTCTATAGTTGGCCAGAATTTCTGAATCAAGATCAGACTTCTTAAGTAAAGGTTTAATTACAGCAACCTTAAAGCTCTGTGGTACATAACCATCCATTAAAGACAAATTAAGTAGATCCAAAATGTGGACATTAATTAGTGGAAATACCTCTTTAAACAGTCTGGTTGGGATGGGATCTAGCAGACATGTGGATGGTTTGGATGAGGTTATTATTTTTGACAATTCAGAGCTCAACAGGACAAAAACTGTCCAAACATAAATCAGGCTTTAGTGAAATTTTTAAAGTTGCCTCATTTGACAGGGGACTAGAGATAGTAGAAGGAAGGATGGTTTGAATTTTCTCTCTAATTGAAATAATTTTATTTATAAAGAATCTCATGAAGTCATCACTACTTATAGTTGTAGGGATACATGGTTCAACAGAAATGGGACTTTTAATTAGTCTAGCAATAGTACTAAACAGAAACCTAGGGTTATTTTTATTCTCCTCTATTAAAGATGAGTAATATAAAGTTCTAGCTTTACGGAGAGCTTTTTTATATGTAAGATGATCAACTAGATGATCTAAGTCACTGTTCTCTGATGCATTACTCTGCAAGACAGAGGAAAACATTGATGGAAGAGATTGTTTAAATTTGGTTACAGCATTTTCTGATAAGCACCTGCTGAGATGAATTTTACTCTCAGTGACTGTGTAGTCATTTAATGTAAACTCAAAGGTTATTAAAAAATGGTCGGACAGAATAGGATTTTGAGGAACTATTACCAAGTCCTTAATCTCTATACCATAGGTCAGAACTAAATCAAGAGTGTGATGATAAGAATGAGTAGATGTGCGGATGTTTTGGGTAAAACCAAATGAGTCTTTTAAATTATTAAAGGCTATGCTTAAGCTATCACTCTCAACATCCACATGAATATTGAAATCACCCATTATGAGAATTTTATAAGTATTTAATAATAAGTCAGTTAATAATTCTGAGAATTCAGACAAAAACTGAGAATAAGCGCCTGGTGGACGATATATAACAACTAGTAAAAGTGGCTTTTCTGATTTCCATTTTGAATGAGAAAGACTGAGGGACAGCGATTCAAAAGAATCATAACTAATAACTGGTTTGGCATTAATCAATAATCCTGACAGAAAAATAGAAGCTACTCCTCCACCTCGGCCAGTTGTTCTATCCATCCATCCATCCATTTTCTTTACCCGCTTATTCCATTTCGGGTCACGGGGGTCGCTGGTGCCCATGTCCAGCAATCACTGTGCGAGGGGCGGGGTACACCCTGGACGGGTCGCAAGTCCATCACAGGGCCACATAGAGACAAACGAGACAAACAGCCATTCACTCTCTCACTCACACCTAGGGACAATTTAGAGTTACCAATCAGCCTAACATGCATGTTTTTGGACTGTGGGAGGAAACCGGAGTACCCGGAGAAAACCCACGCATGCACGGAGAGAACATGCAAACTCCACCCAGAAAGGCCCCTGGACCGGGGTTTGAACCAGGGACCTGCTCGCTGAGAGGCAGCAGCTCTACCAGTTGCGCCACCGTGCTGCCCGCCAGTTGTTCTAGGAACATGAAAATTTAAATAATTAATAGGAGTGGATTCATTTATACCAACAAAATCCTCTTGTTGTAGCCAAGTTTCTGTCAGACACAATAAATCAATATGATGATCAGTTATCAGTTCATTAACTAACAGGGATTTAGAGGAAAGAGATTTGATGTTCAATAATCCACATTTAATGATTTTATGATTTTGCTCTGGTAAAGTTACTGTTTATTTTAATCAGATGTTTATGGTTTATATTTTTAGAGCTGATTTTTGGTTTATTTAATTTGAGCCGTGGGCGAGTTGACACTGTTTCAATGTGGGTGTGGGTGGGTAACAGAGGAGAAGCAGCAGAGAGGGGTGGAGGACTACAACTCTGCTTCCTGGACTGGACCCTAGGTTGTCAATAATTTGAGGGATAAACAAAATCAACCATATTTCTAGAAAGAAGAGCGGCTCCGTCCAAAGTGGGATGGATGCCATCTCTCCGCATCAGACCAGGTTTTCCCCAGAAAGAACTCCAGTTATCTTTGTAGCCCACATCGTTGTCAGAACACCACCTGGACACCCAGCGGTTAAATGACGACATACGGCTAAACATGTCATCGCTGGTCAGGTTGGGGAGGGGGCCAGAGAAAACTACGGAGTCCGACATGGTTTTAGCAAAGTCACACACCGAAGCAACATTAATTTTAGTGACCTCCGATATAGCGTAACCGACGTGAATAACAATCTTACTGTATTTAGCCTTAGCCTTAGTCAGCAGTTTCAGATAAGATTCTATGTCGCCCGCTCTGGCCCCCGGAAATGCATTTGATTATGGCCGCTGGAGTCCCTAAGGCCACGTTTCGGACTATATCTTCAATATCTTGAAGAAAAAAGTGAGACTTCGGTCGAAATCCTTTTAAGGCTTTTTGAGTGAGACTCATTAGCCGGCATTGAACTTAAGGAAAAAATAAATAGTAGAGCTCCGATACAATCGTTTTGTTGTTTGCTGTACCCATGCGTGTTTTATTTATGAATGCATGAAGGATTTGTGGGTGGATATCGCTGATTTCTCCCCTCTTCCTTACTTCAAATAACTAATAACGATGGGAGGAATATTAAGCAAAATAGTCCCCTCTGAACTAACAGAAGATAAAAGACAGGCAGACTATGGTATCCTGTCTGAAGTAAAACAAAAGGCAGCAGAGGATGTTGCAGAACTGAGGCTTAGGTATGAACCAAAATTTAAAATCCACAGTGGAATTGATTATGACGACACCCCAGGCTCGGCTTATCAACAACAACTTAAGTATGGCCTGTTGCGGGCTTTTAGACCGGAAATCACCAATTGGATTAACAAACATTGCATTGAAGTGGACACGTCATGTGTCCACTCTGATGCAATGGGCAGAAGACACAGAGGAAATAGCTAAAAATAACCCCAGCCAACCTAAGCCCAGCACCGACACATTCCACACGCTCGATGCTACAGACACAGAAACCCCCTACACAAATGAACACCCACACAGACCCCAATTTTACTCAGGACGCAGAGGAAGGTTTGGATCACAACAAAACAGAACCAGAGGTTCTTATCGGTTACATAGACCATGGCGTACCCCGCAATTTGGTGGCCCACCGAGATACGCTGGACCATTCGAAAAACAACAACCTCAGGATGGCCGCTGCGGGCGATGTGGTCAAGCCGGACATTGGGCAAGGCGTTGTAGAAATGCCCCCTCCACAGAGCCAACGGCATAAGAACTAACCGTAGTTTTCCTACAAGGTCAGTGTGAGAACTCTTATCTGTGGTGTTGCCGGCTCTCTGTCTGGAAAACCACACGCACACACGCATGAGCTCCCTCCTGTGTGATAACCACACACATGTAGAAGTATTTATCAAACTTAGAGTTCAATAAATTCAGCAGACTGAAATAACTTTTAGTTGGTTTTATTTTCTTTGCAGCAAAGGAGAACAGCACCGCATGAAAACCTCAGTGACTTCTGAAAATACAGTGTTAAGCTTACACATTTATACAGTCCTTCACATGTCATAAAACTCTATTCTCACATTCCTGGCCCCATAGGGCAGTTGACAGGTTCCAGATGGTGGATCCTTTGCCTTAAGGGCTTACAAAATACAAAACCAAGAACAAGACAAACAGTTCCTTGTTGGTCGGGTCAGGCACATCCCTATTGCAGTGATTTATGTGCAAGCAGTTTCTGGGAACCAATATTCTGATGGCTTCACACGCTCAACAAGGCCCCTCTGACTTCCTGCCCCATGGTGTGATGAGAAACAGATGTTTCAATAGGAAATGGCATGCGGATGGTCTCAACCAGATGGACATCACAACTTAACTAAATAATATGCACAAGACTTGACTAAAACAATACAAAATACTTGAGTATGTTCTTTTCCCTCCACAATTCCTCCCTTTTTGTTCCATTTGGAACAATAATAACATTGATGATAACACAAGGTATATACAGATAGTATCAGACACTGATAAGGTGAGAACATCAGGACACAGGTGGCATACAGTGTATGTTTTAACATGAGACCATCATAAACATCATTTAGAAAATTGCATAGGCTGTTTTTGTGGGGGACAGGTCCCCATAATTATAGCAAGCAAAAACAAAGGAAACAAAATAATTATTTTAATGAAAAATTAATAAAAGTAAAAACAAAATATAAGTTAAAATAAAGCAAAGAAATGAGAAACTTCTTACAGCATTGTATTTTTGTTGGTTAGGACAAAGGTTGTAGATTCTGCAGTTAAGGTCAGATCTAAGTCTTCAGGTGTGTTTTTAAGCATATGGGCATAAGTTTCAGCCAGTCGTTCAGGGGTCATTGCAGTAGTTATGATACGTGTGGATAGTGTGCGAAGGCATGGTATGCAGCAACAGTCACAAACAGCAAAGATGGCTATGACGACAATTATAGACAGAATTATGGACATAACAACACCTTTCCATTGTCCAAATATTTTAGCAAACCAATTTGAGATTGGGTCATTTATGCCTGATGCATCTTGCATTTCTTGGGACAAATCCTTTATGCCTTTTAATGCACGAGATACTTTACCATCAGGGGCTGTGTTGTTGGGGATGAAGGTGCAACATTCATCACCAATAAGGTGACAGACACCTCCTTGTTCAGCATGTCTAGAGCAATTCTGTTTTATACAGCCATTTTAGAGGTGGGACGAAGTTGATCAGCTAGGCCTTCTACAGCATCGCG
Organism: Nematolebias whitei; assembly: GCF_014905685.2. Lineage (NCBI taxonomy): Eukaryota > Metazoa > Chordata > Actinopteri > Cyprinodontiformes > Rivulidae > Nematolebias > Nematolebias whitei. The sequence goes on along the minus strand of NC_056500.1, from coordinate 52,137,125 downwards.
AGTTAAGTTGGTCAGACGCAAAACATTGTAATGGACAAAATTTATTCTGGCTACGTTTTTGTTTACTGTTACGTAGGGAATTAGAGATTCAAATCCTGCAGCTATGGGATTGGCTAATTTATATTAATCAGGAACGCCTCTAGGAACACCAATTGCATCTATGTAGGTTTTTGAGTCTGTTTGGTCGAAATCTGTAGAACGTCGACGTTGTTTAGGAGTGTTGGAGGCTATGGTGTATCCTACTAGGATTAGAGGGGCAACTAGACAGACTAAAGCACAGAGTCCTCTAGTTTTGAGGGGAATTTTAACAGATAATCTTTGGCCTCCGCAATAATAGTATAGGCCAGCTCTGGCCCAGGATCCAATTATTTGATCTTCTTCTTTGTCAGTCTTTACAGCTAAAGTTAGATTATACCAATCTTGCTGTATTTCTCCATAATTTAACTCTGGTTTATTTGAAGTGAAATTGAAACAGTGGTATCCACCTAATATTTCACGAGGTCAAAACGAGCCGGGTGTGTTTTGTTGTGAATGGATGGGTAGATGTCGGTTAAAGTTGTGCAATTTGTCACAGGGTTTTGTCTGGTTAGATTCAGCATGCAGTTGTATCCCCATGTGTCTTCAGGAAATATTGGGGCAGATTGGGTGACTAGTTTTGGTCTGGCTGCAGTACAAGCTACACAGTTGCTAAGTTGAGCTTCTCTAGCCATTTCTTCAACTAACCATGATAACCACATATTGTCATCACCATGGCCAGTTGCACGTTCTATTAGTTGTTCAGGTTTGAGTTTGGTGTAATCTACAGACATGATTGGTATGTTATCTCCTGCATTTGTAATGTTAGGCGAGGTATGTGTGGATGTCTCGGATGGTTGAGACTGAGGAAATAAATCTTATTGTGATAAATCCCTTTGGATCTGTGCCTGTTACGTAAGCCTGGAGTAAGAAAGTATAGTAAGTTGACCTTGTTTGTGAGATAAAATGTTGTAGAGGGCCGGATAACTTATTCAACGAGAGAGTGATTGGGTTCTTTGCTGGGTTGTAATCGCTTTGAAACCTTACTTTGTCCCACCATGCTTTTGTGTCCTCAGTCAAACCAGAACGTGGGGGTGTCCACAGTCCTGTGTATGCAGTGGTTGTGTACCAGGAAAAGACTGGTTCTGCAATGATTGCAGTGTACCCAGAATGTAAGATCAGGACCGAACAGATACCAGGACTCATATAATAGTTTAAAGTGTTTATTTACAGGTTGGTGATATATACAATATTAATGAGGGGAACGGGAACACCTGGAGAGAGAGAGCCATGATTTAAAGGGCTGCGGTTGAATGAGAATATATCTTGTAGATTTATTCTTACGGTGAGAAGCAGGTGAAGGTATTATCCAGATGGTGTCCAGTGGCACAAGGTGAAGCAACAAGTAGATTGAGGCAAGTGGTGGAAGGCATCCAGCAATTGTAGCTAGGCAGGAGGAGTCACAGTTCATGTGGAACTCAGGCAGGGCAGGTACAGCTAGATCCAAACTCTGAGGAAGCGCAGAGGAAAAAACACAATATTAGTATTTACTAATATCACTGAATACTGGCCAGAACACAACTACCGTTGGTAGGCAATGTCCCAGCGCCTGCAGAGTGGTTCCTGAATCTTCTTATACTCCTCCTGGGTGTTGAGCTGATCATCTGCAGCTGGAGCCAATTAGGAGTGATGAGGAGAGAGGAAGGCAGGGTGCAGGGCAGGATCCTTACAGGTTCACAGGTTCCTAGATACTGCAGACCTGCTTGGTGGAGGGCCCTGCGCATGCGAGTGGTGTGAACAGGGAAACCATCCGCGTTCATTGAAATATCTAAACACAAATATAGATCGACGCTTCGATACCATTTATCATGACCACCACAACCGATTACATCACACAGGTCGAACTGGAATGCAGTGGTTGAGTTGATCTCATAGTCAAGGATTAACTTCTGATAAGCAGATTCTAGAAGGCTCCTTCTGGTGACCTTTGTCTGTGTACAGGGCCCTTCATTTTGGGAACATGCAAAAATGTTCACACAAGAAAATGATGACAGTTGCCAAGAGAATTATGGACCCAAACATCAGGGTAGTTTTCCAAGGATGTTGGAACAGGTTCATTGTTACAAACATGAGTTAAACAATTACAAGAATCAAACCAGATGGATGGATAGATGGATGGATGACAGCAAGTTGGGAGGCCCTTCTTGGCAAGGGGTCCTTAGTAGCTCAGCGGTATGTTGTTTCTAAACCACGGAGTTCTCTTCATGTGTGTGAAAAAAGTCTCTATATCAGTAGTCTGTGACTGATACTTATGGTATAAGAATTGTCTCTTTATGTATGTGTGTTGATGCCCTGTAAAGAAATTTCAATAGTTCAGTTTGTTTGTGTCAGGTCACTTGTCCTGACAAAGTGAGGAGGGGGAAAAGTGGGATGCCGCCTCACCTAGGCAGTTACCTAGTGAGTGTGCTGTCCTAGTCCTGCTAGGTTTGGACTTGACCTAGTGGACTGCTGCCTCAGCTGCCCGTTGGCACTGAGTGACTCTTCAGGTACTTAGGTACCCTGGTCCTCCCTTTTGCCATCCCTCTGATGGGGTGTGTGTGGGGGGGGTCCTTTAAACAGCTTGCAATGGGATGCATGGATCCAAGTGGCTCGTTCAGCCACCTTAACAGCTGTGTGGGTTGGCAACAGCACCTGGAAAGGGCCTGTCCACCTTGGGGAATTCTACCTTTTCTTCCTGAAATATTTAATCATAACAAAGTCTCCAGGGGTTACGTTATGCAGTTGTTTCTGAGCTAGGCTGGGGAGTCCTCCCTGGACCTGAGACCTGAGGGATTTTAAATGGTTAGTCATTTCAATGCAATAATTAGCATGTTGTGATCACAGTGTTTCAGGTCATTAGTTGGATTTGTGGTGGGTCCTGTTCCTAGATTTGGTGGTGCTGCGAACAGAATTTCAAAAGGGCTGAGATTGTGTTTGGCCCTTCAGCACATGCACATGTACATCAGTGCAATGGGCAAACACGTAACCCAGTTGAGTTTTGTCTCGTTACAGATTTTTGTCAGTTTGTTTTTTAATGTCCCATTCTCTCTTTCTACTGCTCCTCCACTCTGTGGGTGATACGTGCAATGTTTAGTCAGATCAAAGTAAAGTGTGGTGGACACTTCTTCAAGTATCTGATTAGTAAAATGTGGACCGTTCTCATAGAAAAATTTAGCAACTGTGCTGGCTGTGGCATGGTTTGTGGGGAAAGCTTCCACCCATTTGGAAAACATGTCTACTATAACCAAGCAGTATTTTTTGTTCTGAACAGGTGTTAGTTCAATAAAGTCAATCATCAAATGTTGAAATGGTGCTGTAACAGTTTTGGGAGCTCCTGGAACTGTTGTTTTTATTGTTTTTGAAACATTGTGAGTGGCACACACGAGACAGGAGTCACAATGTTGAGTTGCTGTTTTTGAAAAATTTACCGTAAACCAATCAGCATTAATCTGTCTTAGCATTCCTCCCTTTGACACCTGATCCAAAGAATGTGTCAAAACAGCAAAGGAGGGGAAAAAATGTTTTGGTAAGCATGGGTTACCATTTGGGCCAATCCAGATGTTTTCAGTAAAAACACAGCTGTGCTTTTTCCATTCAGCTTTTTCACTCGCGTTGGCAAATCTTTGCATGTCAAAAACAGAGAATGGTGAGTCAGGTTCTGTCTGTGTGTTTGTCAGAGTGTGAGTGTGCACTGAGGTGGAACAGGCTGCATGCTTTGCAGCTTCATCAGCCAAAGTGTTTCCTCTTGAGACAAAGTCAGTCTTGGATGTGTGTATTTAATTGCATTTAATGACAGCCACTTGTGATGGGAGGGTGATAGCGTGTAACAGGTCAGCAACAAGTTTGTGATTGAGTATGGGCTGTCTGTCAGAGCGTAGGAACCGTCTGTGCTTCCACAGAGCTCCAAAGTCATGAACAACATGTAGTGAACTAAGCCTCAGGTCAAATCTGGCCCTGAGGGCCTTCCTGGGACAAGAACTGTCATTTCATTGATTTGAGTCCAGAAACACAAAATCAAGTCCATCCAGAGACTTTCTAAGTGTGTCCTGCACTGATCAATTGAAAGAACACTCTCTTTTTTTATTATCATTACTATTTTACAAATGTCTTGATAATCAAAGTGTGTTTAGTTCAAACCATTTTAAATGTTGAAGTGAACTACTCATTTTAAATCAACTGTGAAACAGTATAAATGATTTTTAATCCTCATTCAAAGTAGAAATCAAGTTAATGTTTGTTACAAGAGCAATTATGCATTTTGATTTTCTGTCTGAAAATGAGCAAGTGTAAGTCGGTCAAAAGTCAAGTTTCGGTCAACTACATGTTTACTGGAAAGAAATGTCATGTTTAACTTTTTCAGACAGATAGAAGTAGAACTGGCACCGAAAGTCTCGGTTTCTTCAAAACATCTTCTGTCTGTTCTTAAACAATCTAATCTTTTTCCTTGACTTTTAATAACCTCTTACATCACTAAAACACACCCCTGATTAGCTCTTTCAGCCAATCAGGACTTCCCAAATGAACCGGAAACAGAACTCTTTAAATGTCGACACTTCCTAGTTCCAACCAGTGCGGTGGGAGAGCAGTTCAGTTCGGAGAGCAGAACCGAACAGAAAAGTTGCTGGAGAGAACAGGAGGTTCCAGACATGATCCGAAGTTCTTTCGAGTCTTGTGGGAATTATGGAATCTTCCACATCTGAGTGGAGCCTCTGACGGACTTACTCCTCATGTGAGTCCACCCGTGAGGTGAACGTGTGTCAAACGAAGTTCCGTCACTACTTCGGACGATTCACAGCTGTTCCTACGGAGACGCTGGAAAGGTGGCGTTAAATGGAACTCCGTACCAGTGGAGACATCTTCTACAGGTAAAGAGTCGATTTCCACTACCTAAGTGTACCGAGGGGAAGCTGGGATCGAATGTAGAGTGCCGTTCTGATACCGACACATATTCCCTCATCCATCTTTTACTCTCCATTTAAACTTCATTTCCCATCTTTAAAACTCTTCTACCTGCCAGTAATTAATCCAGATATTTTCAGAAATGTCTGTTGTAAAGCTTGAATCCAGATACCATGGCCGTATGGTCTCTGATTATAAAGCTAATTAATTAAGCTGTTGTTGAAATCAATGTTGCCAAATTAATGTAAATGTTTGATGTTAAACTTTGATTCTGTTAATAAATGACCGCATTCATTTTTGATGGGTCAAAGAAAATTAACATCTCACGTCACATTTAATCATTCAATGCACGATAGAACTCAGTCCAGAAAAATGAAAGAATCCGTTTAATTTATGGATAATATCTCACAGATATATGTTCATTTACAAACACCAAATACGTACCTGCTGTCAGTGTAAATATTTACTTTCATCCCTTCAGACAAAACACAAGCACGTGTGAGAGCAATCAGTTCACAGGCCTGTGCTGAACATGATGATAAGGGTTGTGCCTCAACTGTGTGTGTGTGATTTATGACAGCATAACCACTTCTTATCTGGCCTGTTTCAGGGTCACATGATGCAGAGCCATCCACAAACAGATCCCAGTCTGGACTGTCCAGTGGGTGTTGTTGTTGGTCAGGCCTGGGGGTGCAGACAATTTCCAACTCAGCAATACAATCATGACGTGTACCATCTTCAGTTGTGGGTAACAATGTTGTTGGATTCAAAACATTACAGCGTTGTATGGTGATATTGGGCATGTCCAGCAGAGTGGTGTGGTATTTCAGCCAAAGTGCTGTAGAGAGGTGAGCAGTTTTTTGTTCATTCAGAATTTGTGTGACAGCGTGGGGAACGAGAAGGGTCAGATCAGAATATCCCACAATGTCTCGGCTAGCAAGGACCGCTTTCTCAGCTGCTGCCACAGCGTGCAGGCAGAATGGCAGACCAGCTGCTACTGGATCCAATTTGGATGAAAAATAGGCTACCGGTTTAAATTTGTCGCCATGTTTTTGGAGCAAAACAGAAGTCATGCAGCCACCACGCTCATCCACAGCCTGAATGAAGGGGCGTGTTGGGTCTGGAATTCCAAGGGTGGGTGTTTGCTGCAGCTGCTTTTTCAGCTTTTCAAAGGCCCGCAGAGCCTCTGATGACCAGGTCATGTGAGAATTCATTTGGAGGCCTTGTTCATGACAAATTGTACGCAGCAGAGTCTCCATCTCGGCATAATTTGGAATAAAATGCCTACAGTAACCACAAAGTCCTAGGAAGGACATTAGCTGTTTTTTAGTCTCAGGACGAGGCAGTTTAACTATGGCTTTAACAAGTGAATCTGCAATCTCCCTACCTTCTGCTGAGATTCGATGACCCAGAAATGTCACAATGGGCTGCACAAACTGCAGTTTAGACAAAGATGCTTTATGTCCCTGCTCAGCCAAATACTAAAGCAGGTGAACAGTGTTTTCTTTATAGGACTGTTCAGAAGGCGTGGCCAATAACAGATCATCAACATACAGTGTGAAACTATCAAGGCTGTCATTCAATGCCTGATGAAAAATAGTGGGTGACTCACAATAGCCTTGGCAGAGGCGAGTGAACGTGTAAGACCTCCCCAAAAACTGGAAGGCAAACCAAAATTGGCTATCTGGATGCACAGGGACACTAAAAAATGCATTTGCCAGATCTATCACTGAAAAATGTGTGGAGCCTGATGGAATTTGTGACAAGAGCACATAAGGGTTTGGGACAATAGGGGCACGAGCCTGTACTGCAGAGTTCACAGCGCTCAAATCTTGAACAAACCGCCACTCATCTGGTGGTTGGGGCCTAATTTTCTTCACAGGAAAAATATGTGTTCTGACAGGTGATGATGGGCAGGGGACAATTACTCCAGCTTTCAGCAAATAGTGGAAAACAGGAGTAATTCCCTTTTCTACATCAGGTTTGAGAGGGTACTGAGGTATTTTAGGCCTGTGAGAGGATTTTGGTGTAATTTCAATGGGCTCCTGGCCTTTAATTAATCCTACATCATTCTTAGTTTGAGCACACAGATGTGGGGGGACCTCTGCCAATTCAGGGCTGTCCAAAGACAATGTGGACATTGTTAGTCATGCATTATTGTCAATGACTTCCTTTGTAGGTCGCACTGTCAACATGTGACAAAAAATCTTGTCTGTACATGTTGAGAGAGTATGAGAAAAAACAGCTGTCACGTGGTTCCCAGTCTGGGGCAGTGTGTGCTCTGAGTGCTAAAGGACCCAGAGAACGCCACTGTGAATCAGATGGTTTAGCCAGTGAAACATGTGGGAAAGAGTCAGTCACTGTGAAATAAGGTGTTTGATGTGTCACCTTGTCATTCAGAGTCAACAAAACGTTGGTTACATACTGTAACCCCAGATTCTATGAGTATAGGCGTAGCCCTTTAAGGCCTTCGCTTAGTGGGTTTATCCCGTTATGCGGAGCATAAGCACTGAAAAATTTAGTCCACGCCCACCTGCTGTGTGGGCCCCACCCGGTCCGTATAAATTACGTTAAGAGCGGGAAATCGGCTCCCAAATAGCTTTTTCTTCAGCCATTTAGGAGCCAGTGAGGCCCGACGCTTAAAGGGCTACGCCTATACTCATAGAATCTGGGGTTACAGTACGTAACCAACGTTCTATTTCGTATAGGCTTCGCCCTTTAAGGCCTTCGCTTAGTGGGTAAAGGGCAAAGAAGATGTGGTCCTCGCCTCACTGGGTCCATTCGAACACAGTATGAAGCAGAAGCTTGCCCAAAAAACGTCTTGTCACTCAGCTCCCTATGTGCGTAATTACGCATTGCGTAATTATGTGAGCCATGCACAGACGCATGTTGTGTAACTATGCATTCATGGCTGAGCAGTATAGACAGATTAATAATAACAAATGACTGATTATTAATCAAATGAACTGATTGGTAACAATAGTCATGAACTGATTAGTGACAATAGAACCAAAATAACAGACACAACTTGTGACTGATAACACATCTCACACTGTGAAGCATGCAGACAGATGTGAGCTTAAACAGAGTTCCATGAAAACAACAATATTCATTCTGTAAACACTAAGGACAGAATGTGTCATGGAACGGGCCGTCACATCACGTAGATAAGAGCGAATGAATGAGCAGGGTGTTGACCACGCAGTCGCAGTGCAAAAATCCTGCATTGTCATACCATTATGCAAGGCAGTCGAAGATGCGATACCCCTGGTCGAGTGCGCCCTGAGGTTGACAGGAGGCTCTAAAAACTGATGCTCTGTAGGCTTCAGAAGGAGGCCTCACACAGCCAGTGAGACAAGCGCTGGGTGGATAACAGGCGACCTGCAGGTGCATCTCTATAATGCACAAACAGATGTTGAGTTTGGCGCATTACAGCCGTGCGCACTATGTAACCCGTCAACGCCCGCACCGGACAGAGAAGATGGAAAGATGCTTCTTCTTCTGATCTGTGGGGAGGAGGGAAAAACCCCTCCAACGATATCGCTCTTGATTTAAAAGAGCTCGTGATGTTTTTAGGCATGAAAGCTGGGTTTGGTCTTAAATCAGCTGAACCACTGTCAGCCTGAATTCTGAGACATGACGGAGCAACAGAGAGGGCAGATGAATCACTCACCCTCTTAGAGGATGTTAAAAGCCAACAGCAGGGCTGTTTTAAGAGACAAGAATTTAATTTGAACCTGATCCAGAGGCTCAAATGGAGCTTTGATCAGGGCTCGCAGGACCAGCGTTAAATCCCACTGTGGCACAAGTGGGCGTGAAGCAGTCCTGCGTCTCTGTACGCCTTTTAGAAACCGCTTCATCAGCGGGTGATTAAAAGCTGTTCTGTCTACGAACCCTTTGTGGCAGAAAGAGATGGCTGCAGCGTACGTTTTAATCGTGCTGAAATGCCAACTTCCTGTCCATCAGCTGTGTAGAAAGACAGCACGCCGCCTAATGGGCATGAGGTGGCCTCTACACCTTTCTCTGTACACCAGCGCTGAAAAAAAACTGTCTACTTTGATGTGTACAGCGCTGTGGTAGATGCAGCACGTGAATCCTGGATTGTGCGCACTACCTCCTGTGGGAGACCCATCCTCTCTAAGCGGAACCGCTCAGTGGCCGGACCCACAGGTGCTGGCCTATTTCTGGGTAACTCCTGATCGCTCCCCCTGGAGGAGAGCGTCCTCCTTTCATGGCAGTTTCCACGGGCGCCCCGACAGCAGGCGTTGTAGGGCTGAGAACCATGGTGTGTTCACGAGCTCGGGTGCCACCAGGAGAGCTGTCAATCCCTCCTCCTGAACTCGGTTCAGGAACCGTAAAATCAGAGGAGGTGGAGGAAACACGTGTAGAAGTGTTTTGGACCATGGACTGTGGGCAAATGCATCCATCCCCAGTGGTGGTTTGTCTCGCGGTCTCAAGGAAAACCATAGTTGACACTGAGCATTCTCTCGTGTCGCAAACAGGTCCATAGCTGCTTTGCCAAATTTCTGCCGCGTCTGAGCCATCAGGTCTGGAAGGAGAGTCCAGTCCCCGTGACGTGGGCCGCCCCTGGACATCATATCTGCCCCTTTGTTCAGAACACTGGGTATGTAAACTGCTCTGATGGAGAGCAGATTTTGGTGAGCCCAACACAGTAGCTTTCGCGCAATGTGTAATATCTGGACTGAGCGTATACCCCCCTGCTGGTTTATGTACGCAGCAGTCACCTTGTTGTCTGTGTGAATCGATACATGTTGATTCTGTAGTACGGGAGCAAAGTGCTGAATCACATTCAGCACCGTGAAACACTCCAAAAACATTTTTGTGGGCTGATGTGTGATGGGGCCACAGCGCCCCTACTGTTTGAGATAGGCATGTCCCCCCCCAGCCTGACAGCGACGCGTCCGTGAAGACTGACACGTGACGTGGGTCTGCTGACGGAGGCTCCCTCAGACAGAACCAGGGTGTTTCCCCAGTGTCGGAGGTCTGCCCTCATGGAGGGAGGAACAGTGATCATCCGTCTCTTTGTTTTACTGGATCCACACGCAGACGCACAAACCACCTCTGGTGGCGTCTCATGGGTAAAAAACCCAGCGGGACCACTGTGTGAACTGATGACATCATTCCTAACAGCTTCATGACAGGGACAGCTGTTACCACTCTGCCAGGTCTTACGTGGCGGAGCTGGTCTCTTAAAGTGTCGATTCTCGTTTGTGATAAACGAGCCTTCATGGTGGTTGAATCTAACTCCACTCCCAGATAAACAATTGTCTGGGCCGGGAAAATCGAGCTTTTCTTCCAATTTATGGCAAAAACTCAGATTTGACAGGTGTGATGTCGACACCTGGGCTTGCATCACTGCTTCCTGTCTGGAGCATGACCACCACAGCAGGTCGTCCAGGTAAAACAAAACTCTCATCTCTGCTCTGTGTAACAGATGCAGGGCTGTCTCCACACACTGAGAACGTACGAGGCGCGAGGGAATACCCGACCGGCAGCCTGTTATGCTGATACTTCATCCCCTGAAAGGAGAAAAAAACGCAGGAATTTTCTGTGTTTTGGGATGATCGGTATGCGTTTCTCTGGATGTTGTTCAACAGCTGTCTGGTTGACAACATGTGAAAATGGTCTGTCCATGATCGCCTTGTTAAAACTGACAGATCCAAAATCGGTCTCATCACTCCGGTTCATTTGGGAACCAGGAAGTAACGTGAGTAAAACTCTGTGTTTTCCTCTCCGTTGGGAACCCTGGAGATTACTTTTATCAGAAGCACTTGGACTTCTGCATTTAGGGATGAGATTTGGTCTGGTGATGACAGGACCGTCTCTATAACTCCTCCGAACGGAGGGGGTCGGGTTGCAAACTGTAACTTGTAACCATTTGCATAACCCCCTGTCCATCCATCTGACCGGCGAGCATAATTTAGCCACTCTATGTAACGTTCGTGGAGTGAACGTGCGTTTAAGTGATGCATCATGTTTTGTACGGCTGTCACCAGTCCGCCCCTCAACCGCCGTCATGTGTCGCAGGAATGTCTTCCGCGTGACCCAAGGCGAGGCTTCCTCGAAAAAGGCTCTGAACGCGCCCGTGCGCTGCGTTCGGACTGCGGACCAACCTTCATGTACAGGTGGGCCGGTGTGTGCTGAGGCGAAGCGTGTGACAGCTGATGACGCCGTGGGGCTGCGCGTTCAACGTCGCTGTGCGAACGTTGAGAGGCGGAGGGCGTGACTTCATCTACACCGTGCTGTTGGAGTGAAGGCTGCGAGCCCCGCGGGAGCACACGTTTTCTCTGGAGGGACGCGGGACGCTCTCTCTGGAGGGATGCGCGCCGCTCTCGCTGGAGGCGGGACTCGTCACCGGGTTCGTTCAGCTGTCTCACGCTTATGCTGCCGTAAGCTGCCGAGTGTTGAGACGCGATGGGTGACGGCTGCTCGCGTTTGCATCGGTGAGGCGTGTGTTGCTCTTGTGAGAGCGAGGACCTCCACCCGACCTGGCCTACGGTCCCACATTTATACCGATGTGAGCCGGTGAGCGCCGGGCAGCTGTGTGTGTGCGCCATCATCAACGCAGCGCCGTTGGATGAAGACTGTTTTCATCGCACGAGTGCGCGTTTGACACCGCTTGGGTGAGGATCGTGCAGCTCGGATTGACAACGAGTTAATTCGCTTACCATTGTGTCGTGATCGACTCGTCATGTCTTGGAGCGGCGGTGAGTTTAAAAAACCTTTATTAAAGGACACCGGCTCATTATGTGTGGAGGATGTGTGCACAGCCGCTGTGAGTTCATCCGAGCTTACAGACTGGCTAAAAACAGACACTTCGATCATTAAATGATGATTTATTTCAACTTTCGTGTCACTTTTACACACACCCTCCGTAGACCGTCATTTTTTAAAACTTCTCCCCTTTGAGCTCTGCGATTGGTTTGCCCAGAGCGCTGTCTTGCAGGCTATCTCTGGGGAAACGCTGAACTGCAGGTTGCCGGGATGAAGAGGGCTGGATTCTGATGGGCGGGGCTGGTGGTGGAGCTGAGCAAGACGACGCCGCCATGGCCGGGATGAGCCGCGCGGCTTGATGAGGTGACGCACGGCCTCTGGCACCTCCTCCGACTGCTTCGAGTTCGCCAGCGTGGTTTTGAAGCTGCTCCCGAACAGCGTGTCCGCCGTGATGGGGCCCTCCATCAGGTCTTTGTGCAGTTTCTCCGGCAGCAAGGGGGAGTGACAGAGCTAAGTGGATGTTGAATCATCGTCATCCACGCTGCAATCCTGGACAGGCAAACCGTAGAAGAGGCACACATACTGAGGATGGCGTTGGCTGCCTTACAGAGGGAGCTCTTGGTCTCCTAAGGCAGGTCTGCAGCCTCCAGCTCCCACATGCTAAATGCTAACAGCGCCACATTGTTGCTAGCTGCGGCTGCCTGAAAAGCACATTGATGGGCTCGATTGGAGAGCGTGGTCACCGTCTGGTCGTGTTTCCCAGCAGGGACGGGACGCTGCTCCAACCTGGACAGCGTCGCTCCGAAAGCTTCCGCGAGGCTTGGCTCAAGGGGGGTTACCGAGGGATAGCCCCGCTCAGTGAACTCCTCCACTCTTGTGATGGGTGCGGACTGGAGACCGGCTCCCCCAATCTACCAGGAAAGAACCATCTGTGGCCTCGCCCGTAGGATGTCCTATTGGAACACAAGGCCATATGGATCAAGACGGTGGGCTGGAATGGAGCCCGGTAAACAACCTTCCCGCCGCATCATCCGAACTGGCGGGAAAGGCGTGGGACGTAGAAAAAAAGGGGTCCCATTATGTCAGCCTCCTCTTGGGTTACGCCGGGCAACCCCTGAGGGCGCCGTCGGCCGGGAGCAGTGTGATCGCCGATGCGAAACGAGGTGGGATGGGGTGAGCATTCACTCAGCCACCCTCCACCGACACTACGCTCTCCAGGAGGGAATGAGCAGCGGGGGGCTGCAGCTGAGCGCGCCTGTCCCGGAGGAACCATCCGATTCGCTCCGAGGGTCGGCGATAAGAGGAAAAAATTACAAGATGGCATTGTCCAGCGTGTAGTGATCTGTCACTGAGAAATATTCCTCGGCGCTTACCTTGAAATAAGACTGCTCGTCAGCTTCTCCTCGGGGAGGAGAACTCACCGGACGACCGGAGGTCGACTGCCGGGCCAAGCATCCTTAACAAAGGTTGGTCATTTACAAAATTTTCCTTCTTTGTTCTTCTGACAGTGCTATTTTAGCTCGCTGAAGAAAAAATGGGAGCCGATTTCCCACTCTTAACGTAATTTATACAGACCAGGTGGGGCCCACACAGCAGGTGGGCGTGGACTAAATTTTTCAGTGCT
>NC_056500.1:52110963-52123413 GCF_014905685.2 Nematolebias whitei | reverse complement strand
TTTTTTTTTTTTTTGGTCTCTCAGTCTGGTTAGGATCCTGTCGAAGCCGATCCTCTCCGATGGAGAACCAGAACGTCCTCCCACTCAATGTCCTATAGGAGGTTTGGAGGAAGAATACAATGATTCCCAGTGATCAGCCACCGTCCTGGCTTCCAGCGAAGTGGACGGACCAGCGAAAAGGACCTGTTCGTGATGCCAAATTGTAGAAGTATTTATCAAACTTAGAGTTCAATAAATTTAGCAGACTGAAAGAACTTTTAGTTGGTTTTAATTTCTTTGCTGCAAAGGAGAACAGTACTGCATGAAAACCTCAGTGAGTTCTGAAAATACAGTGTTAAGCTTACACATTTATACAGTCCTTCACACGTCATAAAACTCTATTCTCACATTCCTGGCCCCATAGGGCAGTTGACAGGTTCCATATGGTGGATCCTTTGCCTTAAGGGCTTAAATACAAAACCAAGAACAAGACAAACAGTTCCTTGTTGGTCGGGTCAGGCACATCCCTATTGCAGTGATTTTATGTGCGAGCAGTATCTGGGAACCAATATTCTGATGGCTTCACATGTTCAACAAGGACCCTCTGACTTCCTGCCCCATGGTGTGATGAGAACGTGCACTAACAATCATGTTGTCCAAATTTAGGTAAAAATATTGCATGTTGTTAAAAGATAGAAATTGACATTGATATTCGTTTCTATCAGAAAATAAAGGTCAGTTATTGTTATAAGTGCTCTCTACATCATGTAAGATAGTGCTACTGTTTACTGTTTACTCGGCGCACCGACCCTTCCCCTTCCTGGACACCACGCTGGCAGACCTGGGCATCCAGGAGTCGGACGGGAAGGAGCGGGTGGTGTGGGTCGACACCAAGAAGACGCAGGTGAAGAACAAAACGGGGAAGCTGAAGGAGAAAGAGACCACCGTCCTGGAGGTTCGAGTGAAAGCTCAGAAACCCGGAGACAAGCAGCTGCAGGAGGTGCTGTACAGCACGGAGGCCCACACCGACCGCTCCTTCTGCCGCACCGGGATCAACATTCAGCCCTGGAAGCAGAGCCGCACAGGATGAGCGCTGCGCTGCGCTGCGCTGCGCTGCGCTGCGCTGCACGGGAGCTATACATTTTTCAAACAACCAATTCAAAATCTGGCCCAGAGGACCAGATTTAACTTTTTTAGATTTTTCTACCTGGATTATTGAGCATGCATCAGGATAGAGGCAGATAGATTTTCAAGAGATGGAAATGGCTATCAGAGAGCTCAATCTGAGCTTTATTTGTCTATGTGTAATTTGAGATGGAGAACTTTACAATTGGATTTGCTATTTGGGAAATTGGATTTGTTATTCAGATGACGGTTTCCGTTAAGCACCCTGAGACAACTTTTTGTGTGATTTAGAGCTATAAATACGTAAATGAAAAAATAATAACAGGATTTAATTGGATTGATTTATTTTTAAGCTAATCTTAAATTAAGAAAAAGTTGAACTGAGTGAGTTCTTGAATCAGGAGGGATGTTCTGATGACACATAATGTACGATTGTTCATATAGGTTGCTGAAACCCACAAGCAAGTTGCAGTTTGACATCTGGGATTGGTTCTGAAATACGCAGTAGTAGATCGCATGTGTATGGTCGATGAAAAACTAGGCTGACAAGAACTTGTGACTTCATGAGACCACATCCTGTTCTGCTACAAAACAACAACAGAATAATCTAAGTCTGGAGAACATGGACTGAACCGAAACAAAATGCTTGTGTCTGTGGACCTACAATTTGTCCAGGAGGGGGAGCTGGACTAACATAATGATGAACTCTTGAACTCTGAACTTGCAGTATCTCCAAAGTCACACTGGAGAAAATCTGAAGCAAAATGTCACTACACGTCTGGATTTGAGTGTCGACGTTTGCATGCGATGTATGACGGTGCGTTCACTCCGGATCCAAGATGGATGCTGCATCTTGCTTTGACATAAATGCACCCACATAGATACACTTTTCAAACATTACAGCAAAATTTTGGTTTTGAAATGTAGTTTTGTGATCACTAGAACACCTGCCTGGTTCAATGGCTTTTAGACAAAAACAAGAGATATATAATTTTACAACTTTGTATCAAAAATGAATAATGCTACCCCTGAACAAATTATAGGCTCAATGGGATTTACCTGTATAAATAAAGGTTGATTGATAGGCTTTTCCATTGGGTTCACTTTGTCTTTACAGATTAGACTCCAGGAGTCATAAGGACTCAGTGACAAGAAAGAGAAAATGATGTTTGTATTTTTTTGGTTAACAAATGTTGGTCTGCAATATGAGCTGGAAAATCTGAACTGTGGTTGATCTCACATTTCCTACAGAGCGCTAATTTGAAAAATAAATACATAAATACATTATCATGTACAGGAGATGATTTGGTTCACACATAAACAGTATTTTGGTCAAATACAAAACAGGAATCTTATTAACCAATAACCAAAACGGGAAAACTTTACTTAGATGTTTCTGAAACAGGACACACTGGCGTACTGTTTCAGAAAAATGGGGGAGATATATAGTGATTGATGTAAAGATTTTATAGATTTGCCTTGCTAGAAATTTAAAATGAGATTATCGACTTCAATATACAAACCTTTACAACAAAACAGTACACACTTACAATACAATAATAAGAAAAAAAAGAGACACGGCATCTCTTGGTTCACTGTTGATTTTTTGAGAAAATTTAAGGATGCTTCATCATTTGTGTAAACAAGAGATTTTAATGACCAAAGAATCTCACTTTCATGTGTACAGGACAGTTCTCTTAGGGGGACGCCCCTCTATAGACCCCTGTAAGACTCTGTAAACCTTTGTAGATTTTTTAGACCTTTTTAGACTTTTTTTAGACCCAGGAGAACAATGAAAATGTCAAGTCAAGTCAAGTCATCTTTATTTGTAGAGCACAATTTAAAACAGATCAACTGTTATCAAAGTGCTTAACAGAAATGTAGCAAAACATAGGCAGCAAAACAAAAACATCATACAGAATTAAAATTACTGGAGCAATAGCACACACTAATGATCACACTAAGGAAAAACAAGCAGTAAAAATAAACGTCAATCATAAAACAACAGAATTTAAAATGAGGTACACAGAACAAAATAAACTAACTCACACCGTATTAAACGCCAGAGCAAACAGGTGCGTTTTAAGGAGGGATTTGAACATCAGGAGGGAGGAGGCCTGCCTGATGTTGAGGGGCAGGTTGTTCCACAGGTTGGGACCTCTGACTGAAAAAGCTCGATCCCCTCGGAGCTTCAGGCGTGATTTTGGAACGACCAAAAGAAGCTGGTCCGATGATCTCAGGGCCCGAGACGGAACATATGGTTCCAGGAGCTCGGAGAGGTAGAGGGGTGCGAGGCCATTTAGGCACTTATATGTCAGGAGGAGAATCTTGAAGTCGATTCTGGATCGCACAGAAAATGTGGTGGATCTATGTTTTTAGATATATTTAACTTGACTTGACTTTACTTGACTGGACTACCAAGAAATTAATTGAGTTTTCATGTATAGAGTGTTTTAACCACATTTTTATTATGATCACATATTTGTTCTGCCTAAACAGATCTCCAGAGGAGCTACAGCAGAGCTGGATAACTGATTCTGATTTCCTTTTATTTGTTCTAGCTCCATCAAAAAACTCGATGTTTGATGTTGTATTGTATTGTTTTGAAAGAAAATATATTTTTTGCGCATGCGTTTAATAATTTTTTCCTATAGACAGGAGGAGGTAAGACAAATAAATTTATCTTAACTAAAAACTAACATCACTCATGCCAAATATTCACCACTAAAAAACATTAACTTTCTGATTCTGATTACTAATTTTCACTGCATGTGGTAATAACACAAAATGTCTTTGATTTCTATATTTTCTTGTGAAAAATAACTTTGCTTCTTCTAAGAAGATCCAGAGTAAGGACTGTGGAGAATGTAACATATCCTTTTTTTTTAGGTTCAGGTTTCTAAACATGAAAAGAGATGAAAGTACAAATGAAATGTGATTTATTTTGTTCTATAAAACTACTACAGTGTAGAAGTAATAATGAAATATTTTATTTTGACAAACCCCTTTAGTGAAAGAGACAGAAAATACAGTTACATGCCTTAGAGGGCTGCATTTGGACAAAACACAGGGAATATCATATGACCTACAAAAGTAGACAGAAAAAATTAAAAAGATCTGAAGACAGATGCCCTAGACAACAATGCAGGAGATGTTTGTAGATTTTGTATTACAGGTGGCGAGTGAAAGGAAGACAGTCTCTGGGTCCAGCAACTGCTCTCACCTGAGAGAAGAAACACAGAAATACAGGTACAAAACATATTTTGAAAAATTCAGAACCTTGGTGTCAGGCTTTCATTCACAGGTGACAAAACAGAAAGAGAGAGAAGAACCCTGGGAGGTCCCACACACTCGGTGCTGCTGAATGTCATCATAAGGAAGAGGAAGGGACTGAGGTGGACCGGACCTCATCAGGTGGTTGAAAGAACATCACACGCCAGCAGAGGAGCCAAACCCGTTGGGATCAATCTGGTTGATGAAAGCCCCCACTTTTGTCAGGACAGGTGACCTGACTGACCTTCCAATGTATCGAGATGACTGGAGCCACCCCCAGAAAAGCCCCATTATACCCCCTTTTTTGCCCCACTTTATTGGCCTGGTAAGACAGTCTGGGAAAGGAGACCGGAGTCTCCAAGCCCTGACACACATTCCTGAAAAACCTGAACTGAACTTATACCCCCAAAGAAAAACGACAAGATGGACACACTGATTTTAGGCCTCCCCAGTGCACACACATCCCTAGAAAAGTTTAAAACATACTGATAACAGAGACTCTCACACACATGAAGAAATCTCTGCGGTCCTACAAAATTCATCACCGCTGAGCAACAAAGGATCCCTCACATGGGAGGGCCTCCCGACTCTTCGAAGCTGCTTTTTATTTGGTCATTTCAGGAGAACAAAGTACAATAGTTTTATTCCCAGAACTAATAGTTAAAATAGTCACAATGCTTTACACTCAGACCTAAAAACCTGTTCTAGCTTTATTATTTTAGATTAGTTTAAAGTGATGATTTAGTTATCTTTTGTAGTTCATAAAAAAAACTACTGCTCGCTCATAAAGAGCCCACATAATTCTCTTTTTGCTTGGTTTTTGTGTGATTTTTCATTTCCTGCCTTTGATTTACTTGTTCCAGGGCCCACAAGCTGAGAATCCTGAGTGAACCTGTGAAATTCAGGGTCACCGTAAGAGAGGGCCTGGGGTGATGACATGTTTTCCTCCTACGCTCTTACCATCAGCCCTGGGGGTTTTTTCCATGTCATTCCCACAGAATCTTCAGTTAAACGTGACGCCCACATAAATTTATAGTTTGCATATGGTAAAACTTAGTTGTAAATAATAAACAGTAGGGAATGTTGGATAAAATTAAAATGTTATCATTTAAAACTGCTTTTAGACTTGTTACTAGTTGTTTAAACTCCAGTCGTGTAAACTGAAGAACAGACAGAGTTTTGTTCTCAGCTTCATGCGTGTGTGCAGCAAGATCAAGAACTTGGGTTTTTAAACAACCATGATGTTATTCAGATCTGACCTCGCTATTTCGGCTATCCCGTTCTGTAATCAAACCGTCTGTTTAGTAATCTTTTGTGTGACTCCGCTGCATTGAAGAAAATCTGTATCTGTTGATTTGTGCCTGTTCCTCACTCCTCCTCCTCTTAAATAAAACACGAGTTTCCCAGTTGGACCGGCGAACTTCTACCTTGATGTTTGGTGAAGGATTTTGGGGTGTTCAAATGACCCGAGCACAGAATTTCAGGAGCACTTCACCTTAGTATAAAAGATTTAATTGAGACAAAGTTAAAGTATGCAGATATTACATATAATCAGAGTGCAGTCTGAGGAACAAAATCAGAGTGAACCTTACATGGTCAATCAGCCGATGTTTGTTCAACCAAACTTTGTGTCTGAGCAAGATTTATAGGTTTCTCATGTCCCGCCCTTTCGGGTTCGGACAGACTTGTGATTGGGTGTCAAAACCTCTTGATGGTATGAGTGACACCCTGTTCAGCCAGTCAGGAGCAGATCTTATCTCCATGGTTTCTCTGAAGGCCCCAGACGGCCTTGCTCATTCTTCTACTAATAAGGGTTGATTTACGAGCTTTATTTTGGAACACAGGACACTTACTCTGGCTCTCGTCTGTGTAAAGCTTTAAAACACGTTTTCTGTGTGTCTGAACTATTATTAATGTGAGAGCATAAATACTCCATCTGTTTTAAGTATAAAGTATATGAATGTTTGTGTTTTAGTGTTATTTATGTTTAATCAATGTGTATGCCGTGTGTCACATTGGTTGGCCCTCACTCTCAGCTGCTCTGCTCAGATGAACAAATAAGGATTGTTTCCTGCTGCACGAACAAGTGTCTTACCTGTCTCTGTTTCCCTCAGAATTATATCAAATGTGAACTTGTATGATTATCCTTAGCACTTGTGAGATTATATATAACATGAAGTAATTAGTGTATGATTATATCCGCACACACCTTGTAGAAAATGCATCATTTCACATCATCAAAGAAATGTCAAGGCTTGTCAAAAGATATAAAAGATATCAAATCCAACATTGGTCAGGTCACGAACTCCCACCTCTGCAGAGGCGCTTATCAAATTCTTACACTCTGTCTTGTGTGAATTCTTTACAAAGGTGTTACGAGGGAAAACCCTTTCAAGGAGAACGAACAGTTCCCGATCGAGACACTAGTCATCCCTGAAATAGTGACCACTGGCCTGATGTTCACATCCTGGACAGAGAGGAACAATGGTTTGAGAGAGGAGTAAAGGAGGCCATCTTTGTGAAAAGAAATTGGCCATCATTAAACAGGGGTGGAGCCTCCGTGTTCAACTGTCCCCCTCTTACAGTGCTGTTATTGCTAGTATCACTCAGCCTCCTGTGAATAGTAAACAGCCATCAGGGTGCTAATGATCCTATGTTAGGCTGATGGTCCTTCTTGATCATCTGAGCAGCTGGTTTTGGTTGTCAGCAACAAACTGGTTGATCCACTCTGAGAAGGTGCTATTTAAGAGACTGAGCTGAATACAGCAACTCAGACTGAGGAAGTCTTTTGGATGAAAGACAAAACATATCTACATTTTTTTTTCTTTTTTTTTTGTTGTTTTTTTTGAATGTCCAGAGGACCAGATTGAACTTATTTAGATTTATAGTGGGTAATGTTTATAGTGGGCAATGTGTGTAGTGGCATGCATCAGGATAACCACTATAAACATTACCCACACATCACCGTCAGCTGCGTAACATTCAGCCAAGCTGATCCATCACAAACACCAAGCTGTCCACACAGCAGCAGTTCGGCTGGTCGCCACTGCACATGCTCGCTGTCCTTCCTATATGCACATCTGCACCTGCAGCTGCAGCTGATCTTTACTTCTAAAGTCCAATACCAAATGCAACGTTTGTCACCACATACACGACTTTCAGCTTTTAGCTCTTTGAGTTTTACCCTAAAAAGGTCAAAGCACATGCAAAATAAATGTTCAGTCTTAATCGTGTACAGGTTTTATTAAAACATCCTGAGACTTGAACCTGTTAATATTTTCTGGGTTGTTAATATAAAAGTTTGATATGTTTACACAATTTACAGTTTACTTTAAAATGATAATTACAGTGTTTGCCTGCAGTTTTAGCTCTGAGTCTCAGAAAGGATCCGTACTTTGTGGAAATGAAACATTGATACCAGTTTATTTTGTTCATCAAGTTTATCATCACACTTATTTGTCATTTACTTTATATCACACTCTGTTAAAGCTTATCTAAAACTGTAATAGCTAAACCCTTTCAGCATCATTGTGTGAAACCTTTTAACTTCCGTTTCTGAAACCCAGCTCCAGAACCAGTCACTGACCACAAACGTACTGTCTGTTTTTTTCTCTGATAAGATTGCAAATGAGGTAACGCCTGTTGTGTCAAAGCAAGATCTGTTACGTGTGAAGGTGTATAAATGAGACTGTATTGCTCATGATTTTAGAGAACACACAAGAACTCTTGGGCTGCGTTTCTGTTCCATGTGTTCTCCCTTCTGCAGAAGAGAAATAAACCTTGTTATGTGTTTTTAACAAAGTTCTCAGTCTGCTAAATTTTATTGAACAACAAAGTTTGATAAAACTCTACAATTTGGCGTCACGAACAGGGTTCTTCGCTGGTCCGTCGACTCGGTGGGACCCAGGACGGTGGCTGATCACCAAGAATCACAGGATTCTTCCTCTAAACCTCTGCTAGTCTTTAAGAGCGAGGGGACATTCTGGTCTTCCATCAGGAGGATTCGACCTCGACAGAATTCAAACCAGACTGAGACAACAAAACAACTACTTAAGGTAAACTGAGAAATTTTTTAATATATAACAGAGTAGGTTTTAAAAATAAAACTGAGGTAGATTTGTATAACATGAATCGAGGTAGGTTCCTGATAAGGGACTGAGAAATAAAATAGTGACAAAGTAGGTTTTAATCATTTAAAACTGAGGTAGATTTGTGAAACCAAATTGAGGTAAGTCTCAGTAGAAAGAGACTGAGCGATAAAACGTAAAAAAATGGGTTTAGGAAATAGTAAAACAGAGGATTACATTCCTTGCGGTCCAGAAGCTGACCGGATGCGCAGACTGCACGGTAATTCAAGTCTCAGTTTTGTCTCACAGTAGCATTCCAAATTTAGTTTTCCAAAAAATGGTTCTTTTGACCCCAAAGAAATTCAAAAATTAGAAGAACAGTTGTTAAGACAGAAACAAAAAAATGTGTAATATGAAGAAAATACCACAGGATATTTTTGTAGCAATGCACAATCATGAGCAAGCGTTTAAAATATGGAAAAACCAGTCCAAATCCCTAACACAAAAAACAGTGTCTAAAATGTACCAAATGACTCAAAAAGTTGAGAAGACAACCAAATTGGCTCTAAAAAAGGAGACAATGACAAATTCACAAAATACTCCAGAAGCTAAGTCAGGAAAAGAAACTAGATCGTTAAAGGACAAATTAAACGTGTCTCTCTCCTCTCTCTCTTTTTCTTCACATAAACCGGAGTCCTGTGGACCTCTGTCTCCCATGGCACAGCTGTACCCCTCTCTGACTGGTTTCACTGACCCACCATCGTACGCCCCACCTGTAATGGCAAAGAAAAAGAAGGAAAAATTACAAGAACTACCCATTAAAGGTCAAGCTCAGCTGCTCCCCCCACCAAAACCCACTTGGGCCCTTGACTCTGATGATGATTTTCAAGGATGTCCACCAGCATCTGATTCAGAGGAAGAAGATGATGAAACCTCACCAGTGTCCTCGCTGAAGACCCCAGCTGATAATAAAGGTCCTGTCACTAGAACCAGTACTAAAGTTGTCACAAGACAAATGGGAAAAATTAAGGCCCTTGAAGAAAAGGCTGAAGCTATAAAAAAGGAAATTGACGACATTAAACAGCAAGGCCTAAAGAAAAAACAAAAAAATGCAGATCATCATTATCTGACCTTCCCCAAGCTGCAGATGGAGTGGACGACCCTGTAGACCTGCTCACCAACCCGATGCTGGAGGTTGGAGGACCGACTGGCCCTCAACTGGTGTACCGTACATGGCCAAAGGCGACCCTGATCGAGATAGCAAGCCAGCACTTGCCTGACCTGGCACAAGGAGGAGCTGCTGTAGCTGCTGACGTAATGGACGTCTAATTGTCAACGTCCAGGCAGATCACAAGGACAACCAACAGTTCTTCACACACGTGGAAAGGATCACAGAACACATCACTGCAGCGTATCCTCAGACCCCAAGCTTCACCACCATCACAGACACTGTTTCAAAGACCAGATGAAGCCCCACAAGACTATGATAACAGACTGCTGCCCATCTTCAGAACCCAATCTGGTATTCCCATCGATAATGATGACTGGTGAGAAGCCCCTCAAGCAACGTCTTTTGAAATTATTTTCTGCCAATCTCTGATGACTGGACTTCTCCCACCAATCCGCAAAGCTGTTCAATCCACCTAGATTGGGTGGAAAACTGGTGTCCGGCTGAATGAGCTTCTCAGACACGCCAGGCACGCCCGGGATCAGCACACAGCTGACCAAACCTCTACCCAGAAGAAAAAACAGAGACAAACTGAAGAGGCTTAGCTCATGCTGCTACAAGCAGCCACACAGATGACACTTAATACAGCTGCCGCTAAATTACCTCACCCACCAACATCCCAGCAGCAACCTGTCCATCCTTATCAAAAGCAAACTGACCCAGCTGAACCTCGTCCTTGTTTCCTGTGTGGAGGACTTGACCATTGGATCAGAGATTGCCTACACAAAAGGAATCAGTGGCGTGGCAGAGGTCGCCCGCCATTCCAGCCCATACCACAGGGCCCGAGGCCTCAGCAGCATGGCCCAGGCCAACAGCAGCCACAAAATGGACAGAACTTTTTACCCAAGCCCAAACCCATGCGGTGGACGTGGTTTGGGGCATCCAGGGTGCAGAGGCCGGAGAGGAGGTTACTCCACCTGACTAGTGTCGGGAGACCAGGACCCAGGACTCCGCACTGCAAGTATCAGCACACACACACACCTGTTTTTCTGTCAGACACAGGCGAGATTATTCCTACATATTATAAATACACCCAGTCAGCGTATCTGAAGTTACCCAAGCTCACAGTGTTGGTTGAAAACGTCCCTGTTAAAGTTCTTGTAGACTCAGGAGCAACACAATCTTTAATCATGAAAAAATGTTTTCTTGACGCTCCACTCTCAGACAAAATTGTACACTCTACAGGAGCATCTGGTCAAGCTGTTCCTGAAGTTGTTACAACTCTCCTGAAAACTATAGATCCATTTGACCAATCATCACATGATCATCAATTTTTGCTGTCAGTCTCCTGCCCAGTAAATTTACTGGCTAGAGACTTGATTCTAAAATTTAGATTGACACTCAGCTGTGGACCTGAAGGTCTACTTGTGTCAAAACAGGAAGAGAATCCAAACACTCTTGTTTCTCTCACTCCTGATTTGTTGTACATTTTTGAATGGTTGTTAACCAACCAAGATCAACAAAATTCTCTGCTCACCATGGCCAGAGACAGACTCCCACCCACAACTTGTCTGAACAACGCCTCCACTGTACTGCTCATGTAACTTCAGAGCCTGTTGATCATTTAGGAGACTCATTTCTGATGACACCCGACACACAACTCACCACTTCGTCCCTCTGCTAGAAACATGACTATTGTTTTTGTTTTGCTGACCCTCAATGACAAGGTGACACCCCAAACACCCTATTTCACAGTGACTGACTCTTTTCCCTCACATTTCTCTGGCAAAACCACCTGACCAACAGTAGCGTTCTTTGGGTTCCCTAGCACTAAAAGCCCACCAGACTTCACACTGGGAACCCCATGACAGCTTTTTCTATTCACCCTCTCTCAATATGTACAGACAAGATTTTTGTCATCTGCTGACTGAACGCCCCACAAAAGAAGTGATTGACAATAACAAATGACTAACAATGTCCACCTTGTCTCAGGACGACCCAGAATTGGCAGCAGTCCCAACACATCTATGGGCACAGACTAAATATGATGTAGGACTCATAAAAGGTCAATAACCCATTCAAATTACACCTAAATCCTCATATCGACCCAAAATCCCTCAGTACCCCCTAAAACATGACGTTGAAAGAGGCATTACTCCTGTTTTTCACTCTTTGATTAAAGCCGGAGTAATTATTCACTGTCAGAAAGTCCACCCCTCTCTTTTAACGTGCCCGTACATCCAGACAGCCAATTTTGGTTTGCTTTTCAATTTCAAGGAAAGTCTTACACTTTCACCCGCTTGTGTCAAGGTTACTGTGAGTCACCCACTATTTTTCATCAAGCACTGAATGACAGTCTTGCTGGTTTTACACTTCCTTCTGATTGTGCTTTGTTACAATACGTGGATGGCCTTCTGTTGGCAACGCCCTCAGAACAGTCTTGTAGAGAAAATAATGTCCGTCTGCTCCAACACTTGGCTGAACAGGGACACAAAGCATCATTGTCTAAGCTGCAGTTTGTGCAAACTACTATAACATTTCTGGGCCATAGAATCTCAGCAGCAGGTAGGGAAATTGCAGACACTCGCGTTAAAGCAATAGTGAAACTGCTACTTCCCGAGACTAAGAAACTGTTTATGTCCTTTTTAGGACTTTGTGGTGTTGTGAAATAATATTGTGTTCTTTGTTGAATCTGACCCCCACTTCTTGTTTTACTTTGAAATTGGCCCATTTCCTGTTTTACTTTGAAGAGGCTCCCACAGATTGATTTCTGTTCCGGTTTACATAATGTAACACGAGGTCTCACACTTTTGATTGGATTGAAACTGGCCAATCCCA
>NC_056500.1:52110032-52110863 GCF_014905685.2 Nematolebias whitei | reverse complement strand
TGGTGTTGATGTGATGATAGGTCAAATGGATCTATAATTTTCAGAGGAGCTGTAACAACTTCAGGAACAGCTTGGCCAGATGCTCCTGTAGAGTGTACAATTTTGCCTGAGAGTGGAGCGTCAGCAAAACATTTTTTCATGATCAAAGATTGTGTCGCTCCTGAGTCTACAAGAAATTTAAACAGGGACTGTTTTCTGAGCGATTGATTTAGATTGATTTTTCCATAGTTTAAATGCCTGTTCGTGATTGTGCATCGTCACGAGCATGTCCTACGGGACCTTTTTCATTTTACACATTTTTTGTTTTTGACCCAATAATTTTTGTTCTAGTTTCTGAATTTCTGCTGGGTCAAATGAACCATTTCTTGGAAAATCAAATTTAGAATGCTACTGGGAAACAAAACTGAGATTTGAATCTCCATGCAGTCTGCGCATCCGGTCAGCTTCTGGACCACAAGGAATATAATCATCTGATTTACTATTTCCTGACCCCATTTTTATAACTTTATTCTCAGTCTCCTAAATGAGACTTACCTCTATTTATTATTAATAAATCTACCTCAGTTTTAAATCAGTAAAACCTACTTTGTCACTATTTTATTCTCAGCCCCTTATCAGGAACCTACTTTGATTTGTGTTATACAAATCTTCCTCAATTTGCTTTCACAAATTTACCTCAGAAATTATTTCTTTTTATTTTCCTACTATTTCTCAATTTCTCATTGGAAATCTACTTCAATTTGTTTCCACAAATTTACCTCAGTTTTAATTGCATTAAAACCTACTTGTCCTTCTTTTATATAAAATTGGGTTTACCTTTTTTTTTTTTTT
>NC_056500.1:52087999-52109932 GCF_014905685.2 Nematolebias whitei | reverse complement strand
CATGCCCGTTCTTATAGGAGCAGGCTGAACTCCGCACATCTTTGACACCCCCTCCACGGAGTCATACTGTTCCCTCGACCCACACTTAAGCTCCAAGCCAGTCTCTATCTTCATCAGCTGTATCCACTTTTAAGACATCTTCCTCATAATCCAAATCGACCAGATCCTCGTGATACAGTGCTGGGTATTCATTATCGCTAGGCCCAAGGCTTTGGGCCTCCTCGTCAGCAGCATCCCAATTATCCACGATCGTCAGTTCGCCAGAGTCGACCTCCCGTGGGTTGCTCACTTGAGATGTTGGATCCCCGGGTTGATGTGCATCCTCAGACGAAGGTGGGGCTGTGTTGGTGACAGGCTGAGAGGATGTTGCCTCCACACTCATGGGAGACTCCACAGGAGTGACGGGCTCATAGATGGGTCGTCCTTCATCTGAATAGACCCATGCATACACTTCCGGCACTCGCTGTGGTCGTTCTTGCGTTGATGCTTGAGGGGCATTTACTGGCCCATCAGGATGAGTTGGGTCCAGAAATGTTCCATCTGGGGTTATCAGGCTTGGTAGGTTGGAATCTTCAGGGCCGGTAGGATCATACGGAGCAGTGTTCGTGGAGTTGGTCGGACTAGGTGGGCCAACTTCAGTGCTCACGAAATGATTGAGATAGGTTTCCAATTGGTACAGTTCTGGACACTCCAGGGTGAGAAGGGTGGTTCAGGAGATATTGCCCTTACTTCCATGGGCTCGGTCTCAGGCTGAGCCCCTGTAGGTGGCAGGTCAGGTGAAGTAACGGCTGGGGTCTTATGTCGAGTCGTCACCATCAAGGTTGGTGCCAGGTGGACGTTAGCTGGATTTGTATTTAGCTCTTGGATTGCTGTCATCGCGGGAGTCGGAACCAGTGGTGGAGTGGCTACTAGGTTTGCCCCTAAGGAGGCCGGCACTGTCGGGGGCAGAGGCTCTGATGATCCCTGCATAACCCCGAAGGATGGGCCGTGGACCAAGGGCAGCCCAGTGTACAGATGGATTGCCACGAACCTAGTGACGTTGTGGAGGTGTTCCCGCAACTTGGCTACCACCAGGTAGTATGAGGCTCATGGTGGGATAGCTCCCCTTGGACGATAGGGCACCGAGTTCAGAGCCGAGATCCAGATGACTTTGCAAGTGCGCTCTGTTTCCATGCACACCGCTGCGGATACTTGCGGCAGACTATGGGGCTCGTCTGTGTAGTGAACTAAGCCTAAGGTCAAAACCTGACCCTGAGGACCTTCATGGGACAAGAACTGTTATTTCATTGATTTGAGTCCAGAAATACAAATTAAGCTCATCCAGAGACTTTCTAAGTGTGTCTTGCACTAATCAATTGAAAGAACACTCTCTTTTTATATTATCATTACTATTTTACAATATCTTGATAATCAAAGTGTGTTTAGTTCAAATCATTTTTAAATGTTGAAATGAACCACTCATTTTAAATCAACTGTGAAACAGTATTAATGATTTTTTAATCCTCATTCAAAGTAGAAATCAAGTTAATGTCTGTTACAGAGTAATCATGCATTTTTTGATCTTCTGTCTGAAATGAGAAAGGAGTAATGTCGGTCAAAAGTCGGAGACAGTCGCAAACAAGTTTATTGGAACGAACTGTCATGTTTTTAAAACCTCTCAGACAGAACAGAGAAGCTGGCACCTGTTTCCTCCCATCTCGCCTAAACATTTCTCTGTCTGCTCCAAAACATTTCTCTGTCTGTTCCAAAAACATCTCACTGTTTTTCTGACTTGTAGTAACCTCTTACGTCACTAAAACCACACCCCTGTTGGTTCTTTCAACCAAGCAGGATTTCCCAAAAAGGGACCGGAAGCGAACTCTTTAAAAAGTCGACACTTCCTAGTTCCAGTCAGTTCAAAGTTCTGGGAAGAACAGAAGTTCCGAGAGAGAACAGAAGTTCTGGGGAAGTTCAAAGTTCGAAGTTCTGAGAGAAGAACAGAAGTTCTGGGAGCAGAACCAAACAAAAGTTCTGAAGGGCTGGAGTTAATTGGGAGTTCTTCCGAGTCTCGTGGGGATTATGGAATCTTCCACATCTGAGTGGAACTCTAACGGGCTCACAGCTCATGTGAGTCCACCTGGGAGGTGAGCGTGCTGTTGAACGAAGTACCGTCACTACTCCAGACATTTCTCTGCTATCCTACGGAGACGCTGAGATGGTAACGTTGAAAGAGAACTCTACACCGAAGCTGAGATATCTTCTGCAAGGTAAAGAGTCAATTTCCACTACCAAAGTGTACCGAGGTAGAGCTGGGTTCGGATGGAGGGTGTCGTTCTTCGTCAACACATTTTCCCTCACACATCTTTTCTCTCCATTTAAACTCCTTCATTCCCCATCTTTAAAACTATTCTATCTGCCAGTAAAAGATAAGCTAAGCATGCAGACACTTATTTAAGACCTAAGGATATGTCTGTTGTTCAAAAGCTGCAAGTGAGATATCATGGTCGTATGATTTCTCATTGTAAAGCTCATTAATTAAGCTGTGTTATTGCGTTCAATCAGAATAATCAAGTGTACAATGTTGATGTTAAATTTTGATTCTGTTAATAAATGACCACATTCATTTTGATGGGTCAAAGAAAATTAACGTCTCATGTCACTGGTTTTTAGACCATCTCCCACACAGTATCTCTGTCACATATCTGTCAAGTAGCTCGAAAAAGAGAGAACCCGTCATTAAATATTGATTGTAGTGGAGCTAACTGAAGCTAACCGACCCTAGCTTACTACATCTGAGACAAGAATTCCATTCACCGCAGTTCTGGCCACCAAGCTAGAGTGGCAGCACTGGCACCACCAGAACGAACCAACAGCCCAGAGATACTTGGTTTCTGTTAATCCTTTGTGACAGAAACAGCAGGTTACTTCATGCTCCTGTAACGACAAAGGAGGATAAATCAATCAACCTTTATTTATACAGGTAAATACCATTGAGCCTCGAGGACTCATTTACAAGAGAGACCTGATTTCAACAAAGAAAGATGACAACAATGGACAACAGCAACAACAATAAACAGTTATAAAAAAGCATACTACAGTTTATTTTTTATTTTTATTTTTTATTTTTTAACAAATAGGATGGCTAAAAGGAAAAGGTAACAAAACAAAAACAGCTAGATTCCAAGACAAATGTAGAAAACTAAAAACAGGAACATGTCAGCATTGGTCCCTGCCAGGTGTCCAACAGATTCTTAAAGACACTTAGAGAGGTCAAGGTCGAGAGCTTCAAATCTTTTTGTAAGATGTTCCAGGAAACAGGAGCAGAATAGGAGAAGGCCCTTTTGCCTAGTTCAGTCCTCATTGAGGGAATACTGCATGTAATAATGTCCTGAGAGCGCACTCCGTAGCTGCACTCACGCAGAGACATGTAGGAGGAGATGTATGAAGGCAACAGACCAAGAAGTGATTTAAAGATGAAAATGTACCAGTGAGAGAGTCTGCGTGAAGTTAATGATGTCCAGTTAACCAGTGAATATAGGGTGCAGTGGTGGGTATGATAATCACAGCCAGTTATGAATCTTAGTGCACCATGATAGACAGCATCCAACATCTGCAGGATGATTTTTTATTTTTTATTTTATTTTATTTTTTATTTTATTTTATTTTACATATATATATATATATTTCTCTTCCCTGGGTTTCATCGCTTTTCAAAGGCCCTCAACCGTTACAGGACCTATACAGGCCGTCAGCTGACATCAAGGGCCTCATCGAGCAATGTGGCCCGGAGTTAAACAGACATTAGATTAATGATTAATAATAGCATTAGCAGGGGGGATATTTAAGCATTGTTGGTTATAATGATTAAGGTTCTCTGTATTTTTTGTGAATTGGGTATTCAATCTATGGAGATTCCATGGCCTCCACTTCCCTCCGGTGTAGTAGGAGCAGGTTCAGGTCTGGTTTTGAAGATGGCAGCATGTCATCATCCAAACTACGATGGGTACTGTGGTGCAGAGACCAGTCCAATATAGCACAGAACAGATTCCTCAGACCAGACCCCATCCGATTAGGATGACTATCTTCAAGGTCCATCGTTGTCTGTTTTGGGGTCGCAAGGATAGGGTTTGGTATAGCAGGTGTGCCAACACGGTGATGGTTATAGCTCCTTCTATCACCGCCATCACGATTCTTCCAGCTGTGTTCCCACAGTTTGTGATAGGTATGGATAGAGGGGTGAGTGTGGCCACACACTCAAGGGTCACTACGATGGAATCTACTAACAGCCAAGATGAAATCACTACTCTCTGCCGGAGTGAGGTCTGGACCCTTCCTAAGATATAGGTAACAAATAAGTGTGGCATTATTTCAGCCCTCTTTAGGATTACATGGGTCACGATTATCTTGGCGTAGGCCTGGAAGGCCACAGGGAATTTCATCAATCGCCCTTTACCCCACTTGCCTTTGTGGCAGTAGCACATCCATGCAATCATTATTAGAAAATATTCTACCGTGCTCCCCTTAAAATAGGATGGGCATCTTGGCCAGGAGGTCTGCGTGGGGGTCGTAGTGCTATCCGAGTCTGCATAAACTGTACTCACATCAGTTGGAGCACTAGTTGTTGGGCAATCCATGATGTTCTTGACTCCGAGGAAATCTTGAGTTCTGCTCTCTGCTGCTCCGGGGCGGATGTGAGACTGTTTCCGTGTTCTCTCAATATTAAGCCGAGCCAGTGCCCGGTTCTGGTGGGAATGGCTTGTAGTTCTTCCCACATGGGCGGCACATGGCCTTGATGTCTTCTTGTAGGAGCATACGTCCTAATAAGGCAACAGCTATCACACCAACTAAGCTTGCCAAATAAGGCCAGATCTGAAGGAAAAGATCAACTATCCATCCTTCAACACTTCCTTGATCACTTCTCCTACTTCATGCACTACTTCTGTGACTTTGTGGCCTACTGTATAACTAACAGTTTCATACCAGGCACAGTTATGTTCTTCCTCTCATTTGCCACATTTTTTCCAGCTTTCTTCTGGATATTGACATGTGAGATTAGAGTAGATTTTGTTTGGGCCTACCCAATCGTAGCCATACAACTCATCGCCAAAGCATAGGCGTCGTCTTAATGCATGTCCTTCGGCTAGAGCAAACATAGAGTCGGAGACGAAGGGGACAATCACTCCCTGAATACTCTTTCTAGTTTTCAGCTTATGTCCTAATATGACGTTAGTGCAACTTGTACCGTCAGGTACAGATCTTCTCCACTTTCTGTCACTATACTTTTTCCATACTACCTCAGCTGCATGAGTTGTGAATTCTTCTTTATAATGATTTTGACAGTAAGTTTCCCATCCGGGTAACTCGTGACAAGGCCTGTGGGCCAAGCTAATTGTACACACATCTTTTTTCCCATTACAAAACATTTGCCATGGCCTTGGGCTGACATACCTGTCGGGACGATATAAAGCATTTGACCATATGTCCTGCTCTTTGGAGTAAACTGTATCTAAGAATTGATACCGAATCCAATAATTAGCGGAGTGTTTTAAACAAGGGACCACCCATTCTCTTATTTCTTCCTCTTGAAATCCCCACCAAGTACGTGAGTCATCTCTATTGTGATACTCGTGCCAGGCTTGGAACAATATTTTGATCGTCTTTTCTTTCTTTAGTTCCGTACAATCATAGCGCCAGGTGGACATGACTGCTACTTCTGTTTCCCACAGTCTGCATCTAGGTGATGCCCCACTACTTTCCCACACTGAGTTATTAAGGCTAAGGAAAATTCGTTCGGCTACACATTCATCAATTTTGTTAAAATCACCTTTTGGTGCATTAAATAGCTTGTTTGGTTTGGGTAGCCTCTGCACATACATGTCTGAGTAATCTGGTCCCATCAGGCCTGCATAAGTCCTGGTATACCCCTCCACAAAGTCACCTTCGAAGTGGGGCAAACCAGGGACCACCCATACCCATGGTAATGTCATGTTCAGCCAATCTTCATGCCAGGCATTAACAGGCTGAAATATAGCTGCCCAGCTCCAGTAATAATATCTTTGATTTGCTACTGGGGTTATTGGTAAATAATTTTGAGATTTACACTCACCATATAGGTTCCAATAGCAGATCGGGAGCTTCTTTAATTTGTATTCCTTACAATATTCTATTGCGGCTGACTCTGCCCCATTATTATTGGACTCTATCTTTACCATGTATATTACATTGTCCGGCGGAGGTGTTTCATAGGCCTCAGTAGGTCGTTGGTGAGGCTTTACGTCGGTTGCATTGGGTTTGAGTATCTTCTTGTCCCTTACAGTGTGAATGGTTTTAATTCCAGTATGGTTCCGATACGTTCCAGTGTGATTTCTTTGAATGAGTGGGGGTATTTTGTCACAATCTAAATGGATATTGCCCCAAAACTCCCAACGTGGGAGGATCACCCGACAGCTTTCGTCTTTTGGTGGCACGGGATAGATCACTTCTTTATCCCAGTGGCCTTGGTGGGCCAACCCTGGCAGTGGTCGGCATGCCCGATCACATTGCCAGTCGGGTGGTTCTTTGTCAGGGTGAATCCAATTACATCTTGTTGTTCTTTTAACTTGTTTTTTCAAAACTGCTATCCAAACTACAACTCCATCTTGTAGGACTAACAAGTCGGTGATGGTCCATGCTATTCCGGTCAGATTCTCAGCGTCAATAGCTGCCATCCATTCAGGTGTGAGATTCAGCTTTTTCCTCCAGGTTCGATAGCCCGTTCGTTTCACTCGATTCCAAGTCAAAGTTTGATTTTGAATGGTTTCATTCTGGTTCTATGGCATGAAGATGTTTCTTCGAGTGATATCCCAGCAGGTCATGTTTGCATATTTGGATCTCCCGTGGGAGACTGTTACATGTGTGAGGCTCCATGGCCTAATTCCAGTTTGATACAAAATAACCAACAACATTACAAAGCCTATTAACACTACGAGTCCCCGCATTAGGGTATGTAGACAAGCTGCTTTATCCTTAATCGTAATCCTTGGACAGTCCTAAGGTCGGTTGGGGGTCGCTTCATCATCTGAATCTTCGCTGTTTGAATCATCGCTGTTCGGGTCTCTATTTTTCAGGGGGATCATTTTGGAAAAGGGCCTGTGTTGCTCCTAGCTCTTGCCCTTCTCTCGGAGCGTCTGTTGACTGTAGTCACTCCCCTTACCGTCATTATTGCTGGTATTTTGGGGCCTTTTTGATCATATTGAATTAGTACATTGGTTACAGCGAAGTCAATTGGCTTAGAGTGTATAATGCCTTCCTTCTTTATGGGCTTTCTGGCGCGAGCAGACATGACAGCATTGGACTACTTTCTGCCCGATGGGTCATGAACCTGGGTGCTTCACACTTCACTTCTCTTGGAGCTCTGTCCTCTTCTTTTGTCACTCGTTCTTTATAGAGTTCTAGACAGAGGGGTGATGGGTGTGGCATGAGTGGTCGTAATCCTCTCCACACCCACTTCCATTGGTGGACACTCCACCCGGTGGGCTCCAGTTGGGGACCTTCTAGCCCGTTAAAGATGGTGTCTAGCGGGCTTTCTCCCCTGTAGAAACGATCCATTGTCTCTTACTCCCATTGTCCGGCATTTTCGCGTGATTTTGCCTCATACTGTCTGTACGGCGCCCCCACCTCCATTTGTGGGGTTACTGTGCTGACCAGGGGGTGCCCCCTGTAGGACGCCGTTGCCTTGTATGCCAATCTCATGGGGTATCCATTCCAGTGATTGACAGGCGTCAAAACTCGGTCGTACAGCATTCGCAGGGGTAGCCTAGTGTTTTAGACTACTACCCGATACTTGTCACATTCCCTTCGATGGATCTTCGTTCTCAGGGTTGGGCTTGTTGCCCAAATTATTAGTTCTCCCACCGAGATTTCACAATATTCCATTTGGTGAGGCTCTCCGTAGTTGGGGCCCCACTTGACCTTAACCTGCCATCCTAACACTTGCAGATAAATGACGTTAAAGATCCATGGCGTCCCCATCGGGCTGGGGTTGTATGGTAATCCCCACTGGTCGCTTATTAACATGAAGGCAACCATCTTTGGAGCCGCCCTGGTAAGGTCTGGTTTGTGGAAGGTTTTTACACTTGAGCTGTAATAATTCTTTGTTTTATTTGTAAAAATTGAATAACCTTTTCTGGGTCGGTCTAATTTTACCAGCTGTCTTCTGACAATCAGGGCTGGCTTGTATGGCCCGGTTCTGGATCTTTGAAATAACATATTCCATACGTACTCACGGGGCTGTTCCTTAGTTCTTGGGAGGAAGTCCATTTCGCAGGGCCAACAGTCCAGTATAGTTCTTAGTGTGGTCATGTCCCATGACCAACTTTCCTCGATGATTTCAGGAAATTTTATGTTATCTCTTCCTCCCCAAATGGGGCTAGGGCATCTTACAATACCTATTAGCAATTGTTTTTCTAACCTTCTTTTGCGATGAGATCCGTTGATGAGTCTAGCGCCCCTTGGGTTGATTCTTACTCGTTCATTTTCTTGTCAGTGAATTTCCGTCTCCTCGGGAACGTCTAGCCGGCCCAGGCTTTCAGCGTACTTCGTCTTTTGTCCGTTTTGCTTAGATGAGGCTTTTCAGCGTTGTTCTTACTGTCTTCGATCGGCTGGATTGTGGCCCCAATGGAGTACACTCCCCTGTATGGTGCAATGATCATCTGCACGGAAACTCTAACCCTCTGGGTGGAGTCTGGCCTTATGGGAGTGTCTACCAGTTTTGCAGCCATTCCGGGAATCTGTAGCACTCCTTTCCTCTCCCAGGCTTCCGGGGTCACTAGATACTCAGCTGTTTTTTGCTTGGGTCTAGCCCCGTGTATAGTCCATGCATCCAGGCTGGTGGTGTGGTAGTATAGATTTGTGTGCCTGGTCCCTGCCTCTCGAGGAACCTCCGGCAGGTCGATTAATGGTAGATCTTGGTTTAGGATTGCCTCTGCTACCAGTTGAGCCCACGTTGTTAGCTCCCAGGTGCCCTTCCAGCCGCCTTTTTGAGCTTATTCATTCACTTCATCAGGTAGCTGGTTTATTTCACTTCCATCTGTTCCCGGCGGGTCCCTGAACACCCTGAAGACCAGTGGAAACTGATTAGTGCTGAGAGGTGCGTTTCTCGCTTTTCCAATTGAGGGATTATAGGGCCAGGCTTGCTGCACTGATTGTTCGAGCAAATCCTGAGGGTTCCAACATTTCCCTTTCTTTTAAGCCTTTTCCCCCTCGTTGGGTTTAACTATTCCTGGAAATAACGGTGGGGCCGAGGGTGTAGCGTTTGGCCCTTGGTTATAATGCTGCATCCTTGTGGTTTCTTTTGGGGCCTCAGATCTTCTTTCGTCTAATTGGGTTTTAAAGGATTTGAGGGGATCATAATACTGTATCTTCTTACTTGCCAACCCACTGCCCTTTCTGAGTGTAACAGCTGACCGTTTTGCATTTCTTCTTGGCAGCCCCCGCAGTATTTCACGGTGGTTCCGTTCCACTCACAAGTACAGTCTCTTGGGCCTTTGCCACTCAAATCCCATTGTGTTATTATAATCATCTGAGGCAGGACAGAGACTCTGCACTTCCCACAAATAAATGCATCCATTACTTTTACAGGTTTTACTTGGAAATCTCGGACATGTTGCTTACTTGCTTTAGGTTTGAGGGGTTTCTTTTTCCCCGGTCCTTCCCAGAGAAGGGGTAGACCGCTTGGGTCCAGGCAGATCATGCAGTTGTTTTCTAGCTTGTTCCATCTGAGGGCTTCATCTTCTGTCGACAGGTATCCTTTTTTAGCATATTCCAATGTTTTCAGAGCCCTACCTGCCCAAAGCTCTAAAGCTGTTCTTCGTAGGATAACTCCCCCACATATAGTGGCCATTCTAATAAAGGGGAGCGTGGTACTTGGTTCTTTGGCCATACTCCGGTTTCTGGTTTTAACTTAGCTAGGAATTGGCTTCAGTTGCTCTATTCCTTGGATCCCTTTCTTTACTAACTCGCCTGTGTTTTTGTCTAACAGCCTCTTTACTCTGTCTGTGGCGTTGTATTTGGGCCTTACTGCCACTGCTGATGTGTGATCCTGTGCTCTGACCCACACCTTCTGCCCCACCTTGAATGAGGTTTCAGGGTCTGGCTGTTCCTCCTTATCATCGGAGCCCCGCCCAGTTTCCTGCGTGGTGAACTGTCGTTGGTTAAGCTCCTCTGAGGGGGAGGGTCTACCAGCTCGATGCCTGTCATTCAAGGCCTGTCCTATTTCCACAGTTTTACTACTCCATTCTTTGGTATTAGCATTTTTAGCTATCCAATTTTTGACTAGATCTATGGCTCTTTCGGCCACTCCGTTGGCTTGAGGTGTGTAGGGAGGTGAATACACACGCATTACCCCAAAAGTCTGGCACCAGTGATCCACTTGTGCATTGCGAAAATGCGTTCCATTATCAGTTCTCCGTTCCTTTGGAATGCCTAACGACCCACAGACTTGCTCTAACATGCTAACAACACTGTTGCCATTAGCTTTTCTTGCTGGCTTCACTACCACATACCCTGACATTGAGTCTGCTAGCACTAGAAGGCATTTCTCTCCCTTCTTGCCCATGACTCCCATAGGCCCAGCTACATCCATGCACACTGAGCCCCAGGGTATGGTGCTTTTGATAGTTTGCTCATCCACTCGGTGCCCTCGCCGTCCTGCGTTGTATTGACCACATACTTCGCAGTCCTGCAGCACCTTGCGGACTTGTTTTAAAGGGACCCAGTGTTCCTAACTCTCCAACTCCTTACGTGTAGGTTGCACGCCCGCATGACTTAGGCCTTCATGCACGCCCCGTACAACCTCTACCACATACTCTTCTGGGACCCTCCGACCCTCAGAGGTTCTGTCCCACTTCTCGATCCCGACAAAAACTATTTTTCTCTGCTGGACATAACGATCGACTTCTTTGTTACCCTGCCAGTATTTTCCTTCTCTAGTGTGGGACTTTTGGTGCTCTACTTCTAACTGCAGATTTAGCCTGAGTTCAGCTATTTTCTTCCACAAGTCTTGGTGAGCCACCACTTTTCCCTTAGCACTTTCAAATCCATTTTCTTCCCATATGGATAAGTCCTCATTTAAAGCTTGTGCACAGTAATGACTGTCAGTCACTACTTTTGCTCTTTTCACTTTTTTGTTTGTTAGTTCTAGCAGTCCTTCGAGTACTGCGTAACTTCTCCTGTTTGCGCACTTCCTGGCACTCTCCCCCTCCTACGGCAGCACTCGTTCGCCCTGATATTTGAGGATAAATCCCCAATGTGCCACCTGATCAGATCCCTTCTTGGATCCGTCCATGTAGAGAGTCCAGTCATGCATTTTTTGTTTTTCAGGTGTCTCTTCCATCATTTTTCTGCTTGCCGGCTGTGCCGGTTCTATCTCTAGATCCGGGTCTAACAAAATGTCTTCCCATCTACCCCATCTTGTGTTGGTAGCTTTGGTACTTTCAATTGTTCCCTTTCTGAGATATCTGTGCACTTGGCTCTGTGTTATAACTTTAATAGGCTGTCCTTGAGCCAGATCTTTCAGCGTTCCCCAGTATCTAGCAAGTACTGCTAATTCTTTTTCTTCCTGAGGAAATTTTTTCTCAACTGAGGTTAACGTGTAACTCCAAAGAGTAACTAAACCTCCATTTTCATTTTTAACTGTTATCATGGCATCGTCTCCCTCACAGCTAACTTCAGCTACAAGTTTTGTCATAAGGCTTCTTGGTTCTAAGCGTACCGCTTCCTATATTTTTGTTCTCAGTTCTTCCAAATCATTTTAGTTTTCAGCAGTCCAAATCCAAGCTTTTTTGCTTTTCTGTTCGTTTTCTCCTTCTTTTTTTTTCAGGCAAGCATATGAGGGTTTGGCATATTTCTGATAGTTGGGGACATGATCTCTCACATAGTTGCATAAGCCTAAGATTTTTTGCAGTTCGTTTTCAGACTTGGGGGGCTGA
This sequence comes from Nematolebias whitei, assembly GCF_014905685.2. NCBI lineage: Eukaryota > Metazoa > Chordata > Actinopteri > Cyprinodontiformes > Rivulidae > Nematolebias > Nematolebias whitei. The sequence goes on along the minus strand of NC_056500.1, from coordinate 52,097,987 downwards.
ATCTGTTCGAGTTTCTCTCTGTAGCCTTCTGAGAGTCCCAGATCGGCTGTTACTTGAAACCCTAGATAGTTTACTCGAAACTTTCCAAACTGACATTTCTTTAGATTCAATTTCAGCCCTGCTTCTGTGACTCGCTGCACCACCTTTGCTAGTCTTTCTAGATGTTCTTCTTCTGTGTCATCTGCGATAAACACATCATTGATGTAAACTGTGGCACCTAAGTCTTTAAGCACATCCATCACGGCTGATTGAAACACATTTGGAGAGTTTTTGTATCCCTGTGGCAATCGCTGCCAAACGTAGCTTCTCCCTTGATGGGTAAAAGCTGTTTTCCCTTGTGATTGTTTGCCTAGTCTGAGTGAGAAGAATCCGTTTGCTAAGTCGATGCAGGATTTGTACTTTTGCACTTGCAGAGTTTTCAAAGTACCTTGTGGGTTGATTAGGCTAGCTTGGTTGGCCACTGTTCGTCTGTTAAGTGCTCTGAAATTAATTACCGGTCGCCATCCTCCTCCGGCAGACTCAGGTTTCTTTACTGCCTGGATGGGGCTGTTAGTAATAGGATTTGCTTCTTCTCTAATGATCCTTAAGGCACTTAATTCTCTTACGATTTTGTTCATTTCTTCAACTGCCCCTAGGTTGAGGGGATACTGTCGCACAGGGGGATGTACTCTTCCTTCGATTATGTGTACAAATCTTGGACCCAAATCCCCGCAGTCATTTTTAAACTTGGCCGCTGAGGTCGACTTGACGATTTGTTTTAACTTCTCTTTCCCTGCCGGGGAGAAGTCGCTCTCATTTAATTTTTGCTCTGTTACTTCGGGGATCTTCCCATGGGCTTACCACCTGTGGGAGGGGTCAAAGGGGTCGGGTGCAATGTGGGATGGGTGGTGGCCAAGGGCGGGGACCCTGGCGGTCTGATCCTTGGCTACAGAAGCTGGCTATTGGGATGTGGAATGTCACCTCACTGGTGGGGAAGGAGCCTGAGCTGGTGTGTGAGGCTGAGAGGTTCCGGCTAGAAATAGTCGGACTCACCTCTACGCATGGCTCGGGCTCTGGAACCAGTTTCGTTGAGAGGGGCTGGACACTCTTCCACTCTGGAGTTGCCCCTAGTGAGAGGCGCCGAGCAGGCGTGGGTGTACTTATTGCCACCCAACTTGGTGCCTGTGTATTGGGGTTCACCCCAGTGAATGAGAGGGTGGCCTCCCTCCGCCTACATGTGGGAGGACGGGTTCTGACTGTCATTTGTGCTTATGCACCAAACGGCAGTTCAGATTATCCACCCTTTCTGGAGTCCTTGGACGGGGTACTGGAAAGTGCACCTTCTGGGGACTCCCTTGTTCTGCTGGGGGACTTCAATGCTCATGTGGGCAATGACAGTGAGACCTGGAGGGGTGTGGTTGGGAGGAACGGCCCCCCTGATCTGAACCAGAGTGGCGTTCTGTTTTTGGACTTCTGTGCTCGTCATGGATTGTCAATAACGAACACCTTGTTCAAGCATAAGGGTGTCCATATGTGCTCTTGGCACCAGGACACCCTAGGCCACAGTTCGATGATCAACTTTGTCATCGTCTCATCTGATCTGCGGCCACATGTCTTGGACACTCGTGTGAAGAGAGGGGCAGAGCTGTCAACTGATCACTACCTGGTGGTGAGTTGGCTCCGATGGTGGGGGAGGATGCCGGTCAGACCTGGCAGACCCAAACGTATTGTGAGGGTTTGCTGGGAACGTCTGGCAGAGTCTCCTGTGAGACAGAGTTTCAACTCCCACCTCCAAGAGAACTTTGAACATGTTCCAAGGGAGGTGGGGGACATTGAGTCTGAGTGGACCATGTTTCGTGCCTCTATTGTCGAGGCGGCTTACCAGAGCTGCGGCCGCAATGTTGTCGGTGCCTGTCGTGGCGGCAACCCTCGAACCCGATGGTGGACACCGTTGGTGAGGGATGCTGTCAGGCTGAAGAAGGAGTCGTATCGGGCCTTTTTGGCCTGTGGGACCCCGGAAGCAGCTGATGGGTACTGGCAGTCCAAGCGACATGCGGCTCAGTTGGTTGCTGAGGCAAAAACTCGGGCATGGGAGGAGTTCGGAGAGGCCATGGAGAACGACTTCCGCACGGCTTCGAGACGATTCTGGTCCACCATCCGGCGTCTCAGGGGGGGAAAGCGGTACGCAACCAACACTGTTTATAGTGGGAGTGGTATGCTGCTGACCTCAACTCGGGATGTTGTGGGTCTGTGGGCGGAATACTTTGAAGACCTCCTCAATCCCACCGGCACGTCTTCCACTGAGGAAGCGGAGCCTGGGGACTCTGGGTCGGGCCCTCCAATCTCTGGTGCTGAGGTCACCGAGGTGGTTAAAAAGCTCCTCGGTGGCAGGGCCCCAGGGGTGGATGAGATTCGCACAGAGTTCCTTAAGGCTCTGAATGTTGTAGGGTTGTGTTGGCTTACGCGACTCTGCAATATTACGTGGACATCGGGGGAAGTTCCCCTGGATTGGCAGACTTCCCTCTCCTCAGCCACTTGGGCCAGCTCTTCAAAAAGGGGGACCGTAGAGTGTGTTCCAACTACAGGGGAATCACGCTCTTAAGCCTCCCTGGTAAGGTCTATTCGGGGGTTCTGGCGAGGAGGGTTCGTCAGATAGTCGAACCTCGGATTCAGGAGGAGCAGTGCGGTTTTCGTCCTGGCCGTGGAACACTGGACCAGCTCTACACTCTCAGCAGGGTCCTGGAGGGTGCATGGGAGTTTGCCCAACCAGTCTACATGTGCTTTGTGGACTTGGAGAAGGCGTTCGACCGCGTCCCTCGGGGTGCCCTGTGGGGGGTACTCTGGGAGTATGGGGCACCGGGCCCTTTGATACGGGCTGTTAGGTCCCTGTATGACCAGTGTCAGAGCCTGGTCCACATCGCTGGCAGTAAGTCGGGCTTGTTCCCGGTGAGAGTTGGACTCCGCCAAGGTTGCCCTTTGTCACCGATTCTGTTCATAACTTTTATGGACAGAATTTCTAGGCGCAACCAAGGTGTTGAGGGGATCCGTTTTGGTGGCCTTAGGATTGCGTCTCTGCTTTTTGCAGATGATGTGGTCTTATTGGCTTCATCAGATCGTGATCTACAGTTTTTGCTGGAGCGGTTCGCAGCCGAATGCGACGCGGCCGGGATGAAGATCAGTTCCTCCAAATCCGAGGCCATGGTCTTGAGCCGGAAAAGGGTAGAGTGCCCTCTCCGGGTCAGGGAGGAGGTCCTAACCCAAGTGGAGGAGTTCAAGTATCTTGGGGTCTTGTTCACGAATGAGGGAAAAATGGAGCGTGAGATCGATAGGCGGATAGGTGCAGCGTCTGCAGTGAAGCAGGCGCTGTACATGTCTGTCGTGGTGAAGAGAGAGCTGAGTCAAAAGGTGAAGCTCTCAATTTACCGATCGATCTACGTTCCCACCCTCATCTATGGTCACGAGCTTTGGGTTGTGACCGAAAGAATGAGATCTCGGATACAAGCGGCCGAAATGAGTTTTCTCCGCAGGGTGTCTGGGCTCTCCCTTAGAGACAGGGTGAGAAGCTCGATCATCCGGGAGGGACTCAGAGTAGAGCCGCTGCTTCTCCATGTCGAGAGGAGCCAGTTGAGATGGCTTGGGCATCTGTTTAGGATGCCTTCTGGACGCCTCCCTGGTGAGGTGTTCCGGACACGTCCCACCGGAAGGAGGCCCAGAGGAAGACCCAGGACACGCTGGAGGGACTATGTTTCTCGGCTGGCCTGGGAACGCCTCGGGATTCCCCCAGAAGAGCTGGCCCAAGTGGCTGGGGAGAGGGAAGTCTGGGCCTCCCTAGTTAGGCTGCTACCCCCGTGACCCGACCACGGATAAGCGGAAGAAAATGGATGGATACTTCGGGGATATTTACAGGTTTATACCACTCTCCGATTTCCTTTTTTTCATGTGTTGGCCCTATTTTTACTAATCTGGATTTGAGCGTATCCAGTAGTCTATTCAGGGCCCTTCGGTCTCTTTTTGACTTTCCTAGATCTTTCAAGGCTGTTACTGTCATGAGGTTATAAGGTCCCTTTACGCATATAATTCCTTTCCATAAGCCAAAAGGCATTTTTTCTATGGTACCATTAGCTAATTGGACTGTGAGGTGTCCTATTGTTTTTAGGTTTCTGCGAGTCATTGACACCTCTGCCCCAGAGTCTATCAGGTAAGGTTCTCCACCTAGTTTAGTGTAGATTTTATCTCCATCCCAATAGGCAGTCTCTAGGGTGACCCGCGACCTTTCGGCCATCATTTAGCTGGCCTTCAATTACCTTTCTTGCGGGACTCTAGGAGGGCCTTCTTTTCTTCTAGGGTGAGCTTTGCATATTCCTCTGGCGGTATTTATTCGCCCCACTTCTGGGGTGTTTGGTTTGCAGCTGGAGCTTGAAATTTTCTTGGTTGCTGATTTCTGTACGGTGACTCTTGCGGCCTCGGGGGCTGCTCCCTATATTGTGGTTGCTGGGGGGCTCTTTCAGCCGCCTTCCGTTGTTTTGGGCTCTGTTTTGCCTCGCTTTTCTTTCGCTCATCCCAGAACTGCTGTTCTAGGTCGTATGACTTCACTGCCTGATCTATTTGGGCGACAGTGGTCTCATGTTGGGGCATTTTATCAAATTTGATTTCCCCCCTTCTCCCTTTTGTTACGCTTCTCAGGGCTTTAACATATCTGTTAGGGGGAATTACTTGTTTAAGTTGATACCAGACTGGTGTGAGGTGTTGCCCTTGATCCATGCGTACTCTTGCCCGTTGAATCTGAGTGTCCTCGTCGTCCATATCCTCCAGGACTAATTTCTCATATTGGCTTTGAGCCGACTCCCCTTTACTCATTGGGTTTGTAGTGACATTACCTAGCCACAGCTTTTTTGCTGCTTCACACTCAGTGGAGCTAACAACCATGGGCCACACATCTTTGATGTATTCCTCAGTGGTCTCTTGGGGTCTTTTTTCTCTCACTAAGGTTTTCAGCTTTTTGTACTCACGATAACTGTCAGTGTCTGAGCCAGAGGCTCGGCTTTGTTCCACCTGCTTTGGTTCAGGGGTTGATTGAGGCACATGGTACGATGGATTTGCCTCGGTCGTGGATGTGTCATCTTCTTCATTGGCCGATATTTCATCTCGCAATTTCTTTTCTGTTTCTTGGGCATATTTGTAGGCAGTCTTTTTCATCCTTCTTAACATCACATTGTACACTATTCCCAAGTAAGCTGTTCTAAACTTACTGGTTGAGGGTTTGTGGGCTGCTAAGGTGGGGTACGAAGGCATCATTAAAATGTTGGCCCTCTCTCCCAAAGTAGCTTTTACAGTCAGTTCCACCATCTCCTCTGACCTGTCTGCCCATACTGGTGGAATGTCATAATGATTTTAGCCAGCTTCAGGGATGTAGGTTCGGCGCCCATCACTCGCCTGCACCGGACCCCAACTCAAATCTCTGGCCAACCTTTCCGACACCCTGTGTACATCCAGTATCTCTACCCCATTCTTCTGTCCTTTCCTTTGCCCTATTCTCAATGGCTTGATTGGATCATCGTATTGGCCTGCTATTGATCCTAAGCTGGCACTACCTTCATCATCCGTGTCCTCCTGACTCAGATCAGCATCTGGTTCTCCCTGTGAGCTCTCTTCGTCACTTTCCTCGCTCTCTCCATTTAATGGTTGTATTTTCGCTAGTGTCTTACATCTTGACTGTACCCCTTGTGATTCTGCCCCACTTCTGCGTCGTCTTGTGGCTGAACTTTTCAAGTCTTTTTCTGAGGGTGAGGTCAGAGGCATTTTCGATCCCTGAGGATTAATCCTTAAAGGGTCCTCACTTTTCTTGACCCCCTGTGATGTTGATGGTTTCTCTGTGTCCTCTTTCCCTAACTTTAGGGGTTCTTCAATTGGTTTTTCCTCTGGTTTTGCCATTGAGGCTATGACCCTTGATTTCCGATCCTCATCTAGACGAGTGGGAGTCACAATAATCAATTCCTTCAATGCTGCTGCTGCAGGCATCTCTTTTGCTAACCACATAGCTGAGCGAATTGCCACGCACTCAGCTATTTCCCTCTGTAGGCGATGGGACCACAACCCATCGACACTTATCACCAGTCGCCTAAAGCCCTGAGTTATGGCTAGGGATACTCCTCTTTCGATGGCTCCTAACATCTCTCTCATATATCCTTCATCGCTGGTCGCTTCCTCGTAGCTTATAATCAAGACATGTATTATGGCATAATGTGGAAGGTCAGCACCGCTAGTTGGGCTCACTTTTGGCTTCAAGCCTTCTATCTACTGTCTTAAATTAGTTATTTCTTGTTGGTATTCACTCCCCGCTAGTTTCTGTAAGGTTTTTCTGAACGCTGTTATGGATTTTATACTTGTGATCGGTGAATACCAACAACCCGTCGGCATCCACCATCCAAGGGCTTCCTTTCAGCCTATCCACTCAGACCCCATTCTTGAATGGTACGATTTGTGTTTCCTCGGGTAAGGGTTTAAGGGTTTCAGCCATTGGGAATTTGGGCATGTTTATTGGTATTGGTTTAATTTTATCTTTCAGCCTCGATCTGGGCTCCTTTTCATCTTTTTGTTCAGATTTTGGTTCAAGCTTTGGCTTCCGATGTTTTTCTTTGGATTGTTTTTTCCTGGGGGTCTCGTTGGACATTCCTGAGGAACCCTCCCTCGGGTTCTCCTTCTTGTCTCTTTGATCATTACTTGGCTCTAACTTTGGTTGCGTCTTTGTTTTTCCTAAGGGTTACACATTCAACCCTCTTCTGCTCATCCAGTACTGACTCAGTTTTTCTGCTAGAGCTTGGGCAATGGCATTCAGCTGTTGATCATCCTTTTCTTTTCCTGCTTCATCATCAAAGGACCAGTCATCTGTATTTTTTTTCGACTTTGGCTCCTGATTATAGGTGCTCACCTTCTGAGTCTAAGTCTGGGTCTTGAGTTTTAGTCTCCCTGTATTGGCTATTGCTTAGGAGAAAGCTTCCAAATGGGAGATTCACAAAAGAGGGGGTTACATGGGAGGCCGGGACAAATGCTCCTGTTCCAGGTCTGACAATATTCGGACTTTCTTTTTCTGTCTGGATTGTTACGAATATTTCACTTTTTTCACGTTTTCACGTTTTCTCTTTTTCCTCATCTGATTCGGGCTCATCCTCGTCTGTGATTCTTGGAGAGCCCGTTTGTGATGCCCGTTCCTGTCCGACTCCTGTCTCCTGGGTTTTTTCTGTTCATACATGGCTAGTCTCATTAACTCCTCCGTGTACTCTTGGTACTTAGGGGCTGCTTTTATGTCGTGTTTAACTAAGTGCCACCCCAGTCGTGATGCTTTGGCTACCATTTTTATTATAGGGTCATAATCAAAGGAAGGACTGATAACCACCGCAATTAGCGCACCCACCGGTGTTTCGACCAACTGTATCCACCATTGCAGCCACTTTTTGATCTCTGCTTTGGTTTTCATTCTAGCTGGGTCTCGCATTACTATCATTTGAAGCCCATTTGTTGCCTTGTCGCAATGGTACACACCCTTTTCTTCGATGCATTTAATCAGGTTTTGTTGCAGGACTTCTTCATTTTTCTCCAGATTACTGTCTTTGAATTGGAGCTGCTTCAGCTGGTGCCAGGTTTCATAACCTTTTCCATATGGGAGGATTCCTACCCCTACCCCTAGTATTTCTCTTCCTGACTCGGGTGTTACTTCTGTCAGATCGTTTAGCTTGGGCTGGTTATCCAGATCCACATTTTCTGCTTCTTTGCCCATTTTTCTGTTTTTGTCATCTCGAGTTGCCTGTTCCTCAGAGTCTCCTGACTCTATTCCTTGTACTTCAGATGGGAACAGACTAGCTGCTTAACTTACTACTTGGATTATGGTCAGTAACCCTTCGTAAGCCCTCCTACCCCACCCACTGCCTAGTGGATTACTAAGGGGTATTTGGCTGGTGGCCTGGTCCAGCCACTCACACTCCCTCAACTCTAGGGACTGTGTTCTCTCTTCGGCGCTTGATCAGCCCGCCGACACGCGCCTTCTCTTTGGGGGGACTTTACACTAAAAAACCGTATCCCATAGCTGCCACCATGTCTTGCTTCCCCGAGTGAGGTAGGCACAGGAAATGTGCCACGCCCTCACCACAGCCTCTCCTCCAATGGGTCTCAAAACTAAGCTGTTTCCTAGGACAGTTTTAGTTTTAAGGCTGCATTGAGATGATTCACCCAGACTGTTAACTACCTCCGATCCTTGCACCACACCCAAAGTCTCACCTCGTGCCTCGCCCGTTCTAACAGCAGGAGTGGGGACGTTTAGCAGACGAGGAAGCGCAAGTTAACGGTAGCTCATCTCCTGATTTAGCGTTGAAATAGTTAATCGATCTGGCGTTGTTTAGAGCCTAGGCACAAGGCTCATGGATGTTGTTTTATAATCAAAAGCTAATAAAACCATTTAAAACCTCCTGTGCTTCTGTTGTTTCTCTGAACCAAGTTTTCCACTTCCAAGAACAAAAGGGGTGTTTGAAATAAGAATCCAGAATTTTACGTTTTGCTTTGCTTTAATCAATAACTTTTGCAGGGGAACAGCGGTATTGCACAATAATGATTACACTCAATTACAAAGAGATTACATGATGAATAATTTTCACTCCTTAGTCCCTTTTCTAGTTGTTGACCTTTCCTGGGCAAGGTAGATCTTCGTCCCTGTGGAGGGGCTTGAGACAGGCTCTTGAACTCCTCTCTGCTCGGCCTCAGACTTCTTTTAGTCCGGCCGGCCATGCCCGGTCTCACTCAGGAACACAAGTACCCACACAGTTTACCTACTCTCTCTACCTGACCCAACACATTATTTCTCACTGCAAGGAAGACCCTTCTGCAACTCCGAGCAACCAGATTTATAACATAATTTATTTTTCTGCTAGTCAATTCATACACCGCTGCTTTAATTTGGGATAAGGTTTTATTAAGGACTAAATTTGAGGAACGTCCTCTTACCATGTTTTCTGAATTAGCAAGAGGCAAATTTTCCCATCTCTCTCTCGGATGTGGACCGTTCCTGGTCCTCTAGTTGGTCTGAATATTGAAGAAAATGATTTAGGAATAATCCAGGCTGATGGGTTGATGAATAGTTCCAAAAAGAAGCGTATTCCAATGGATTTCACCCTAGTTCTCCTTCAGTAGAGACTGTCCAAAATTGCCCTATTAGTCCACAATCGTCTCGTGGTCCTCCCGGATATTGTCCTTCTTCTCCTCGCACGAGCAGTGGGTCCCAAACAGCGGAGTTTTCACTGAAACTTTTGTTTAAATAGCCTGAGATTTTGACTGACATGTCCAGACCGAACATGCCATCCGGCTAATCCAACCCCTTTTGGGTTGGGCCTTGTTCTGAATTTACAGGCCTCTTATGAGGTTTTGCCAGTCACTCCTCATGCATATTAATCTCTGGGTGTACTTTGTTCAATTATGCTTAGTCATTCTGAGTTGTCCTATCCTGATTTGCTCAGAGCTGTCTTTGGGGCTTTTCCATTGCGTAATACCCTTGCTTGTTATGACGTCTTCCAGAACATTTGAGCCCTTCTTTCAACAACAAGAACAAGCTTAAAAACAGATTACATTCTAAAATCATAATGTTTTACATTTTAAAATCACAAAGTTTATAATATCACTTGATTATCTACTCGTTTATTGTTTTTTTATAAACACATCTTTCTCATTCATCTGAAACTGGTAATTTTTATTAAAAAGAGAAGACATCTTCTGGTCTGCTGTTCTCTTCTTGCATGTGTGTGCCTCCAAGCGAGCCTGTGTGTCTGTGTAGTTGTGTGAGTGTGTGTCATATACATTTGTGCTTATGGGGTGTGTAAATGCATGCGTTTTCTCTACACATGGCTTTCATTATTTCAGGCTCCGAGGCCCAGAAGCAGGGCATGAAACAAGCAGAACAACACCAAATGAACATGTCCTGACATGCCCGTTCTTATAGGAGCAGGCTGAACTCCGCACATCTTTGACA
>NC_056500.1:52080971-52087899 GCF_014905685.2 Nematolebias whitei | reverse complement strand
TGACAGCAGGCTCAGAACGCGCAGTGAAAAGTTAGTTTTGCTGTGTGAAGGAACGCCCTGTTTTTAAACAAAGGAAAGTGCGGTTTCTCCTGGAAGCGGACAGCTAGACGGAGCAGAGACGGTCGACTTCAGATCCCTCCATAACAAGGTTGTATTGTATAGTTTAGAATGGATGCATCCATTTAATTATATGTTAAAATAATGACTGCATTTAACAAATCCACTGTTTATGCTTGTGAATCTGTGACTTTTTGACTTCTGACTTTCTTTGCTTATTAAATATTCGTAAACTTGAAGGTGCGTTTGTCGTATTGTGAAGTGCGTGTCTTGACTCCTCCTGCAGGATGACCGGTAACAGAGCTCGGGTAGAGAAATGAGAGAAAAAACACAACAGTGGTTACTGTAGACATTTTATTCCAAACTATGCTGAAATGGAGACTCCTCTACGTGTCGTTTGTCATGAAAAAGGCCTACAGATGAGCTCTAAATCGACATGGTCATATGAGGCACTGCAGGCTTTTGAAGCACTGAAAAAACAACTGCAGCAAGCCCCAACTCTTGTAATTCCAGATCCTACATGCCCTTTTATTCGGGCTGTGGATGAGCGCGGTGGCTGTATGACTTCTGTTTTGCTCCAAAAACATGGTGACAGATTGAAACCAGTCACCTATTTTTCTGCTAAATTGGACTCAGTAGCAGCAGGCGTGCCTTTTTGTTTGCACGCTGTGGCAGCTGCTGATAAGGTGGTCCTAGCTAGTTGTGATATTGTAAGATATTCTGATCTGACCCTCCTCGTTCCCCACGCTGTCACACAAATTTTAAATGAACAGAAAACTGCACATCTCTCAACAGCACGTTGGTTAAAGTACCACACAACTCTGCTGGACATGCCCAACATAACCATACAACGTTGTAATGTTCTAAACCCAGCCACACTCTTGCCAACAACTGAAGATGGCACCCCACATGACTGTATGGCTGAGTAGGAAATTGTTTGCACCCCCAGGCCTGATTTACCACAACACCCTCTGGACAGTCCAGATTGGGATCTGATTGTCGATGGCTCTGTATCACGTGACCCAGTTACAGGCCAGATAAGAAGTGGTTATGCTGTTGTAACACACACACAGTTGAAGCTGCTAAAGCTGCAGCCTGCACACTTCTCACACAACCTCTCACTCTGACTCAGACACACACACAACCCGATGTGCCATTCTCTGGTTCTAACATGCAAAGGTTTGCTCCTGCCAGTGAAAAAGCTGAATGGAAAAAACACGGCTGTGTTTTTTCTGAAAACATCTGGATTAGCCCAAATGGTAACCCATGCTTACCAAAACATTTTTCCCTTCTTTTGCTGTTTTGACACATTCTTTGGATCATGTGTCAAAGGAAGGGATGTTGAGACAAATTAATGCTGATTGATTTACTGTAAATTTTTCAAAAACAGCAGCCCAACATTGTGACTCCTGCCTCGTGTGTGCCACTCACGTTTCAAAAACAATAAAAACAACAGCTCAAAGAGCCCACAAAACTGTTACAGCACAATTTCAACATTTGATGATTGACTTTATTGAACTAACACCAGTTCAAAACAAAAAACACTGTCTGGTCATAGTGGACATGTTTTCCAAATGGGTTGAAGCTGTCCCCACAAAACATGCCACAGCCAGCACAGTTGCAAAAACTCTGTTGCAAGAAGTGGTGTCAAGGTGGGGTATCCCACAAAGAATTTCTAGTGACAACGGTCCATATTTTGCTAATCAGACACTTAAAGAAGTGTCCACCACACTGAACTTTGACCTGACTAAACATTGCGCATACCACCCACAAAAGTGGAGGTACAGTAGAAAGAGAGACTGGAACATTGAAAAACAAACTGACAAAAATCTGTGACGAGACAAAACTCAACTGGGTTACATGTTTACCCATTACACTGATGTACATGCACATGTGCAGAAGGGCTAAACATAACCTTAGCCCTTTTGAAATTTTATTTGCAGCTCCACCCAACCTGGGAGTGGGACCTGTGACCAGCCCAACTAATGACCTGAAACACTGTGATCATAACATGCTTGCTTACTGCATTGAATTGACTAATTATTTAAAATCCCACAGGTCTCAGGTTCAAGGAGGGCTTCCCAGCCCAGCTCAAGAAAAACTGCATGACATAACCCCTGGAGACTTTGTTATGATTAAATATTTCAGGAAGAAAAGGTGGAACTACCCCAGGTGGACAGGTCCATTCCAGGTGCTGTTATGACCCACACAGCTGTTAAGGTGGCTGAGCGAGCTACCTGGATCCACGTATCCCACTGTAAGCTGTACAGAGGAACCAATCCACCATCAGAGAGGACCAAAGGGAGGACCAGTAAAACCAATTGCCTAAAGTCACTCAGTGGACAACTGAGGCAGCGTTCACTAGATCCAGTCCGAATCATAGACTTTTTACAGTTACTCTCTCAGAAGAACCAAGATGGGCCTACTGTAACATCCATGGAAAACCACCCTAGCACTGGGTCTATGGCAATGTATGGAAAGCCGTTGACAGACAGACTGGGGAGATCGTGGCAGTGAAGAAAATCTTTGATACTTTCAGAAACAGAACAGATGCCCAGCGAACATACAGAGAAATCATGTTCCTCCAGGAGTTTGGAGATCACGTCAACATTGTCAAGCTTCTCAACATCATCCAAGCACAAAATGTTAAAGACATTTACCTCATCTTTGAATACATGGATACGGACCTGCACGCTTTGATAAAGAAAGGCTCTCTTCTGAAGGATATTCACAAGCGTTACGTCATGTACCAGCTCTTCAAAGCTATCAAATATCTCCATAGGAGTTAGTTTAGCCATTCTAATGACTTGTGGTTGCTGTTGTATACCTTGTATTCGCTCATTGTCCACACGTCTGATCTCGACTGCCCTCACTCCTGAACACCTGGCAGAAACCTATGCCCTGTTACATAACAATGTCAATCCTGATTCCAATAAGTGTAACCCACCCACCCACTCTACTGTTTTTGTCCTGACCAACAAGAAGAAAATCATTATGTAAATATTTTGTTTTATTATGTTTTTGCTTTTCACAATTTTCCATCCATCCATCCATCCATCCATTTTCTTCCGCTTATTCGGGGTCGGGTCGTGGGGGTAACAGCCTAAGTAGGGAGGCCCAGACCACCCTCTCCCCAGCCACTTGGGCCAGCTCTTCCGGTGGAATCCCGAGGCGTTCCCAGGCCAGCCGAGAAATATAGTCCCTCCAGCGTGTCCTGGGTCTTCCTCTGGGCCTCCTTCCGGTGGGACGTGTCCGGAACACCTCACCAGGGAGGCGTCCAGAAGGCATCCTAAACAGATGCCCAAGCCAACTCAACTGGCTCCTCTCGACGTGGAGAAGCAGCGGCTCTACTGCGAGTCCCTCCCGGACGATCGAGCTTCTCACCTTATCTCTAAGGAAGAGCCCAGACACCCACCCACAATTTTGTCATTTTATTTTTATGATTTGTTTTACTTTTGCTTGCTTTCATTACAGGTGTCAGTCCCCCACAAAAACAGCCTTAGCAGATTTCTAACTGATGTTTATGATAGCCATATGTTAAACCATACTGTGTATGCCACATGTGCCTTGATGTTCCTTTTATCAGTGTCTGATCTTCTGTCTGTAAATACTTGTTTTATTGTAGTTGTTCCTGAAGGAACAAAAAGGGAGGAATTGTTGATATTTTCTGGATTGTTAATATATAAAAGTTTGATATGTTTACACAATTTACAGTTTACTTTAAAATGATAATTAAAGTGTTTGCCTGCAGTTTTAGCTCTGGGTCTCAGAAAGGATCAGTACTTTGTGGAAATGAAACATTGATACCAGTTTATTTTGTTCATCAAGTTTATCATCACACTTATTTGTCATTTACTTTATATCACACTCTGTTAAAGCTTATCTACAACCGTAACAGCTAAACCCTTTCAGCATCATTGTGTGAAACCTTTTAACTTCCGTTTCTCAAACCCAGCTCCAGAACCAGTCACTGACCACAAATGTACTGTCTGTTTTTTCTCTGATAAGATTACAAATGAGGTAATGCCTGTTGTGTCAAAGCATGATCTGTTACATGTGAAGGTGTATAAATGAGACAGTATTGCTCATGATTTTAGAGAACACACAAGAACTCTTGGGCTGCATTTCCGTTCCATGTGTTCTCCCTTCTGCAGAAGAGAAATAAACCTTGCTACGTGTTTTTAACAAAGTTCTCAGTCTGCTAAATTTTATTGAACAACAAAGTTTGATAAAACTCCACAAACCCAGCCTAAGAGTGCAGTTAATTAAGACTAGCTAATGTGTTAGAGTAAATAAGGGACATTACTTCAACCTAAACCACAGACACTGAATAAATGTTTCCAGTTTAAGGTAGAAAAAGTATTATTTACTTTTTTAGACAGTCTATTAAATGCTAGCTTGTGGTACTAGCAGGCTTAGGCCAATATATTTAGGGAGCCATTAAATAAAAAAAATTAAAAACAGCATTTAACCATTCTTACTAAATCAAGCCTTTTCATTGTAAAAATCTTTGACATTGTAATTCACTTACTGTTTAATCCGGATCTTGTCGATAGTTATTGCTCAGAAAAAATGGCAGTTGAACACCTTTATACCGTGTGACATCTTTTTTTTTTAATGAAAAACTATTAAAAGTAAAGCATTACAACAACAGCTATCAATATAGATTCAAACAAATAAACAAAAGTCAGGGGGCTTATTCAAATAAACACATTAGATTAACCTGTATGACTAAAGGTTGAATGAATAAAATAAACTAAAATAAGGTACACAAATCAACTGTTTTTATAGCTTTCTTGTTATTAGAGTCAGAAATGTTTACAATGTTCAGACTCTGAAGGCCTGAAAAAAGGGATGAGTGACTAAGCTTTGATTTGTGTATGTAGTATTTTCCTAAAAGTATTGTAGCATCTATCAGGTGCAGCAAGAATACACAAAGGATTCACACTCATGTGATGTCACTCTTTATTGGAACACACCTTATCTTGATTTCCCGAGTAAGGTAGGCACAGGACACGTGCCACGCCCTCACCGCAGCCTCTCCTCCAACGGGTCTCAAAACTAATCCTACAGCTCAGGTATTACCCGCAGCCATTTCCTAGGACAGTTTTAGTTTTAAGGCTGTATTGAGATGATTCACCCAGACTGTTAACTACCTCCGATCCTTGCACCACACCCAAAGTCTCACCTCATGCCTCGCCCAACCTAGCAGCAGGAGTGGGGACGTTTAGCAGACGAGGAAGCTCAAGTTAACGGTAGCTCGTCTCCTGATTTAGCGTTGCAATATTAATCGATCTGGCATTGTTTAGAGCCTAGGCACAAGGCTCATGGATGTTATTTTATAATCAAAAGCTAATAAAATCATTTAAAACCTCCTGTGCTTCTGTTGTTTCTCTGAACCAAGTTTTCCACTTCCAAGAACAAAAGGGGTGTTTGAAATAAGAATCCAGAATTTTACGTTTTGCTTTGCTTTATTCAATAACTTTTGCAGGGGAACAGCAGTATTGCACAATAATGATTACACTCGATTACAAAGAGATTACATGATGAATAATTTTCACTCCTTAGTCCCTTTTCTAGTTGTTGACCTTTCCTGGGCAAGGTAGATCTTCGTCCCTGTGGAGGGGCTTGAGACAGGCTCTTGAACTCCTCTCTGCTCGGCCTGGGACTTCTTTTAGTCCGGCCGGCCATGCCCGGTCTCACTCAGGAACACAAGTACCCACACAGTTTACTTACTCTCTCTACCTGACCCAACACATTATTTCTCACTGCAAGGAAGACCCTTCTGCAACTCCGAGCAACCAGATTTATAACATAATTTATTTTTCTGCTAGTCAATTCATACACCGCTGCTTTAATTTGGGATAAGGTTTTATTAAGGACTAAATTTGAGGAACATCCTCTTACCATGTTTTCTGAATTAGCAAGAGGCAAATTTTCCCATTTCTCTCTCGGATGTAGGCTGTTCCTGGTCCTCTAGCTGGTCTGAATATTGAAGAAAAGGATTTAGAAATAATCTAGGCTGATGGGTTGATGAATAGTTCCAAAAAGAAGCGTATTCCAACGGATTTCACCTTAGTTCTCCTTCAGCAGAGACCGTCCAAAATTGCCCTATTAGTCCACAATCGTCTCGTGGTCCTCCCGGATATTGTCCTTCTTCTCCTCGCACGAGCAGTGGGTCCCAAACAGCGGAGTTTTCACTGAAACTTTTGTTTATATAGCCTGAGATTTTGACTGACATCTCCAGACCGATCATGCCATCTGGCTAATCCAACCCCTTTTGGGTTGGGCCTTGGTCTGAATTTGCAGGCCTCTTATGAGGTTTTGCCAGTCACTCCTCATGCATATTAATCTCTGGGTGTACTTTGTTCAATTATGCTTAGTCATTCTGAGTTGTCCTATCCTGATTTGCTCAGAGCTGTCTTAGGGGCTTTTCCATTGCGTAATACCCTTGCTTGTTATGACGTCTTCCAGAACATTTGAGCCCTTCTTTCAACAACAACAAGAACAAGCTTAAAAACAGATTACATTCTAAAATCATAATGTTTTACATTTTAAAATCACAAAGTTTATAATATCACTTGATTATCTACTCGTTTATTGATTTTTATAAACACATCTTTCTCATTCATCTGAAACTGGTAATTTTTATTAAAAAGAGAAGACATCTTCTGCTCTACTGTTCTCTTCCTGCGTGTGTGTGCCTCCAAGCGAGCCTGTGTGTCTGTGTAGTTGTGTGAGTGTGTGTCTTATACATTTGTGCTTATGGGGTGTGTAAATGCATGCGTTTTCTCTACACATGGCTTTCATTATTTCAGGCTTCTAGGCCCAGAAGCAGGGCATGAAACAAGCAGAACAACACCAAATGAAC
>NC_056500.1:52075074-52080961 GCF_014905685.2 Nematolebias whitei | reverse complement strand
CATGCCCGTTCTTATAGGAGCAGGCTGAACTCCGCACATCTTTGACATCAACACCAACTTGTCTGGAAATGCTTTCCACCTAAATAAAAAAAAAAACTTAAGAAATCCCTACAGTTAAGGTGTTGAAGTGTGAATTGTCAAGCTACATAAGTATGTGTATCTTATCTCACTCAGCCTTAGAACCTGAATCTCTCACTCACTGCTCTTTAAATTGATAAAGCTCCTTGGATGAGGAGCGAAATGTCTTCTGTTACAAATAAAGACCAATTGTTTTTGTATTGAACGTTTTTTGAATTCATCATGTCCTGGATGACTGAGAATCTTCACCAGCTTTCCACTTAACCACACTTGAACAACCTGAGATCAACACACTCTTCAGCACAGATGTCAACCCAATGGACTGTTTTGGTTTTGAACCAGTTTCATATGACTGTCGATGAGGAAGAGGGCCGGCTCCAGAGGAGGGGGCATACCAAAGACACCATCTTAGCACCAACATAACTGGTTTGTTCCACTTTGGAGTAAGCTGTTGGGGGAAGAATCAGTTTTGTGTTGTGTGTTTCCTTGACTGATGAAGCCTTCTGGATGGAAGGTGAAACCATCCATCCATCCATTTTCTTTACCCGCTTATTCCATTTCAGGTCACGGGGGTCGCTGGTGCCCATGTCCAGCAATCACTGTGCGAGGGGCGGGGTACACCCTGGACGGGTCACAAGTCCATCACAGGGCCACATAGAGACAAACAAGACAAACAACCATTCACTCTCTCACTCACACCTAGGGACAATTTAGAGTTACCAATCAGCCTAACATGCATGTTTTTGGACTATGGGAGGAAACCGGAGTACCCGGAGAAAACCCAAGCATGCACGGAGAGAACATGCAAACTCCACCCAGAAAGGCCCCTGGACCGGGGTTTGAACCAGGGACCTGCTCGCTGAGAGGCAGCAGCTCTACCAGTTGCGCCACCGTGCTGCCCGGAAGGTGAAACGTTTCAGAAAAAAAAAAGAAAACTGTACAGATAACCTGACTGAAAATTGTTGTATGATGTATAGTTTTCTGTTTTTTGCTTTTGACATCATGGACTCCAAACAGATACAGTGGTATCTGTTTCTGGTGAAGTTTGTCATGACGTCAGACGTACTAAACTTGCATTAAACTTAATTGTTTCACTTGGACTCAAAGTTAAAAGATCATTTCAGATCAAATGTGTGACTTTTAAGTTCATTGAACCCATAAAAGTAAGTTGTCTTCACTAAACCAAAAAAATTAGTTGAGATTAATGTAAATAAGTCCTACTAAAGACTTATAGACTTAAGACCTATATTCTTCCGGTAAGATGGCGCCCATGTACATGGCTTGCAATCCACCTCTGCTGATAGTGTTTGGAGTATTTTTGTTTTTTGCATTTCTCATCTGTGACATCAACTCTTTGCTGATGTATGACAGACAACAACTTTTGGATCTTCGTTTTTCTGTCACCTATGTCGCTTATTTAAAACAATATGAGCGTACCTCTGTACACACACACACACACCCCCCCCCCCCCGCGCTGGCGGACATGCCAGCTTACCTCCTCTGCGCTCCTCAACTCCATGCCCAGAGATATCGCTTCAGATGCCGGGGAAAACGTGCTGGTCAGCTGGTGAAGCTTAGAGCTCTGCGCACTACATCTTCCTCTCCAGCTGGCGGTCATGGTTTCCATCGCCAGCTTCCTGTGTGCCCGGACCAGATAACCAGCGGGAGTTGTCAGCCGTTGCGCAGCTCGGACAGACCTAGAGGGGCTGTTATTGAAAACCTGTGGCCATTAGCGAGCACTAACTCCACTGCTGCTAGCTCCACTTTGGACAGTATCCGGATGTGTTTGGTCAACGCAAGATCTGTTACCAACAAAACTTTTATCCTCAGGGATTACTTTCAACAGCACGATCTGGACTTTCTGTACATCACAGAGACTTGGATGTCTCAGGGTGAGTCCAGCGCCTTGACGGAATTATTGCCACCAAACTGTTTGTACTTTAACGCACCGCGGCCATCAGGCCGGCGCGGTGGTGGATTATTAACAATATTCAAATCAACTATTGACTGTAAACAACTGCCCATCCCAGTTTCCCGCGCCAGCTTTGAGCTGAGCGTCTTTGAGCTCGGACATTCACCTCAGACTTTATTTGCACTCGTCTACCACCCACTTCACTCTAAGGATTTCATAAATGAGTTTTCTGACTTCTTGGCTGAAATCACACCAAAATATGAGCATGTTTTCATTATTGGGGACTTTAATTTGCACGTGTGCTGTCCCGAGAAGCCCTTGGTTAAGGACTTTTTAGATTTATTGGATTCATTTAATCTAACTCAGCATGTAAACGGTCCCACCCAAGAGTGTAGACATACACTGGACCTTGTTTTAACTCATGATATGACTGTTAATAATCTTGTTATTGGTGATAATGTTTTTTCAGACCACATGCCAGTCCAGTTTGAGTTCACCCTCCCCCATCTAACTCCTAAGCCGTGCATTCCTGCACGTAGCACCAGGCAATTAACCACTTCACTGCCGCACGTTTCACAGATGTTTATAACTATGAAATGATAATTCAGGCCCCAGTGTTTCTCACCACCACTGAGGAGCTGACATCCCAGTTCAACTCTGTCTGCTTAAAGACTCTGGATCATGTTGCGCCTGTTAAAACTAGAAAATCAAAACTGAGAGCAGAACCTTGGCTGAGTGACGTCACCAAGGCCATTAGGCAGCAATGTAGGAGGGCGAAGCACAAGTGGAGGAAAGACAGGCTGCAGGTCTCTTTTCAAATACTTAAAGAGAGTTGGCGCTGTTATCAGAAAGCAGTGAAAGCTGCTAAATCCAAATACTTCTCTGATATAATTACCTCAAACTCTCACAACCCACGTGTCCTCTTCTCCACCCTAAACTCTGTTCTCCACCTCACTGAACCATCTCCTCAGGAAGCCTCGACTGAGCTGTGCGACAACTGCTTACATTTCTTTTTGGAAAAAATTGTGACCACCCGGGCTCTTGTTTCCCCTCCAACTCATGACCCATCCATCCCACCTTAATCTATAGCTCTATTTGACCATTTTGAACCCATCACTCTATCTTCTCTAGAGCAGGTCATGTGCAGCTTGAAACCTTCTGGCTCCCCCTTTGATGTGGTCCCCCCTCGACTACTAAAGGAGGTTTTTCCAACTCTAGGTCCGTCCATTCTTGATATAGTAAACAGTAGTTTATCCACTGGCGTGGTGCCAAAATCCTTTAAACATGCTGCCGTCCAGCCTCTCCTGCAAAAACAAACCTTGACCCCTCAGTCGTTTCCAACTACTAGCCTGTCTCCAAACTCCCATTTGTTTCTAAAGTACTGGAGAAAATAGTCGAGTCCCATTTGAAGTGCTTCCTGGAGGATCACGCCATCTTAGAGCTTTTCCAATCTGGCTTTAAACCTGTCCACAGCACTGAAACTGCCCTGCTGAAGGTCTTTAACGACATCTTCAGATCCACAGATACCGGTGATTCTGTGCTGCTTGTCCTGTTGGACCTCACAGTCGCCTTTGACACCATCGACCATGAGATACTCATTGCTAGGTTAGAGCAGTGGGTGGGCGTCACAGGATCAGCCCTCAATTGGTTCAGATCTTACCTCACTTGACAGATCATTTTGTGTCTCCATCAAGGATTTTAGTTCCGCAGAGGCAGAACTTAAATGGCGGGTTCCGCAGGGGTCCATACTGGGTCCCCTCCTGTTCTCTTTATACCTGCTGCCGCTTGGTGCTATTTTCCAGAAACACAACATGCCTTTCCACTTCTATGCCGATGACTGTCAAATTTACTTCCCCCTAAGACACAATGGTACATGCTCTATTCAACCGCTGCTCAACTGCCTGGCTGACATCAGGGACTGGATGGCTTTAAATTTCTTAAGTTTCAATGAAAAGAAGTCTGAAGTCATGTTGTTCCCTCCCAACGACACGATCACAAACCACTGCATCGACCTTTCCGCTCTAACCCTGTCAGAAAAACAAAGAGTCACTAATCTGGGCGTGATAATGGACCCTTCCCTGAAACTTAACAATCATGTAAACATGATTGTTAAATCATGCTTCTTCCAACTGAGGCGGCTGTCTAAACTGAAGCCCATATTGTCCAAAAAGAACCTGGAGACAGTAATACATGCATTCATTACATCTAGGCTTGATTACTGCAATTCACTCCTGTTTGGTATCAGTCAGACCTCCATTGCACGACTACAACTGGTCCAGAATGCAGCAGCCCGATTTTTAACCAGTACAGGCAAAAGAGAGCACATTACACCAGTTTTGGCCTCACTGCACTGGTTACCGGTTCACTTTCGAATCCAGTTCAAAATGCTCATGTATGTCTACAAATCACTGAAGAGTGTCACCCCCCCACCCACCCCCCATCTCTCTGATCTGCTACAACCGTATGTCCCACCACGTTCCCTGAGGTCAGCGGACCAGTTGCTCCTCACAGTTCCAGGAACTCGTCTTAAACGCAGAGGTGACAGGGCCTTCTCTGTAGCAGGACCAAGACTCTGGAACGAGTTACCTCCGCTTGTCAGACAGGCCCCCTCCCTCTCGGTTTTCAAGTCCCGTTTAAAAACTCACTACTATTCAGTAGCTCTTAACACCAGATGATCTGTGTTTTGATCCTGTATTATCCACACTGGTTTGTCGTCATTATCTGCATCGTTTTTATGTCTATATTCTGATTTACCTCATTTTGTATTTTGCTTGTTGTTTTGTCTGTACAGCACGTTGGTTGGCCTTGTCACTGTTTTAAGTGCATTATAAATAAAGTGGTATGGTATGGTAAAGATGAACTACAGCCCAAATACACTTTTTAGAGTGCAAGTAAGATATTAAGTTTTGCCCAAAATCCACATCAAAGTAATTATACTACCCATCTACCTACTACCATCTTTAATGTGCATATTTAGTTATCAGTCTGCAGAGCCCGATGCGTTGCTCATATCAGCAGTGGAGGAGCACAGCATGGACATGCTGAAGAAAACCCTGGAAGAAGAGATTATAAAGTCCACAGGCAAACAAATTTTACACCTGAAGGTTGACCTCAGCCCTCCTCAGTTAAGGTGAGATTCTAAAAATGTTTTTCCATACCCCCAACCCTAGACATGATGTAAACGTGTATCCTTTCTACAGCTGGCTGTACAAAGAGGCTACGGTTCAGAATGGGCATGTTAATGCTGATGAAGACACAGCTGTTGTCAAGGCCATCATCAGCGCCGCAGCTCATGGACATTACAAGAAAGGGTTTGAAGGCAGATGAGAGTTTCACACAGAATGATGACAGAAAAAAATAATCTGAGCCACAAAGAACTTAAGAAAATACTGTATGGAAAAGATTTAATTTACAAATGTGTAAAGGAATACGTTTTTGTAAAATATATTCATTGCACATAAATGTTGATACAAAACAGTGTTCTAAGGTGAAATAAAAGAAAATACATCCTGATGCATGCTCAATAATCCAGGTAGAAAAATCTAAAAAAGTTAAATCTGGTCCTCTGGACATTCAAAAAAACAAAACCAAGCAAAACAACAAAAAAATGTAGAAACGTTTCGTCTTTCATCCGAGAGACTTCCTCAGTCTGAGGTGCTGTATTCAGCTCAGTCTCTTAAATAGCACCTTCTCAGAGTGGATCAACCAGTTTTGCTGCTGACAACCAAAACCAGCTGATCACATGCTCAAGAAGGACCATCAGCCTAACAATGGATCATTAGCACACTGATGGCTGTTTACTGTTCACAGAGGGCTGAGTGATACTAGCAATCACAGCATTGTAAGAGGGGGACAGTTGAACACGGAGGCCTCCACCCCTGTTTAATGATGGACGGT
>NC_056500.1:52047461-52070074 GCF_014905685.2 Nematolebias whitei | reverse complement strand
GTTTCTACATTTTTTTGTTGTTTTGCTTGGTTTTGTTTTTTTGAATGTCCAGAGGACCAGATTTAAAAGAAAATACAGTTTAAAATTCGAGAAAAACAAAATTTCTTATCTAAAGAATCTGAGAAAATAAAAATAGCTGAGTTCAATCATTTAGAATCACTTTCCATTGAAAACAATTATAAAGACATTTTTTTCATCTGGCTGAAGCTCCTAGACCTCAGTTTGTGATTCAGTTTGATCACTAAAGAACAGAGTGGGAGTGGTCCCACAAAGTCTCCTGCTATAATGTTCAGGCTCTTGGGGTCTGATCCAGGTGTCTGCTGCTCCACCCACTTCCTCAAACACTCCCAGTTGCTGTAGGTCAGCATCCGCAAGGATTCCTTTGGGTTTTTGGTTATGTAGCTCCTTTCAGCTGTGAGATTCAGACCAGCAATGAAGAATCCCTCTGTGGACACAAAGTAGCATCTAAATACGCTCATCATTTTCAGTTTTACATGAATAAATAATATTAACTTTGTTGGGACGCAGTGGTGTAGTCTACGCCATTGGTTCCCAACCTGGGGGGCCCAACCCCCATGGGGGGGGGGGGGGGCACGGGTGTGTGTGTGTGTGTGTGTGTGCGTGTCACATATGTCTGCTTAGAGGTTGTAAAAATGTCAATTTATTGTCTGTGTAACAATTTTAGCAAATATGTTTTTATTTTTAATTATAATGTTTGAAATTTCACCAAATCCTGATTAACACTGAAGAACCCTCATTTTGGTTATGTTTGAAGAGTTTCCTATAATGTATTATGCTAAAAACTAAAATCTGTACTGTCACTTTTAGAGCGCTTTGTTAAGACGTCAGTACTCAGCATCCAGCTCTCAGTTGGCAGCACGTCTGCCTGAGAGGAGGCAGGGAGTTATCGTTGCTCTTGGTTAAGTTCACGATTTATTAACTATATAACATAAACGTAAGCACATGCAGGTGTGAATGTTTAAATGTGTAAATCACACAGAGGAGTCATTTTTCTGACAACATAAGAACATTTCTCCCTACTTTAGAACAGACATTGTTATTACTATTGGTGATGGTGAAAGTCAGGAATACTTTCAGGAACAAGCAGTTGACATCAGAAAGCCTTTGAAAGAGCAGGTAGTGATGTGCACAGAGCTACAGAAGCATCTTTTGAGTGTTCTCTTTTAATCACTAAGGCTGAAAAGCTGCACAATATTGGAGTACAACTTCTGAAACCCGCCTGCCTGAAAATTGTGGAGTTGATGTGCAACAGGGCTCATGCAGTGGATGAAATGAAAACTGTCCCGCTCTCTAACACTGTCAGAGTCAGAGATCTTTATTGTAATTTATTATTTATTGTCATTTCTTTATTGTCATATTATGGGGCGGTTGTGGCTGAGTGATTAGAGCAGTCCTCCTCCAATGCGAGTTGGGGGTTCAAATCCACCAGCAGTCACATGCCTAAGTGTCCCTGGGCAAGACACTGAACCCCTAGTTGTCTCTGATGTGTGTCCCATCAGTGTATGAATGTGATAAAGCTCTGATTAGTCTCTTTAGAATGAGTTGTTCAATTAGCTTTGTAGAGATCTAGTATAGAGCTGTATGAATGGGTAAATAAGGACAATGATTGTAGTGTAAAGCGATTTGAGTATCTTGATCAGATAGAAAGGCGCTATAAGTACAGTCCATTTACCATATTGTCAAGGACAGAATATAGACAAAATGGCTGAAAATTGCAAAAATCAGCTGCATGATAGAATCAGGAAGATATCTTGACAAAACTACAATTTTTATTTTTAAGACGGTTTTTAAGATTACTCTGTTGTTAGTTTTTTTTCAAGTTATGTGAGTAATTCTCAGAACAGTGTTCTTCTAGATTTTTCTTATCTTATTTTTATCTTATTTCTATTGTACAACTACCAGTTTATACCTTTTACAAATAAGTTTGTAACTATTTACTTAATTATTTTATCAATTTGATGAAGAGATTAATCTGATTGTGACAAGGGTTTGAGTATTGTATTTGTGCACAACACAAAAAACACCAGGAATATTTAAAATTATTTATTAGTAAAATGCCACTGGTGGAGGTCTGGTTCCGGGCCCGGGTCCAATCTGTAGAGATACGTGGGTTAGTGACTTTAACCAGACTGTGAAGGCTCAGGTAATTGTGATAACAATAAGCAGAGTCACTAACCTTCACAGTCGATAGCAAGGTGTACTCTTTAGTTTGGTTTGGAAGGATGATGTCCAGGGCCGAGACTTGGCAGCAGCAGAGTGTAAGCACACTGAGTGCAGCTTTGGGGAAAATCCAGAGAGAGATGTTTGTGGGACAGGCTTGGGTCGAGAACCGTGGGTCAGAAATCAGAATCCAAAACCAGAGGAAGATCCAGGAGGCGTAGTCAAGACAAACAAACAGGGCCGGTACTGTGGTCAGATTTCAAAGTCCAAAACAGGCAAGGACAAGGCAAGGCGAAGAAACCAGAAGACAGGTGTGGGATCAGGATTTGAGAAACAGGCAAGGCTTGAACATGAATGCTGGACATTTACTCACACAAGGCTTCCAATAATCTGGCACTGAGGACTATGAACAGGGAGTTTAAATAGGGGACTGAGCAGGTGACATGCATGAGCCTGATTGCAGGGAGAGTGAGTGTAGTGAGAAAGTGGCAGGAGCAGAGCATGGCTAAGCAAAATATGGAAGAATAAACAGAAACATGAAAACAAGGGATCTTTGGTATGAAGGGGGAACAAAACATGGCAGCTGGGCACACAAACGTGACAGATTGAGTCTTTTACGGGAGGGGAGTAGCGAGGGATTGGGGGGTCTCAGATTGGCTAGGAAGCAAGAAGGGGGGTCTTTGAGGAAAATAGGTTGGGAACCTCCTCCTTGAATGTCCACCTTATCGTGGTGGAGGCGTGTGTGCGCCTGAATGATTCTAGGAGCTATGCTGTCGAGGGCACTTATAATTGTCCCTGGTAGTGTCTCCCAAGGCCGATTGGTCCAAAGTGACAGGCCAGACAAAGAGCGATTCGGAAGATTTTTATGGACATGACAGCAAGG
Source organism: Nematolebias whitei (assembly GCF_014905685.2). Taxonomy (NCBI): domain Eukaryota; kingdom Metazoa; phylum Chordata; class Actinopteri; order Cyprinodontiformes; family Rivulidae; genus Nematolebias; species Nematolebias whitei. Next base: position 52,067,010 of record NC_056500.1, on the reverse strand, counting down.
AACTCGGTGTCCCTTGCCCGGACGTGGGTTACTGGGGCCCCACTCTGGAGCCAGGCCTGGGGGAGGGGCTCATCGGCAAGCACCTGGTGACCGAGTCTCTACCCATGGGGCCCGGTTGGGCTCAGACAAAAAGGAGCAGCATGGGTTCGTCTTCCTGTGGACCCACCACCTGTAGGAAGGGCCATAAAAGTCGGGTGCTGTCAAGATAGGGTTTTGGATTCAGAATAAGCCAGACACAGGAGTGCAAAAACAAGAACAGTTTTTATTTATTATAGGCTGTGGGTGCGAAGTCAGGATCAGCTGAGTTGACAGTCTTCACAGGCAGACAGTCTTCACGGGCAGATGGAGAGTGAGAGTCACCTGTCTAGTCTGCAGCGATGACGTCACTGGTCCTGTGCAGAGCAGCTGTAGAAAAAAGCTGCAATAACGTGGTTTGAGGGGCAAATCCAATAATGTGGTCTGGTTGTCAGAGCAGGGATCATGAACAGGAAGGCAGAGGTCTAGATTCAAAATCCAAAAACATAATCTGTGAAGCATGGTCTTAGTAGAGGAAACGGGGTGCGTTACCATGGCCAGAGAGGCAGACAAATCCAAGAGGGGCAGGCAAGGCTAGGAGTCCAAAAACAGGTGAGGATACAAGGCAAGGCAAGACAAGGGCAGGCCACAAGAAACTATGAATGGCTTTACTATCAGTGACCAAAAGTGGTGTAATAATTTGGCAAAGGACAAGTGAAAGTGGAACTCTTTAAATAGGGCCAAGATCCGTTGCAGTGAATCAGGCTGATGAGCTGATGAGCTGAAAGTGCAGAGGGGGGTGTGACTAATGACTGAGAAGAAAAAGAGCATGATGACAAAGAGGAGCAGAAACATGACATGATGGGGCTGTGAGTGTGAGACAGAGGCTGATGGGGGGGTCAGCGGGGGCTGCTGGCCATGACATACCCCCCCCCCCCCTTTAAGGTCTAGCATCCTGACGGACCACCAGGGAAAGAAAAAAAAGCTAGAATCGGACGGATAGAGGGGGTCCGGAGGCGGACAAGAAAATAAGTGGGTGGAGAGGGTCTTGGAGGAGGGCAAGAAACAGATTTGCAACCAGAAGGGCTGTCCAGAGCTGTTCCAGGGCTCCGGTAGGTGGCCATGAGGTCATCCAGCAAGTGGCAATGTCAAGGGTGAAAGGCTGGGCAACCCTTCAATACCTTGCGATTGGGTCAGATCTGTGGTAGTCGTGGAGCCCTGGAATACTGCAGCTGGTGACGTGGCAGGCTGTGGAGCTGCAGCAGGCGATGACTTGGGGTCCGGTGGAGCTGCAGCGGGTGACGTGGGGACCAGTGGAGCTGCAGTGGGTGACATGGGATCCAGTGGAGCTGCAGTAGGTGATGTGGTGTCCAGTGGATCTGCAGCAGGTGATGTGGGGTCCTATGGCTCTGCAGCGGGTGACGTGGGCTCCTGTAGCTCTGCGGCAGGCGACATGGAGGCCTGGGGCTCTGTTACAGATGACATGGATGCCTGGGGCTCTGCAGCAGATGAAGTGGAGGCCTGGGGCTCTGAAGCAGATGACATGGAGGCCTGGGGCTCTGCAGCAGATGACGTGGAGGACTGGGGCTCTGTAGCAGATGACGTGGAGGCCTGGGGCTCTGCTGCAGACGACGTGGAGGCCTGAGGCACTGCTACAGATGATGTGGAGGCCTGGGGCACTGCTGCAGATGACGTGGAGGCCTGGGGCTCTGCTGCAGTCATGGAGGCCTGTGGAGCTGCTGCAGTCATGGTGGTCTTGGGTTCTGCAGCAGGTTTGAAAGTCATGGGTTTTGCAGCTGAGACTGGACCTGATGCAGGCAAGTAGCTATGAAAAGTCACTGGGGTGGGTAGGCAAAACCTGGCACAGAGCATGGTTTTCAATAGTTGCATCTGATTGTCCAGATTAGTCAAGGAGTCCTTGAGCCCAGAGAGCCACTCCTGTTCTGGCTTTGAATCCATTTTGGCCAAATTATTCTGTCAAGATTGGGTTTTGGACTCATACTAAGCCAGATACAGGAGTGCAAAAACAAGAACAGTTTTTATTTATTATAGGCTGTGGGTGCAAAGTCAGAATCAGCAGAGCTGACAGTCTTCACAGGCAGACAGTCTTCACAGGCAGATGGAGAGTGAGAGTCACCTGTCAAGTTTGCAGTGATGATGTCACTGGGCCTGTGCAGAGCAGCTGCAGTAAAAAGCTGCAATAATGTGGTTTGAGGGGCAAATCCAATAACCGGGTCTGGTTGTCAGAGCAGGGGTCATGAACAGGAAGGCAGAGGTCCATATTCAAAATCCAAAAACGTAATTCGTGAAGCGTGGTATTAGTAGAGGTAACAGGGTGTGTCACCATGGCCAGAGAGGCAGACAAATCCAAGAGGGGCAGGCAAGGCAAGGAGTCCAAAAACTGGCAAGGATACAAGGCAAGGCAAGGCAAGACAAGGCAAGGGCAGGGTACAAGAAACTATGAATGGCTTTACTATCAGTGACCAAAAGTGGTGTAATAATTTGGCAAAGGACAAGTGAAAGTGGAACTCTTTAAATAAGGCCAAGAACCGTTGCAGTGAATCAGGGCTGATGAGCTGAAAGTGCAGAGGGGGACGTGGCTAATGATAGGGAAGAAAAACAGCATGGTGACAAAGAGGAGCCGAAACATGACATGATGGAGTTGTGAGTGTGAGACAGGGGCGTGATGCCATGGGCAGTGGCCGAAGGCGGGGACCTTGGCACTCTGACCCTTGCTTGCCAATGCTGGCTCTTGGGACATGGAATGTGACTTCTCTGGTGTGGAAGGAGCTTGAGATTGTGCATGAGGTTGAGAGGTACTGACTAGATATAGTTGGGTTCACCTCAACGTACAACATGGGCTCTGGAACCAATCTCCTTGAGAGGGGCTGGACCTTATTCCACTCTGGAGTTGCCCATGGTTAGAGGAGTCGAGCTGGTGTGGATCTACTTCTAGCCCCTTGACTTAGTGCCTGTGGGTTTGAGTTTTCCCTGGTAGATGAGAGGGTGGCTTCCCTTTGCCTTCAGGTGGGGGGACAGACTCTGACTGTTAACTGTGCCTATGCACGGAACGGCAGTTCAGAGTATCTAGCCTTCTCGGAGTCCTTGGCAGGGGTGCTAGAAGGTGTGCCAGCTGGGTATCCTTTATTCTGCTGGAGGACTTCAATGCCCACGTGAGTAGCAACAGTGTGACCTGGAGGGGCGTGATTGGGAGGAAAGGCCTCTCTGATATGAACCTGAGTGGTGTTCTGTTGTTGGACTTCTGTGCTAGTCATAATTTGTCCATCACAAACACCATGTTCGAACATAAGGGTGTCCATAAGTACACTTGGCACCAGGACACCCTAGGTCATAGTTCCATGATAGACTTCATAGCCGTGTCATCTGATTTGCAGCCATTTGTTTTGGACACTCGGGTGAAGAGAGGAGCTGAGCTGTCAACTGATCACCACTTGGTAGTGAGTTGGATCAGATGGTGGGGGAAGATGCCGGACAGATGCGGTAGACCCCAACGTGTAGTGAGGGTTTGCTGGGAACGTGTGGCAGAAGAACCCATCAGAGAGATCTTCATCTCACACCTCCAGGACAGCTTTAACCACATCCCAGCTGAGGTGGAGGAAATTGAGTCTGAGTGGGCCATGTTCTGCACCTCGCTTGTTGAGGTAGCTGCCTGGAGCTGTGGCCGTAAGGTTGTCGGTGCTTCTCGTGGTGACCATCCACGAACTTGGTGGTAGACACCCCAGGTTAGGGAGGCTGTCAAGCTGAAGAAGGAGTCCTATTGGGCCTTGTTGGCCAGTGGGACTCTAGAGGCAACTGAGGAGTACCGGAGGGCCAAACGGTCCGCAGCCTTGGCTGTTTCTGAGGCAAAAGCTCAGATGTGGGACGAGTTTGGTGAGACGTTGTATAATGACTCTCTGTCAGCCACGAGGAGATTCTGGCAAACCATCAGACGGCAGGAGGGGAAATCAGCACTTTACTAACATTGTATTCAGTGAAGGTGGGCTGCTGTTGACCTCAATCAGTGATGTCGTCGGAAGGTGGAAGGAATACTTCTCAGACCTTCTCAATCCCACCAGCACATCTTCCATGGAGGAAGCTGAGTCGAGGGACTTTGGGGTTGATCTATCCATAACTGTGGTTGAGGTCGCCGAGGTAGTTAAAAAGCTCTGAGGCGGCAAGGCTCCAGGAGTGGATGAGATTCACCCTGATTTCCTTAAGGCTCTGGATGTTGTGGGGCTGTCTTGGCTGACACTCCTTTGCAACGTCGTGTGGACATCGGGGGCAATGCCACTGGATAGGCAGGCTGGGGTGGTGGTTCCCCTCTTCAAAAAGGGGGACCGGAGGGTGTGTTCTAATTATAGGGGCATCACTCTCCTCAGCCTCCATGGTAAGGTCTATTCAGTGGTAATTGAGAAGCGAGTTTGATAGATTGGGGGCGGCTGCGGCTGAGTGGTTAGAGCAGTCATCCTCCAATGCAAGAGCTGGGGGTTCGAATCCACCAGCAGTCACATGTCGAAGTGTCCCTGGGCAAGACACTGAACCCCTCATTGCCTCTGATGTATGTCCCATCAGTTTATGAATGTGATAAAAGCTCTGATTAGTCTGTTGAGAATATTTGTTCAATTAGCTTTGTAGAGATCTAGTAGAGTGCTGTATGAATGGGTAAATGAGGACACAGATTGTAGTGTAAAGCGCTTTGAGTATCTCGATAAGATAGAAAGGCGCTATATAAGTACAGTCCATTTACCATTTAACATTCAATCGTTGGTCAAACCTCAGATCCAGGAGGAACAATGTGGGTTCTGTCCTGGTCGTGGAACACTGGATCAGCTCTTTACCCTCACTAGGATCCTCGAGGGGTCATGGGAGTTAGTCCATCCTGTCTACATATGTTTTGTGGATTTGGAGAAGGCATTCGACCGTGTTCCTCGGGGCACACTGTGTAGGGTGCTCCGTGAGTATGGGATTGGGGGCCCGTTACTATGGGCTGTTCAGTCCCTATAGAGCTTTAGAGCGTGACGTCACTTGTCCAAGGTGCGGCAGTTGATGGGATAGGATGGGGCCGGATCCACCATTTTTATAGTCCTCCATATTAACTGTTGAAAACAAGCTTTCTCGCTGACTTTTTTTTAAATCTACGTACGTTAAAACAGTTTAGCAATGGTCCAAAATTGATGCGTTATTGGATGTAATGTCCGGTCACACGACTGGAATTGTACAAAGATCGAAAACGGACTTTTTAAATAGAGTCTCCACCAGGAAACAACGCGAGGAGCTCATGTGTCGGACTAACAAAAAGGAGAAGTGAGACGTCTTGATAACTTTCTCCAGCGTCCCAAGATACCTGCTAGTTTGTTCCAGACATTCTGGTGAGTGTCTAAATTCAGTTTGTTGGTGTTGTGCCATGAATTTATGCCATGATTTTGTTGGAGTGTATCATGTTTAGTTCATATTAGTTCATAGAAGTGGGTCAACCTGGTTTAGGTCAGGTTTATATTTTGCATATAACTTAATCCGAGTTTAGACAGAGTGGACGTCTGTGCAATTGTGAAATAAACTGTTTAAATTTTCTAGTGTTGCCACTTTTACTGTAGTAATACTGATCTGTGTTCTGATATGTCCTCTTCAAGACAAACCTTCAGATGAAGTGGATGAAACTCCAGGAGAGGAGCTCAGTGAGGCTGCAGATGATGGAGAGGAGGAACATGAAGCAGAGTTGTAGTCCTCCACCCCTCTCTGCTGCTTCTCCTCTGTTACCCACCCACACCCACATTGAAACAGGGTCAACTCGCCCACGGCTCAAATTAAATAAACCAAAAATCAGCTCTAAAAATATAAACCATAAAAATCTGATTAAAATAAACGCAGTTACTTTACCAGAGCAAAATCATAAAATCATTAATTGTGGATTATTGAACATCAGATCTCTTTCCTCTAAATCCCTGTTAGTTAATGAACTGATAACTGATCATCATATTGATTTATTCTGTCTGACAGAAACTTGGCTACAACAGGAGGATTTTGTTGGTATAAATGAATCCACTCCTGTTAATTATTTAAATGTTCATGTTCCTAGAACAACTGGCCGAGGTGGAGGAGTAGCTTCTATTTTTCAGTCAGGATTATTAATTAATGCTAAACCAGTTATTAGTTATGATTCTTTTGAATCGCTGCCCCTCAGTCTTTCTCATCCAAAATGGAAATCAGAAAAGCCACTTTTACTAGTTGTTATATATCGTCCACCAGGCGCTTACTCTCAGTTTTTGTCTGAATTCTCAGAATTATTAACAGAATTATTATTAAATACTGATAAAATCATCATAATGGGTGATTTCAATATTCATGTGGATGTTGAGAGTGATAGCTTAAGCATAGCCTTTAATAATTTAAAAGACTCATTTGGTTTTACCCAAAACATCCGCACATCTACTCATTCTTATCATCACACTCTTGATTTAGTTCTGACCTATGGTGTAGAGATTAAGGACTTGGTAATAGTTCCTCAAAATCCTGTTCTGTCCGACCATTTTTTAATAACCTTTGAGTTTACATTAAATGACTACACAGTCACTGAGAGTAAATTTCATCTCAGCAGGTGCTTATCAGAAAATGCTGTAACCAAATTTAAACAATCTCTTCCATCAATGTTTCCTCTGTCTTGCAGAGTAATGCATCAGAGAACAGAGACTTAGATCATCTAGTTGATCATCTTACAACTTCAATGCAAACTTCACTTGATAAAATTGCTCCACTGAAAAAGAAAGTAATCAATCAGAGGAAACTGGCTCCTTGGTTCAATTCTGAGTTACGTACTTTAAAGCAGCATCTAGAAACCAGGAGAGAAAATGGTGCTCTACTAATGTTGAAGAATTTTATTTAACTTGGAAAGATAGTCTGCTAACATATAAAAAAGCTCTCCATAAAGCTAGAACTTTATAGTACTCATCTTTAATAGAGGAGAATAAAAATAACCCTAGGTTTCTGTTTAGTACTATTGCTAGACTAATTAAAAGTCCCATTTCTGTTGAACCATGTATCCCTACAACTATAAGTAGTGATGACTTCATGAGATTCTTTATAAATAAAATTATTTCAATTAGAGAGAAAATTCAAACCATCCTTCCTTCTACTATCTCTAGTCCCCTGTCAAATGAGACAACTTTAAAAATTTCACTAGAGCCTGATTTATGTTTGGACAGTTTTTGTCTTGTTGAGCTCTGAATTGTCAAAAATAATAACCTCATCCAAACCATCCACATGTCTGCTAGATCCCATCCCAACCAGACTGTTTAAAGAGGTATTTCCACTAATTAATGTCCACATTTTGGATCTACTTAATTTGTCTTTAATGGATGGTTATGTACCACAGAGCTTTAAGGTTGCTGTAATTAAACCTTTACTTAAGAAGTCTGATCTTGATTCAGAAATTCTGGCCAACTATAGACCTATATCTAATCTAACTTTCATCTCAAAAATTCTAGAGAAAATAGTTGCAGGTCAGTTGCGTGAACATCTACAAAGAAATAATCTGAAGAGTTTCAGTCAGGGTTTAGAGCTCATCATAGCACAGAAACAGCACTAGTAAAAGTCACTAATGATATTCTCATGGCCTCAGACAATGGACTTGTGTCTCTACTGGTCCTGTTAGACCTCAGTGCTGCATTTGATACATTTGATCACAATATTTTACTACAGAGGCTTGAATATGATGTTGGGATTACAGGAACAGCTCTAAAATGGTTTAAATCATTTCTATCTGATAGATTCCAGTTTGTAAATGTAAATAATAAATCTTCTTCATACACCAAAGTTAGTCATGGAGTTCCTCAGGGCTCAGTGCTTGGGCCAATACTCTTTACTTTATATATGCTTCCATTAGGTAAAGTTATTAAACAGCATGGGATACATTTTCATTAAGTTGATGACACACAATTATATTTGTCCATTAAACCCAATGAATCCAATCAGCTACTTAGACTACAAGCATGTCTTAAAGACATAAAAACCTGGATGACCCTTAATTTTCTCCTGTTGAACAGACAAGACTGAGGTTTTGGTTTTTGGACCTGAGCCCCTTAGGAATGAATTTTTCAGTCTTTCTCCCTCCTTAGATGCATTAATCTGTCCTCCAGCTCTAATGTTAAAAATCTTGGTGTTATTTTTGATCAGGACATGTCTTTTATCCCCCACATTAAAAACGTTACTAGAACCTCCTTCTTCCACCTGCGTAATATCACTAACATTAGAAACATCTGATCTAAAGATGATGCAGAAAAACTGGTCCATGCATTTGTCACATCTAGACTGGACTATTGCAATGGTTTATTATCTGGGTGTCCAAATACTTCTTTAAAACGTCTTCAGTTGATCCAAAATGCTGCTGCCAGAGTCTTAACTGGAGTTACTGGGAGAGATCATATTTCTCCAGTTTTAGCTTCTCTCCATTGGCTCCCTGTCAAATCCAGAATAGAATTCAAAATCTTACTTCTAACCTACAAAGCTCTCAACAACCTAGCTCCATCTTATATTACAGATCTTATTGTTCCATATTTTCCTAACAGAGCTCTTCGCTCTCAGGCTGCAGGTTTACTTGTGGTTCCTAGAGTTTACAAAAACAGAATGGGAGGCAGATCTTTCAGTTCTCAGGCTCCTCTCTTGTGGAACCAACTTCCAACCTCTGTCCATGAGGCTGACACATTATCCAATTTTAAAACTAGGCTTAAGACTTTCCTTTTTGATAAATCCTATAGTTAGGGTCGGCTTGGGTTTCCTGAGCTGTCCCTTAGTTCTGCTGCTATAGGCTTAGACTGCTGGAGGACAAACTGACCACACTTTTCACTCTGCTACTGTCTTTACTTACTCTGCTCAACCTGTTTTGAATTTGTAATTATTGTTTCTATCCTTAATATGCGGGGTTTTTTTTTTTTTTTTTTTTGTCTTTCAGTTACACCTGGACCTATATCTGGACCTGGACCTGGACCTGGACCTATATCTGGACCTGGACCTATATCTGGACCTGGACCTGGACCTATACCTGGACCTATATCTGGACCTATACCTGGACCTGGACCTACATCTGGACCTGGACCTATACCTGGACCTATACCTGGACCTATACCTGGACCTATATCTGGACCTGGACCTGGACCTATACCTGGACCTATACCTGGACCTACCATTCTGTGTTAGTCTGTCTCTCCTTCCTGTCCTCTCAACCAGCCGGTCAAAGCAGATGGTCTCTTGTCCTGAGCTGGTTCTGCTGGAGGTTTCTTCCTGTTAAAGGGAGTTTTTCTTTCCACTGTCTCCACTGTGCTTGCTCAGGATGGGAGACTGCAACGAAGCCAAGATTCATCTTGTCTGCTGGATTCCTTATATAGAGAACTTTACTAATTGGCTTTTATGTGAATGTTCCTGTAAAGTCCCTGAGACAACTTTGTTGTGATTTGGCGCTACAGAAATAAACTGAGTTGAACTGAATAGTGTGGTTGTAAATTTAATGCTAATGAAACCTGCACATGCTGCTACTGATATATGTAAAATGTAGTTTGGAAAAAAATTATATTTGCTGAAGTCATTGATTTGAAATATATTTACAGTTGAATAAAAACTTTCAAGTGTTTGTTTTTTTCTCATCTAATAAAAACTCGTGTGGTAAATATTCATGAAACATTTGATTCATCACTTCAGGGAACATGTAAACTTGATGAAATTTATCACATTTGTAATAAACATTTGATGTATTAACATATTTCAGGTAAGAAATAAACATGTAAAGAAACATCCTATTTTGAAGTAAACATTTTATGTAATTTAATGTTTCTAGTAACAAACATGATGAACATGGTGTGAGGTAAAACATTTCATAGAAAACTGCTGCACAAATTGTTCAAATATAAGTTAACAGCATGATTTACATATTTCTGTCTCCTTGAAGCTGCAGCACAAACGTGCTCTGAGAAATATGTTTAAGAAGCTTCGTGCTTTCTGGAGACGAGCTTCACACAGTTCCTGTTCTGGAGACACACGGACCACAGCCATGTCTTTCTGGGTCCACACAAGCTCACAGTGGTTTGATGATGGACCTGTGCAGAGTATGGATGATGTTTCTTCAGGTGAACTTCACTCCCTGCCTCCACGGCCTGCTGGATGCTGCATGTCCTAGATTTGTAAGAAAACTTTCTCCAGGCAGCAGCATCACACATTGAGTCCATCAGGAGATGATCCAAGTTCAGGGAAGTTGGTGTTTATGATGAAAACACATTTAACTTTTAGATTTTTCTACTGCTAGCTGTAATTTTAATGTAGGCCTTTGGAGCATCATCCTCATGATTCACACTCCATTTTGTTTGAAATGAGTAGACACAGTGTTATATATATATATATATATATATATATATATATATATATATATATATAAAGTAATCTAATCAGGATTTGAAGTCAACATGTGATTAGATGAGCTCAAGTCATTAAAAATAAGGTAATTAACCATTTCAACTTGGAGCTTTGTAAATCAGTTAAAAACATACTTTAAAAATCACGTGTTCATAGCATACAGAAACTTGATTGATTCCAAAATAATGTACATTAATAATTTATGTAAAATTAAGGAGCCAAGAACAACGTACCTTTGTTCAAACCACAACATATTCTCAATCCGGGGTTTTAAAAATGTCCAAATCATCCACCCAGCCCTTCATAGATTGGACCAGTGCTTCCAGTAACTTGTAATTCTTTAAATGATTTGCAGTGTAAACACTGACACACACCAGATCTGCTGCGAATGTCAGTGGAGGTAAATATTACTCCGGGTCTCTGCTCCTTTTTTATTTTTTCAAAGGCGCGACATTTCCAATTTTACCTATTTTTTCCATGTACCGTTTTTAATCATCTGGGAGAAGTTTGTCACGATACAGTCCACTTTGTTTTGAGCTGTTTTTCAGCGTTATGAAGGAGGATACAGCGGTGACACCACAGACAAACACCAGAGTTGTTGTTTTTTTTTCTGAGGACTATAAAAATGATGGTCGAGACGGGAACGCCCCCACACGTCCCCAACGCAGTGACGTAGGTTCCAAAGCTCTATTGGCTCGCCACATCACACAATAGAGAGGCTTTTTCTACAACATATCATTTTTCCTAATGACGTATGTTCCAAAGCTCTATACAAGCGATGCAAGAGCTTGGTTCGCATTGCTGGCAGTAAGTCGGACCCTTCAGGGTGGGAGTTGGACTCCACCAGGGCTGCCACTTGTCACCGATTCTTTTCATAACTTTTATGGACAGAATTTCTCGGTGCGGCCAGCTGGCGGAGAGTTTTCAGTTCGGTGGCCTCAGGATTCCTTCTCTGCTCTTTGCATATGATGTGGTCCTGTTGGCGTCATCATGCCGTGATCTTCAGCTCTCACTGGAGCGGGTCACAACCAAGTGTGAAGCAGCTGGGATGAGAATTAGCACCGCCAAATCTTAGGCCATGGTCCTCAACCGGAAAAGTGTGAATTGCTCTTTCCAGATCAAGGGTGAGGTTCTGCTTCCAGTGGAGGAGTTCAAGTATGTCGGGGTTTTGTTCAAGATTGAGGGAAGAATGGAGCGTGAGATTAACAGATGGATTGGTGCAGCATCTGCAGTATTGCGGACTCTGTACCGGTCCATTGTGGTGAAGAGAGAGCTGTAAGACAAAACTCTCTGTTTACCAGTCGGTCTACCCAGGGAAGACCCATGACACGCTGGAGAGACTGTCTCTCGGTTGACCTGGGAACGCCTTGGAATCTTCCAGAAGAGCTGGAAGAGGTGGCTGTGGAAAGAGATATCTGAGCTTCCCTGCTCAAACTGCTGCCCCTGCAACCTGACTTTGGAACAAGCGGAATATAATGGACAGATGGATGGAAGGTTGGGAACGACTGGTCTACGCGATATGCTGGCATATGGAGTATACCCACTAGAAAAACGTGTGAATTTCAGTAAACCCACTTAAAAGTTTCCAATGATACATGACACATCATTGGGCACGTGTCATTGATGCATTAAATGGCAGTTCAATTCAATTCAATTCAATTCAGTTTATTTATATGGCACCAAATCACAACAAGTTGTCTCAGGGCACTTTACAGAAACATTCACATAAAAGCCAATTAGTAAAGTTCTCTATCTAAGGAATCCAGCAGTTAAACACTTCTGCAACAATCTGTGTGTATGCAGCGCTTGTTTATTACATTCTTATCCAGTGCAAACTCTTCACACTCCTCTGCTGCTCTGTAGACGCTGCCCTCCCGTTTCCTCCTGTTCACTGAGGCTCACGGCCACTGGCTGAGCTCCAGCTCACTCTACAGCTCACTGCTTTGTAAATGGTTCCTTATTCAGCTGCTCCTGTATGAGTGGCTGGGGCACAGCTGCTGCAGGAGCTCAGTGAGTTACTGTATGTGTGTAGCAACCACCACACGAGTATCATGTGTCAAGTTACTTTAAACAGCTGCTGTTTGGAAATGATTGAATTTTCACACATCCGGTTTATAATATTTTAAAAATATATCAAATATTGTTTCCATAAAGGAGTAAAAGTAGTGTTAAACACAAATATTCAAATAATTCAAACTTTTAAATGCATAAGATTTTGAATATCCCATAATCTAGAGTTCATATTATAATAAAAAATGATTTAAAAAATGTGGAGAAGTGCCTGAGCAAAGGACATGGCTGAAGGTCAAGAATGGGCACCTGTAAACTTCAGGCCTTTGGTCTGCATTAAAAACAGGTCTGACATCCGTGCATGGGCTCAGGAACACTTTCACAAATCATTGTCTGTAAACACTGTTCACCGTGCCATCCATGAATGTCGCTTAAAAAATAAGCCATATGTGAATCCATCCAGAGACGCTGTCAACCTTTCTGGTCCAAAGTTCATTTTAAAAAGGACCAAGGCAAAGTGGAAAACTGTTCTGGATTCATGCTTTTTTTATTATTTTTGGAAACCATAAACACCAAGTCTTCTATACTAGAGGAGGAGGACCATCCAGTCTGTTTGAAGTGCACAATTTCAACCAACCCCTGCCTCACTCATAGTGTATTAGGGTGTATTAGTTGCTATAACATGGACAGCTTACACATCTAGAACATCAATGAAGCAAAATATATAAGGTTTTAGAACATGTGCTCCCATCTGGATGTCTATTTTCTTAAGAAAAGGTCTCAAATATTTTAGCAAGACGATGCTACACCTCATCCTGAGTCCATTACAACAGCTTGGCTCTGGAGTGAAACATTTCAGGTGGAAAATCTCTCAGCAGCTGGTCTGCTCAGTTCCTGGGCGTTTGCAGACTGTTAAAAAGGAGGAGTTGCTTCACAGTGGGAAACATGGCCTTGTCTCGACTTGTTTATTACTGCCATCAGATTCAAAATTACACCCCTACCCTCCACAAGTAATACAGTTTCTTAGTTTAAACATTTAATATGTTTACTATGTCCTACTGTGAACAAAACTAGGGTTTATGAGTTTTAAAAATCATTGCATTCTGCTTTCATTTATATTTTACACAATGTCCCAACCCTGTCAGATTACACATTCAATCTTTAGACCAGATGTGGACAATTTATGGCCTATGGCCCAAAAGTGGCCCTTGGACAATCTTCATCCAGCCCCCAATATCCTTAATTGAAAACAGCTTTAAATAATTCTAACAAGGTTGAGTCAGGTCCTCTGACTGAAGAAGTCTTTTGGATAAAAGACGAAACGTTTCAACAAAGAAGAATCTGTCCAGAGGTCCTGACTTAACCTTGTTGCATTTATCTACCTGGCTTATTGAGCATGCATTAGGAAACTTAAATAAAACTTAAAAACCTGTGTTTTATCAGTGAAACATTAGGAAGTCCAAAAGAAGCATCTTGGACAAATATACTGAACAAAAATATAAACACATTTCTTTTTGCTCCCATTTTTCATGAGCTGTACTCAAAGATCTAAGACTTTTTCTGTGTACACAAAAGGCCTTTTTCTCTCAAATATTGTTCACTAATTTGTGTAAATCTGTGAAGAAAGATGTGGCATATCAAGATGTTGATTAACAGCATGATTATTGTACAGGTGTACCTTAGGTTGCCCACAATAAAAGGCCCACAGAAGGCCATGTGCAGTTTTATCACAGCATTAGGGCTGGACAATAGTGACCAAAATGAATATCTCGATATTTTAAGATAAATGGCGATATATGATATATATCTCGATATAGAGTCTCAGGTCTCAGTCTCTGATAGAGGACATTTGCAAACTGAGGTGTACCGCAAACCCACCCACACAGACCAGTATTTGCAGTTTGACTCCCATCACCCTTTGGAGCACAAGTTAGGAGTCATCAGGACTCTGTACCACAGAGCAGACAGCGTCCCCACTAGCTCAGGAGCCAGACAGAAGGAGAAATCCCACACAAGACAGGCTCTAGAGTAATGTGGATATCCTAACTGGGCCTTCCTGAAAGCAGAGAAGAAACCCAAACAGGACTCCAGTCAGCCATCAGGTGAAAAGGAGGAACCCAGACCAGTGATCATTCCATATGTTGAGGGAGTATCAGAGAAACTGAGACGTTTATTTTCTAAACATAACGTCCCAGTGGCTTTTAAACCCCAAAATACATTAAAGACTGGTTCATCCCAAAGATCCAGTCCCCCGACACAAACAGAGTAATGTTGTGTCTGTTGTTCAGTGTCAGGAGGGTGATCAGTCTTACATCGGGGGAACTAAACAGCCACTGGCCAAAAGGATGGACCAGCACAGAAGATCAACTTCATCAGGCCAGGACTCTGAGGTCTACACTCATCTCCAGGCCAGCGGTCACTCTTTCAAGGATGAAGATGTTCACATCCTGGACAGAGAGGAACGATGGTTTGAGAGAGGAGTAAAGGAGGCCATCTTTGTGAAAAGAAATCGTCCATCATTAAATAGGGGTGGAGCCTCCGGGTTCAACTGTCCCCCTCTTACAATGCTGTGATTGCTAGTATCACTCAGCCCTCTGTGAACAGTAAACAGCCATCAGGTGCTAATGATCCATTGTTAGGCTGATGGTCCTTCTTGAGCATGTGATCAGCTGGTTTTGGTTGTCAGCAGCAAAACTGGTTGATCCACTCTGAGACGGTGCTATTTAAGAGACTGAGCTGAATACAGCTCCTCAGACTGAGGAAGTCTCTCGGATGAAAGACGAAACGTATCTATAATTTTTTTGTTGTTTTGCTTTGTTTTGTTTTTTTGAATGTCCAGAGGACCAGATTTAACTTTTTTAGATTTTTCTACCTGGATTATTGAGTATGCATCAGGATATCTTGATATATATTTTCTTTCCATAAAGTAGTAACAAAAATATATTTTTGAGTCAAAGCTGTGTCCCAGTTGTGACACAGCTCAACAAAGCTGTAACGGTACAAAATAAATGTCTCAAAAATATTTTTTTTTCCTCCATAACAAAACCAAAAACACCGCTGTGCACTTAAAATTTAAACAGAACACATACAGAACAAATGTAATGAAAGGCTGACTTGCTCTTTAAAAAGTCTGATTCTAATCAAGTATATTCATTCAACCTTTATGAACCTTTATGAACCTTTATGAACCTTTATTAACCTTTATGAACCTTTATGAACCTTTATTAACCTTTATGAACCTTTATGAACCTTTATGAACCTTTATGAACCTTTATGAACAAAGCTGTTAGAAAATCCACATTGTTGTGTAGCTGGCTTGTTTACTGAGCTCGTTTCTGTTTGATTACGGCTAGTTTCTTTCTGAATTTCATAGTTCCTATCATCTTGAATGCACCGTGGCTGTTCCAATGCATGTGAACGCACCGCACTGTGTAAAGTGCAGAGCTGCGTATGTCTTGAGTTTTTTTCTCCTTTGACATGGACACACCTTTGCTGTTCGAACTTGTTTGTGCTTTACTGGTTTACTGCTGTGTTTAAATACCAGAAGAAACACAGAAAATAAATGAAATAAATGACTGGATATTTGTCTCTGTACTTTTTAATGAGAAGACAACTTCATACCGTGCCACTCTAAACCAGCTGAGCACCAAACCTCTCCTTTGTAGCAGCTACCGCCATTTTCATTCCTATCAGGAATTTAAAGTGGCTCTCCCACTGTGAGTCAACAAAGACATATCTGCACATCTTAGCTCAGCTTTATAATTCAAATAGTCTTCAGCTGCAGCAAGCAGCTGGTGAGGGGCGGGCTTGTATTCAGTGAGGGAAAGAGGAGGAGCTGCGTCAAGACGCAGACTGGGAGGAAAAACTGGTGGATTTTCAAGTATAATTATAACTCTACATATGTAGAGTATAAGACTACATCGTTTTTATCGATATAGTCTCATTTTATATTGCATATGAAATTATCTCAATGTTTTTAAAACATTGAGATATCGCCCAGCCCTACAGCATGATGCCACAGATGTTGCACGTTTTGAGGGAGCGTACAGTTGGCATGCTGCAACATGAGGTGACAGTCGTGGATGAAAGGCACAGCAGTGGGCCTCAGGATCTCGTCACAAAATCTCATCAATAAAATTCAACTGTGTTTATTGTCCATAACGTATGCCTGCCCATACTCTAACTCCACCGCCACCATGGACCTCTCAGTTCACAATGTTGACATCAGTAAACCACTCACCCACAAAATGCCATTTGTCCGTCATCTGCCCTGTACAGTGAAAACCAGGATTGATCCGTGAAGAGAACACCTCCAACATATCACCATTGAATGTGAGCATTTGTCCACTCAAGTCTGTTACGATGACAAATTGCAGTCAGGTGGAGACCCCGATGAGGATGACGAGCAGCAGATGAGCTTCACTGAGACAGTTTCTGACAGTTTGTACAAAAAATATTTGGTTATGCAACCGATTGTTGCAGCAGCTGTCTGGGTGGCTGGTCTCAGATGATCTTGGAGGTGAAAATGTTGGATGTGGAGGTCCTGGGCTGGTGTGGTTACATGTGATCTGCGGTTGTGAGGACAGTTGGATGTACTGCCAAATTCTCTGAATGCTTTTGGAGATGGCTTATGGCAGAGAAATGAAAATTCAGTTCACGGGCAACAGCTCTGGGCTACATTCTTTCAGCTAATTGCATGCCCCCTTTAACCTGGAACATCTGTGGCATTGTGCTGTGTGGTAAAACTGCACATTTTAGAGTGGCCTTTTATTGTGGTCAGCCTAAGACACACCTGTACAATAATCATGCTGTCTAATCAGCATCTTGATATGCCACACCTGTGAGGTGGATGGATTATCTCAGCAAGGAAAAGTGCTAACACAGATTTACACAAATTAGTGAACAATGAAAGAAAAAGGCCTTTTGTGTACATGGAAAAAGTTTTAGATCTTTGAGTTCAGCTCATGAAAAATGGAAGCAAAAACAAAAGAGCAGAGTTTATATTTTTGTTTAGTGTAAATCAAAAATGTTTGGATTAGTCTACAGAGTATTGGGGAGATATTTTTATCAAGCATGCTAACTACTAGTCCTGTCGCGATAAACAATAAATCAATTAATTGCATGATGAATGAAAATTATCGACCTCATTTTCATTTATCAGCTTTATCGTTTCTTCGTGTCTCTCTTTCTGCTGAAGACACTGGATGACAAAATGCTCAGCTCCGGTGCTCTTCACTGACTCCTCCCTTTCTCTTTTCTCTTTAAAATCTGTTTTAACGATCCAAAAATCACGTTTTTGGGTCGTTAAAAGCAACTAAGCTGAGAAGCTAAGCTATGAGCTAAGCTAACAGGCCGACATCGGGGAAAAAAACTCCATCTTGTCGAAACTATAACATTCATGGTTGAAACCTGTGCCTTTGTGTAAAAAGTTCTATTTTTCTGCAAAAAAAAAGCTGAGAACTTGTTTACTTTTTTTTTTTATTAATAGCTTTATGTGACAAATGCTAAAGAGCTCAAAACATTCCGAGCATCCACCATTTTGAAAAACGAAAAACAACTACGAGAGACAGCCCATCAGAGGGGCTTCCCTCCCATTTTTCTTAAAGAGACACGCTGCTGCTCGCTCCCTCACTATCATGAATCCTTCGGTTTAAACAGTCTTATACTGCCATCCAGTGGTCAAAAAAAGGTACCACACAGATATTAACCCAATTTTCTTCTTAAATTTGACAATAATTACTCATTATTGTCAAATTTCAAACAATATTATCATTTATCGCAATAATTTCTGAGACGATTAATCGCCCAGCAAAATTTGTTATTGTGACAGGCCTACTAACTACAGCCAAACAAAAAAAGCCTGAAAAATGTATTCAAGATTATCTGTCTTAAAGAAAATGTATTTTTCATTTCTCTGTTTGGCCATTTGCTTGCGTTAAATATCTTGATATGGACCTCTGGAAAACATTGTTGCCCACCCCTGCTGTAGACCATCTCACCTGGACGTCCCATGTCTTTTTGCCAGTCGAGGAAACTGATCACATCCTGTGCTGTGCACTTGTTGGCCCACCAGTAAGGGATGGCAGGCCACAGTTCTGGATGTCTAGCTGTGATCTGGGAGTCGTAGGACAGAATGACCTGGTAACCAGATGCCCACAGACTCCGCAGGCTCAGGTTTGGTTCCTGTGCAGGTTGAAAGAGATACAATAAGGCAACACTTTCTCTTTTTCCTCTGTACATTACCTGCTCTAGGAGACAGCTAACCTTCCAGGGGCACAGCTTCGGGCCAAACAACTTCTTCAAGCAACAAATGAATGCTTCGTGGTATCTGTCATCTATGCCCTCAAAATGACTGCAGGCCAGGATCACAATCTCCTTCGGGTGAGAACATAGCCAGCTGACAACAGACACCAGGGTTTCCTGTTCAGGAGGGACATCGTAAATGCTGTGAAGTGAAATGAAGCATTTATCAAAGTGACCTGAACTCACTAAAACTGTCAAATGTGTGTATATGACGTGGGTGAAGTAGAGGTCACTGGATGAGTCATTGGGTTTGTGGGCAACACGGAGATCAAAGTATCGAATACCCATCGAAAGTTGCTCCTCGATGGTTTTATCCTAAAGGTAAGAAACAGTAAATGTCATAATGCAAAAAACAACAACATTTTTTTTTCTTTATCAGCAAATCAATATATAGAAATCAGTATACAGTAGTCCCTCGCTACTACGCGGTTTGTTTTTCGCGGACTCGTACTATCACGTTTTTTTAAAGTAAGATTAAACATGACACACAATTGGCTGATTGATGGATGAGCCGCACGATCGGCATGAAATTTTTATTTAAAATAAATTATTTTAAAATTATTTAGCACCTGTGTGCAGCCCACATCCATGGGAGAAGCCTCCTTCTGCAGCTGATCAGCTGATCTCCGTGCAGAGCGAAGAAGTGGGCGTGGCTGAGATAATTACATTCTGTGCTCTTTTACAGCGTTTAGAGTTTAGAAACATTGTTTAGAATATTGCAAGATTGTGGAAAGCATTTAAAACGCATTAAGATATATATGCTATGATACATATATGATATATATATATATATATATATATATACATATATATATATATATACATA
>NC_056500.1:52042511-52047361 GCF_014905685.2 Nematolebias whitei | reverse complement strand
TGGTGTTTCTAACAAAGTTTTATTAAGCTTAAATTTCTTTTTTATGATAGACTTAATTTGTTGATATTCTAAGAAGTATTTATTTTCAATGTCAAATTGTATTATTAAATTATTAAATGGAATAAAGTCTACACCTTCATATATGTGTTCCAGACGTTCAATTCCCTTGACTCTCCAACCTGGGAAATTTAACATATTATTTTCTTGTAGGATGTCAGGATTGTTCCAGATGGGTGTATGTCTACAGGGGAGTAGTGAAGATTTTGTCATTTTCAAATACTCCCACCATGCTGTCAGAGAAGAGCTAATACTGATGCTTTTAAAGCAAACATGTCTTTTTATATTTGTGCTAATAAACGGTAGATCTGAAATCTTAATATTATTGCATAAAGTTTGTTCTATGTCTATCCAAGTTTCATCTAATGTATTTGGATTTAACCACTTTGAGATATATTGTAACCTATTGGCTAAATAGTAGTGATAGAAGTTGGGAAGTTCTAACCCTCCGGTATCTTTAGATTTCTGTAATGCTTTTAAGCTAATACGTGGAGTTTTGTTTTTCCAAAGGAATTTAGATATCAAAGAGTCCAGTGACTTAAACCATTCAGTTGAAGGTTTATTTGGAATCATTGAGAATAAATAGTTTATTCTCGGCAGGACCATCATTTTTACTGAGGCAACTCTTCCCATAAGTGATCTGGGCAGAGATTTCCATCTAGTAAGATCATCTTCAATGTTCTTTAAAATTGGGATATGATTCAATTTTATTAAGTCTTCCAATCTAGGAGAAATATTAATGCCCAAGTATGTAATGTTACCTGATTGTAGTCGTTCATTGAGAGAAGTATTAAACACGCAATTTATTGGAAGAGCTGTGGATTTTGACCAATTTATAGAATAATCAGAAACTTTTGAGAATGAGTTTATTAATTCGATAACATTAGATATTGAATTTTCTGTGTTCTGAAGAAAAAGTAAAACATCGTCAGCATAAAGACTAATTTTATGTTCTATATTTCTACACAGTATACCTTTAATATCAGCAGTTTGTCTTATTGCTGCTGCTAAAGGTTCAATAAAAATAGCAAATAGTGCAGGTGAAAGTGGACATCCCTGCCTGGTCCCCCTCTGTAAACAGAAGCTTGAAGATATTTGATTATTTGTCCTGACACATGCTCTTGGTGAGTTATATAATATTTTTAACCAATTAATGAAATTGTCCCCAAAACCAAATTTACTCAATGTAGAAAATAAAAATTTCCAGTTTACCCTATCAAATGCTTTTTCTGCGTCCAAAGACAAAATAGCTGTTTCAATATTTTTACTATATGAATACTCTATTAAATTATATAATCTGCGTGTGTTTGTGGTCAAGTGTCTTCCTTTTATGAATCCAGTTTGGTCAGGATGAATAATGAGAGGAATTATTTACAGATTTACAGTTATGAATCTTAGCGCACCATGACAGACAACATCCAACATCTGCAAGGTGCTTGCAAGAGCATTCATGTAAATGTAGTGAACTTGACCTGATGTCAAATCAATGACCTTAGGATCATATGGTCAGGAACTGTCATTTCATTGATTTGAATCCAGAAATACAGTTTGACCCATCCTGAGACTTTCTTTCTTGAATTAATCAAGTGGAAAAGACAATTCTCTATGATCATTACTATTTTACAAATGTTTTGATAATCAAATTGTGTTAGTTCAAACAATGTTTACATGTTGAAGTGAACTACTCATTTTTATTTACTTAAACAGTAGTAATGATTTTTATTCCTCATTCAAAGAAGAAATCAGGGTAATATGCATTTCTTGATTTTTCTGTCTTCAATGAGCAAATTTGTAAGTGTGTTAAAGTTCGAGGTTCGGTCAACTAAAAAGTTTACTGAAAAGAAATGTCATGTTTAACTTTCACAGCAGATACTGAGTAGAGACGCCACTAAGACTGGGTTTCTCCAACAATCTTTCTGTCTGTTTTTAAACAATCCTTGACTTTCCATAACACCTTACATCACAAACCACACCTCTGTTCTGGTCCATCCACGAATCAGAAAGCTCTCAAATGAACCGGAAGTATAGCCGTTTAAATGTGGCAACTTCCCAGTTCAACGGAGGAGTTTTCAGAGTTCAACAGTAGAGTTGAGAAGAGATGGGTTACAGAGTTTCAGAGTTCAGAGTTCTGAAGGAGTTCAGAGTTCTTGGAATCCAGAATGCAGAGCTGAACCAGAGACGATTTTGGGAATTATAACTTCTGTTTGGATAACCTCGCACGACTCCTAAGGTTTTAGCTGTCCTCACGGAGACGCTGAAAGAGTCAAAAGGAGAGCTCTACACCGACGCTGAAGCTATCGTCTGCAAGGTAAAAGTTCTATTTCGACCAAGCGTACCGTTGGCCAAGCTGATTTCAATGGAGCGTGTTGTTCTGGTTAAAACAGATAAATTCCCTCACACATCTCTCTGTAAGATAAATCTCAATTTTCCATCTTCAAACTCTCCTTTCTGCTAGAAAATTAATCCAGATGTTTTCATTAATGTCTGTGGTGAAGCAACGGAAAACCATGGTCGTATGGTTTTCCTGGTTGTAAAACTGATTAATTGATGTCTGCCGTTTTAGCTGAAAAGTGAAAACAATCGCCGTATTGTTCTCACTTCCTGTAAAACTATGCTGTTGTTATTTTCATATTTTGCCAAATTAATGTAAATGTTTGATGTTAAACTTTGATTCAGTAAATAAATGACCACATTAATTTTGATGGGTCAAAGATAAACAACGTCTCTCGTTACATTTCTGTTAAATTCAATGCACGCATGTTACACAGTCAGAAAAATGAAGAACCCGTTTAATGTATGAATATATCTCAGCATCTGTTCATACTACATAAATAATGTTACCATAGTCAATGGAGGGAAGGAAAGTAGCAGTTACAAGGTGTTTCCTAGCATTCAGAGTTCGAGAGGATCTATTTCTAAAAAAGAAACCCAGTTTTACTTTCAATTTCTTTACCAAGTTTTCAACATGAGGCTTAAAAGAGATGCGAATCAACCAAGATACTTAAGTATTCGTAAGAATCGCCAAACTCAATACGAGCACCATTTTGTAGATAAGATAGAAGGAAGGACTGTTGAAAACAACTTCCTGTTTGAATTACAACATCCCTTTGGTTTTGTCAGCATTTAGCACCAGTTTGAGATGGATCAAATCTGACTGGATGATGTAGAATGCAGACTGTAAAATCTGGAAAACCTTGGTAACTGTTTTACCTCGACAATAAACAACTGTGTCGTCAGCATAGAAATGTAAGGATACATCAGGAATGATCTGACTTACATTGCTTATGTAGATTGTGAAGAGGGTGGGTACTAAGACTGAACCTTGTGGTACACCATTGTTAACATTTAGATAGCTGAAAGAAGTATCATTATGTTGAACACATTGGCTTCGATCTGAGATATAATTAGAAACCCAACTGATAGTATGGTCTGAGAAACCAATGTCTGAGAGCTTATGGCATAAGATATCATGGTTGACTCTACAGTATCAAAAGCTTTAGACAGGTCTAAATAAAGTGTAGCACAATAGTCCTTAGCATCCAAAGCTTCAATAACCTTCATTGAACCCGTCGTTGTGCTGTGTTGTTTCCTGAAACCAGATTGGCGGGGAGGTAAAATGTTAAAACAATACAATCCAAAGACACCATCTTAGCACCAACATTACTGGTTTGTTCCACTTTGGAGTAAGCTGTTTGGGGGAAGAATCAGTTTTGTGTTGTGTGTTTCCTTGACTGATGAAGCCATCTGGATGGAAGATGAAACATTTCATCAAAAAAGAAACTGTCCAGATGACCTGAATGAAAAATGTTGGAGTCCAAATACTTTGTCACTTCAGTATTTATCAATTTTTCTAAACCCTTAGCAAGAATACAGTTTAGAGATTGCCTGGTAGTTGTTCATTGTGGGGTCTCCTCCCTTCAGTAAAGGTAGAACAAAAGCTGTTTTCCAAGTGTTTGGAATGGAGCTTTGGCTTATGGACAGATTAAAGATGTGCAACACCGGTTCTGCTATGATTTTTACGTCTAGCCTTACAAAATAAGGAGGACGGTCATAAGGGCCTGCAGATGTTCTAGAGTCCAGAACTTAACAATGTATTAATTTCCCTAAACCATAACAGAAAACAGTGAAAATGAAAAGTTGTGGTTTACTGAAGATTTTTTCATTCAACCTTTATTTAGACAGGTTAATCCCATTGAGCCTCAAGGACTCATTTAAAAGAGAGACCTGACTTCCTAACAAAGAGTGATGACAACAATGGATAACAATGATGACAATGGATAACAACAACAACAATAGTCATAAAATAGGCATTCAAATTTTATTTTTTTATTTTTTTAACAAATCGAAACAATAGCAACAAATAGGACAATCAAGAGGAATAGCAGCAAAAAACAGTTGGATAACAAGGCGATTTGGAAAACTAAAAACAGGAAAATGTCTGCAATGGCTTTTGCCAGGACCTTAACAGATGTTTAAATCCACTTAGAGAGGTCAAGGTCGCGAGCTTCAGATCTTTTTGCAAGATATTCCAAGAAACAGGAGCGGAGTAGGAGAAGGTCCTTTTGTCTAGTTCAGTCCTCACTGAGTGAACACTGCAGGTAATGATGTCCTGAGAGCGCACGCTGTAGCTGCACTCACACAGAGACATGTAGGAGGAGATGTATGAAGGCAACAGACCAAGAAGTGATTTAAAGATGAAGATGTACCAGTGGGAGAGTCTGTGTGAAGTTAATGGTGACCAGTTAACCAGTGAATACAGGGTGCAGTGGTGGGTACGATAATCACAGCCAGTT
>NC_056500.1:52039911-52042263 GCF_014905685.2 Nematolebias whitei | reverse complement strand
TGTGTGTGTGTGTGTGTGTGTGCGTGTGTGTGTGTGTGTGAGTGTTAATTGCTCTTTTAGCTACTTTTGCCTGAACCTAACACTGTAAGTGAAACAAGGCATGTCTTGAGTTGCTGTAAATTATGATATAAAACATATTTATTGTCTCATTCCAGAAAACAACAACAAACAACAACATCCCAACATCCTTCATGATGGACAGACATCATGGACACCACAGCAGCAGCTGTCTTCACTGAAACATCCTGAACATGATCGTCACTGACATGAGGCCTCTGTCCATGGTTGAAGACAAAGGCTTCACTACAATAATCCACACTTTTAATCCAGGTTACAATAATCCACACTTTTAATCCAAGTTACAATAATCCACACTTTTAATCCAGGTTACAATAATCCACACTTTTAATCCAGGTTACACTCTTCCCTCAAGGACACATTTTACAAAGGAGCTACATATTGTGCAGATATAAAGACACATTTGTATATATTTTTGTGTACATTTGTTTTTTTAAATTATTTGACTAACTTTTATTTTTTTTATTCAATATTTTACTAACAGAATAGTCAAATAGCAACCTGTTTTTTTGTGTGAATTGCTATGTCAGTCAAATGTTCAATTTTGGAATAAAGGGGTGGAAATTAAAACTTTTTTTTTGCCGATTCATCGATTAATCAAAAAAAATAATCGGCCGATGAATCGATTATTGAAATAATCGTTAGTTGCAGCCCTAAATGACACTTTTGAAAAGTACAGCCATAAGCCATGTTCAACAGGATCCAAGATTCTCCTCACCTTCCACATCTTGGCACGATGTCGAGTTGAATGTTCTTGGACCTGGACGATGCTCTTCTCCATCTCCATGTCTGAGCTGCCAGAGTCCAGAGCCTCAGCTAGATTCTGGTTCCTGAAGGCCACACACATAACAGTAACAGCAGGAAGACATTTAATACAAAGTGTAATTTAAATCAATCACTAACAAATAACTTTTTCTTTCCATAATCTATTACTGATTAGTTTATTTTGTATAGTGAAAACCATGAGAATACTGTGGTGATAATGAGTTTAATACTTGTGTTTACTACTACAAAAATAAACTGATTACCAATTAAATACTTTGACACTGTTGACCCCAGGCACTAACATCCAAACTGGATGTCCCGGTTAAATTCAAATAGCACTAAATACAGGTGTGAACAGCCACAAAGCACACTGAAAACTTTTTTTACTCAGACCACCTTTGAAGGGGTTTTTGTCCTCAATTTGTCCCTTGACTTGATGTACAACCAGATATTGAACTGACTTAACACACAAGCAGTGGATGAATTACCAGAACATCTAGGGATTTTTTTAAATCTGCATCAGCAGAAATTCAATTCAGTTCATTTATATGGCACCAAGTCACAACAGAAGTCATCTCAGGAAACTGAACAGAAACATTAATATACATTTCATTCAACCTTTATTTATACAGGTTAGTCTCACTGAGTCACAAGGACTCACTTATAAGAGACCTCTTTTAAACAGAAACCAAAGATAAGGTCCAGACACCAATAAACATGCATATAAAGGAACATAATGCTGAGTATTCGGCTGTATTTGCTGGTGACAAGATGGCCTCTGGGGCTCGCCCTCTCCCCTCGTCAACTCCTCTAAGGCAGACCATGCCAAAGTGGTTCAAAACACCAAAGGTCATACTTATTAAGGTATAAATCCAACAATGATACAGAGTTGACCGGGGAGAGAGTGGGCCCCGGAGGCCATCACCAGCAAACAGGTTTTTCCACTATGGGAGTGAGCTGTTTGTGGGATTCAATTTGGTTTGGTGGTATCCTCAGACTGAAGAAGTCATTTGGATGAAAGACAAAATGTCTCAGCAGCAAAATAAACCATCCAGATGACCTTACTCAACATTGTTGGATTTATACCAGGATTAATGAGCATGAACTTTGATGTCTTTGTTGGTTTGGCCATGAACTTATCAGTTGTTTAAAATCCCTTAGAGGTCAAGGTCGAGAGCTTCAGATCTTTTTGTATGGTGTTCCACATTACAGGAGAAGAGTAAGAGAAGGCTCTTTTGCCTATTTCGGTCCGCACCGAGGGTACACTGCAAGTAATACTGTTCTGAGAGTGCACACTGTAGCTGCAATCATGGAGTGACATGTAGAGGAGAAATACGAAAGCAACAGAGAAAGAAGTGATTTAAAGATGAAAATGTACCAGTATGAGAGTCTGCGTGAAGTTAATGATGACCAAATGACCAATGAATACATAGTGCAGTGATGGGTACGGTAGTTACAGACAGTTATGAATCTTTTTTTTTTTTTTTTTTTTTTTTTTTTTTTTTTAAA
>NC_056500.1:52038915-52039811 GCF_014905685.2 Nematolebias whitei | reverse complement strand
TACTTGTACTACTATTCCTACTTTGTGGTTTTTCACTTATCGTGGGGCTTCAGGTTACGGATCCCCCTCAATAAATGAGGGACTACTGTAGTTGTATTTTAAAGCAGACACGTCACTTTAAGGCACACCAATCTATATATGTATAGATCTACGATTGACCATAGAGTAAAAATAAAGATATTTTTACATTTAAAAAAAAATCTCAGTTCTGGGGGTTCTCTGAAATCTGAGAAAATATTCTAGTTGTTTGTTGTCTTTCTGATCTATGTGGCGTTTTAACTCGGCCTCTATAGTCTGACCTGTTCCCTTGTGTTTTCTGCTCTGTCCTCAGACAGACAAACACAATCACCTGTATCTTTGTCTCTTTAAACTTTGGACCATACTCTACATCTTGTGATTTCTGGGTGGCTGAGTTCAAACACCTCCTCAGCACTAAACTGAAGTCCCACAGTCCCAAAGGTTCAGGATAGAAACATACCTGGCTTCAGGTCAGTGCTACAGTTTGATCTTTAAAGTTACTGTTGAGCGCTCCTTGTTTGGGACAAAGGTTGTTTGGATGCAACCTTACTTGCTTTCTTCCTACCTACTATCCCTCCCACTCATGTTTCTTTCTTCCTTTCCTCCTTCCTGCATGTAATATTTTCTTCTTTTCTGTCTTATTTTCCACTTACCTGTTTATTTCTTCTTTTTTCTCTGTTTTCCTTATCATTTTACTTTTCTTGTCCTTTACCCTTCCTTCTATTTTTCATCTCTTATCTACATTCCTTACATTCCTTACATGTTCCTTCCTATTTGTTTTTCTTCCTACCTAATTCATTCTGGTTCATTTTTCATTTAATCCCTTTTCCCTCCTTCCTTCCTTCCTTCCTTCCTTCCTTCCTTCCTTCCTTCCTTCC
>NC_056500.1:52017413-52038905 GCF_014905685.2 Nematolebias whitei | reverse complement strand
CCTTCCTTCCTTCCTTCCTTCCTTCCTTCCTTCCTTCCTTCCTTCCTATTGTTCTTTCTTCCTTCCCTTTTTGCGTTCTTTCTTTCTACTTGTGTTTTTTGTCTTTCTTTCCTTCCCTCGCTCGTTCAGCTAAACTGCTAGACGGTAAAAATCTGTCTCACCAGTCCCAACAGAGAAGATCTCCGATTCTGATTTTAAATGCAAAGGATTTAACGATCTCAAATAAAAATGCTCTTACTGAGAAGGTCAAGAGTCTCACTGCAGAACTTAAAAAGCAAATGATTTACTGGTATGCCTGGAACAAGTTCAGACATGTTTAGTTCAAATATTTTTTAAGTGCATATGTTTTTGCCAGATGATGAAACACTTGGTGGCTCTGTACATCAGCCATCGGCTGCATTGATTTCT
The DNA here is from genome assembly GCF_014905685.2 of Nematolebias whitei. NCBI lineage: Eukaryota > Metazoa > Chordata > Actinopteri > Cyprinodontiformes > Rivulidae > Nematolebias > Nematolebias whitei. Next base: position 52,038,497 of record NC_056500.1, on the reverse strand, counting down.
AATAATCAGCTGTAGGGAAAGGGCAGCACGGTGGCACAGTTTGTAGATCTGCCGTCTCTCAACGAGCAGGTCGCCCCAGTTCAAATCTCGACCGGGAGCCCTTCTGGGTGGAGTTTACATGTTCTCTCCGTGCATGCAAGGATTTTCTCCAGGTACTCCGGTTTCCTCCCACAGACCAAAAACATGCATGTTAGGCTGATTGGTAACTCTAAATTGCCCCTAGGTGTGAGTGAGAGAGTGAATGGTTGTTTGTCTCGTTTGTCCCTGTTATGGACTGGAGACCTGTCCAGTGTGTCCACCGCCTCTCACTCAGTGACTGCTGCACATGGACACCAGAGACTCACGTGAACAGAAAAGGAAGAAGTAGACGATGTATGGATGGATGGTGTTTAAGGCAACAAGTATTTACAGGAAAGAAAATCTCAACTAGATTATTTAACAACAACAAAATTAACCTAAATTATAATTGACTGGACTTTTATTTTCTCCATCCATCCATTATCTTTACCCGCTTATTCCATTTTGGGTCACGGGGGTCGCCGGTGCCCATGTCCAGCAAGCACTGTGCGAGGGGCGGGGTACACCCTGGACAGGTCGCAAGTCCATCACAGGGACACATAGAGACACACGAGACAAACAAACATTCACTCTCTCACTCACACCTAGGGACAATTTAGAGTTACCAATCAGCCTAACATGCATGTTTTTGGTCTGTGGGAGGAAACCGGAGTACCCGGAGAAAACCCACGCATGCATGGAGAGAACATACAAACTCCACCCAGAAAGGCCCCTGGACCGGGGTTTGAACCAGGAACCTGCTCGCTGAGAGGCAGCAGCTCTACCTGTTGCGCCACCGTGCTGCCTCTGCGCTACCGTGCTGCCTCCTTTTATTTTCTATATGTGTGATTATAATGACAATTCCATTAAGTTAAAACAATTGCAGTCATAAAAAATAATGCAGAAGTGAGAAAATAAATAATGTAAAATTGGGGAAATAGTGACCAATATTTTTAAATGAAGAATGGTTCAGGTAAGAAGGCATGATGACAAAAAAGGAGATCACCATTATTAAAGGTCTTTTTGTTTGGCAACATGAATGATCAGAACCAGTGTTCTGGTTCCTTCTCACGGTCTCATACCTGTGTGGTGGCCCATTTAAAAATTAAAGGCCTCGTGAAGCAGTAAAAAAGGACATCCAGGAGCCTCAACAAGTCGGACTCAGACCTGACCAGGGGCGAGTTGATGTCCAGACAGTAACTCATGGCGTCATGGCTCCCTGCATGAACATGAACAGAATAACACATCCAAAAATAGAAAACTGGTTTGGCAAACAATGATTCTTAAAGCTGCCGGGGCTTGATGGAATGAAGTTGTTCATGTTTCTTCTTTTTAATCGACTCAAACGTCCTGAAGTGCATAGTGGATGATTGTTATATTGCATAAAATAAGCAACAAAACCTTGAGTTAAGGTTTTAAGAGCAAAAGGATGGCATGTGAGTGTGTGATCAAGAGAACCCAAACCTGTTTGTCTTGTGTAGCAAAATGAAAAATGTCAGCCTTTTAAAAGAGATTGGAAGATATGAGCTTTGTTTCTGCCAACTTCACCCATCTTAATACAATGACTTTAGTTAAAATTGCCAGAAAGAGTTTGACCTATATGACATATTTTTAATGGACAAAGCGCATTTATGAAATGCTCAAAGAAACAGAAACAAACAAAACAAAACTAGTTGTAACAAAACTAGAAGAGTGATAACAACTCCCTGCTCCTGATGAAAAATAAACTAAATGTAAAAAGTGAGAGTTGTAGCTACCAGGTATGGCCAGCTGAGTGAGAGGGATGTCCCACAGCTCCTCAGGTAAAGCTGACATCCAGTCCCGGCAGCTCAGCTCCATGTTGGACACTCTGAAACTCTGTCTGTGGAGGCTTTTTAAAAGTCACATGATTCATCTACTTTCTTTATCTTTTTCGTTTCAGCAACCTGCAGCAGCAGAGGCAGAAATGTGGAGTTTCCTGGTTTTCTGCTGACTGACAGCTGCAGCTGTGGGAGGGACATTTCAGTTGGAAAAATCTGCTGAGTGAGCACCAAGCTGCCTTGCCAGACCTACAATAATTTTTGTATTTGTATGATAATTTTGCCCTCAGTGCAAAGTATAATTATAACTCTACGTACAGTACAAGATTATATCATTTTATATTGAAACAGTCTCATTTTATACCGCATATTCAACCTTTATTTATACAGGTAAATCCCATTGAGCCTCGAGGACTCATTTACAAATATGAAATTATCTATCGCCCAGCCGTGTTGTGACTCAAGGTTCCCAGTTGATAACGAGACCCAAATGACACAAGACTCAAAAAGAAAAGTGCACAGTGTTATTTATTTACAGTGGTTCTTATATACATATATACATGTTGGTGGACTGGAACCCCAGGAAGAGGAAAGACATGGTCAGGATGGCCAGGCAAAGAGGTCAGTACAGGAAATTGATTGTGTGGTCTTGTTTCCTCCTTACAGGTGGATTTGCAGAGAAACTCTGTGTTGAGTCCAAGGTTTCCAGAGAGGTCCAATTCGACAGGCAGTTCAAGGCAGGCAAGTGACTGGAGGGCAAAAGCGCAGGGAACGAGACACAGGACCAAAAACGAAGCAGGACTGGATCCAAACAACAGGATGACAAAAAAGGAATCAATGCTCCAGCAAAGAGTAGAGCTTGACTGCAGCCTTATGTAGAGTGGGAGCTCATCAGGTAGATGACCGTCAGCTGTGGGTAATCAGCGGCCATCCTGGGGCTGCAGCAAGTGCTAATCTTACAGTACCCCCCCCCCCCTCCTCAAGAATTGCCCCCAGGAGACCTGAGGCGCTTCTCGGGGTGGGCCTTGAAGAAGGCAGTGATGAGGCTGGGATCCAAGATGAATGAGCGGGGAATCCATGAATGCTCCTCCGGACCGTATCCCTCCCAGTCAACGAGGTACTAGAATCCCCTTCCTCGGCATCACACATCCAGGATTGTCCGTACGGTGAAGGCTGGATGATTGTTGATCAACCGGGTGGGTGGAGGGAGGTTGGCAGGTGGGCATAGTGGGCTCTCTGAAACAGGCTTGACTTGGGAAACATGGAAAGTGGGATGAATCTTCAAAGAACTAGGGAGTTGTAATCTAACTGCAGAGAGGTTGATGATTTTGATGATGGGGAAGGGACCGATGAACCTGGGGGCCATCTTCCTGGGGGTGTCTTTTAGATGTATGTCTCTGGTGGAGAGTCATACTTTTTGACCCACCTGGTAGGATGGTGCAACAGAACGGTGGCGGTCAGCAAACTTCTTGTTTTGGGCAGCCGTGCGTAGGAGAGCCGCCTTGGCTTGGTGCCAGACACGTCAACATCGGCGGAAGTGGTGTTGAACGGAGGGTACAGTGATGTCTGTCTCCTGACTGGGGAACAACGGAGGCATGTAGCCAAAGGAGGCTTCAAAGGGAGACATACCTGTAGCTGAAGATTTGTGCGAGTTGTGAGCATATTCCACCCAAACCAAGTGTTGACTCCAAGCTGAGGGGTTGCGTTCCACAATGCACCGTAGGGTGGTCTCCAACTCTTGGTTACACCTTTCTGCCTGACCATTTGACTGGGGGGTGGTAACCGGAGGTGAGACTGACAGATGCCCCCAAAGTATTGCAAAAACAGCGCCAAGCCTGAGAAATGAATTGTGGGCCCCGGTCTGACACCACATCAGATGGAATGCCATGGATCCTAAAAACATGCTGAACAAGGGGATGGGCCGTCTCCAGAGCAGAAGGTAGTTTGGGTAGTGGAATGAAGTGGGCTGCTTTTGAAAATCTATCAATGACAGTTAGAATGGTTGTGTTACCTTCTGATGGTGGTAGGCCTGTGACAAAGTCCACTGATATGTGTGACCAAGAACGGCTGGGCGTGGGTAGTGGTTGCAACAGAACAGCAGGGGGTTGGTTTCCCATTTTATTTCTGGCACAGGTAGCACATGCTGCAACAAATTCTTTAACACCTTGGGAGAGCATAGGCCACCAGAAATTAGTCTTCATAAGCGACAACATGCGTGAGGTACCAGGGTGACAGGAAAGTTTATTAGTGTGTACCCACTCGAGTATCTTAGACCTCATGGTGGAGGGAACGAACAGTGTCCCAGGGGGTCCTGTACCGGGATCAGGTTCATCCTTATGAGCCTCGCAAATCTCTCTCTCAATAGACCAGGTGAGGGCCCCAACAATGCAGACGGGAGGGATGATGTTCTCTTCAGTGTCATGTACATCTGGGGAAGAAAACTGGCGAGAGAGAGAGTCAGGCTTGGTATTCTTAGAACCAGGTCTGAACGTCAAGGAATAATTAAAACGGTTGAAAAACAGCGACCAACGTGCCTGTCTGGGGGTCAGTCGTTTGGCGTCCCTCAAGTACGTCAGATTCTTATGGTGTGTCCATATTAAAAAAGGAAGTTCAGTGCCCTTTAGACAGTGGCGCCATTCCTCTAAGGCTAATTTTACAGCCAGAAGTTCCCAGTTGCCCACGTCATAATTCTGTTCCACTTGGGACAAGTGCCGGGAGAAGAAGGCACATGGGTGCACTTTATTATCGCTGGGAGACCTTTGGGACAGCACCACTCTTACCCCAGTATCGGATGTGTCTACTTCCAAAATAAACTGACGTTTGGGATCTAGATGACAGAGGATGGGTGTGGAGGAAAAAAGTTGTTTGAGCTTACCAAAGGCTGCATCTGCTTCAGCGTTCCATCTGAATGTCCTATTGATGTAGGTAAGCTGTGATAATGGAGCGGCGATGCGGCTGTAGTCCTTTATAAAGCGTCGGTAAAAGTTTGCAAATCCCAGGAAGCACTGTAATTGTTTCCTGGTCTCAGGAAATGGCCACTCCACCACTGCCTTGGTCTTCTCAGGGTCCATTCTATAATGTCCTTCCCCAAAGATAAATCCCAAAAAGGAGACAGATGACATATGAAATTCACATTTTTCACTTTTTACGAATAATTGATTTTCGTACAGTCTCTGAAGCACATCCTAACTTGTGTAGTGTGTTTGGTCTTATCTTTAGAGTAGATGAGGATGTCGTCCAGATATACCAATACAAAATTGCAGATAAAATCTCTTAAGACGTCGTTAACTAATGCCTGGAAGACAGCAGGAGCGTTGGTCAGGCCGAAGGGTATGACAAGTTACTCGAAATGTCCAAGGGAGGTTCGAAAAGCTGTTTTCCATTCATCGCCATGTTTTATATGGACCAAGTGGTAAGCGTTTCTTAAATCCATTTTAGTGAAGATAGTGGCAGATTGCAAGTGTTCGTGAATAGAGTCAATTAACGGAAGGGGGTATTTATTTTATATTGTAATGTTGTTAAGTCCTCGGTAGTCGATACATGGGAGAAGGGTCTTGTCTTTCTTGGTTACGAAGAAAAACCCCGCCCCCATAGGAGATGTGGACGGGCGAATAATCCCAGAGTCGAGGGATTCCTCAATGTAGGTCTTCATAGAATTTCTCTCGGGGCCTGAGAGGTTGTAGAGGTGACTGGCCGGTAGCGGGGCCCCAGGAAGAAGGTCAATGGAACATTCATACAGCCGATGGGGAGGCAGAGATAAAGCTTTCTGTTTACTGAATACTTGGGCCAGGTCGTGATACTCGGGGGGAATGGATGACAAGTCGATCTCTTCTGTGGGTGAATCAGGTCTGGAATGGTTAGAAATACCAGAACGAAGGCAGTGCTTAAGACACCTGTCGCTCCATTTCTCCACCCCCCGAGTTCCCAATTAATATGGGGGTTAGGATGTTGCAACCATGGGTATCCTAAAATACACTGGGTGTTGGGTGAGTCGAATATAAAAAAAATCAATGTATTCGTGGTGGTTACCAAAAGTTATTAGGCGTAGATTAGCTGTTTTAAAGTGGATTTCAGCCAGGGTCTCTCCAGAGACTCCTGCTATGGAAACAGGTTGAATTTCTTGAACAGGAAGTGAAAATTCTTGGACCAGATCTTGACTGATTAAATTTTGCTCAGCACCTGAATCAACCAAAACTACAACAGGGAAACGGTTTTGGTCGACTTGGATGACTGTGGGGAGTGTAAGTCTATGAAGGGGAGTGAAGGAGGAAGTGCCCACCAGTATTTCCATCTTTACCGGCGGGCATGTTCGTTTCCCTGAAATGGGCAAGATGCTACATAATGTCCATCCTTTCCACAATAAAACATAATTTTGACTCCCGACATCTTTGTCTTTCATCAGGTGTTTAACGTGTACGTCCCAACTGCATAGTTTCTGGTTCGGGCAGCGCTAGATGAGTCGTGGGAACAGGATTCATGTAACCCTGGGATTTGAAGTTCTCTAACACTGGCTTGTAGTTGCGAAACCCTCTTGATGGCGCGGCAAGAATGGAAGGGGCGGCCCTCTGAGAGTTGTAGTCCCGTTCTCTTTGTCATTCCCGAAAGCGTTCGTCCAGGGATATTGCTAAATTGATTAGTGCGTCAAAATTAGACGGTTCATCTCGTGCCGCAATCTGGTCTTTGATATACTCCGACAAGGAATTTAGAAACGTACCTTGCAACGCTCTCTCGTTCCAGCCAGTCTGTGCGGCGAGAATGCGGAACTCAAGGGCATGCTCGAATACAGGTCGCCGGCCCTGACGTAATCCCAGCAAACGCTTCTCTGCGTTGGGTTGTTGCAGCAGCCGATTGAAAATCTTGTGGAACTCGGTGAGAAGATTGTCGAAAGAAACAGTATCCATGTCGTTTTGGTTTAGAAATGAAGTTGCCCACCGAAGAGCATTACCTTTGAGTTGACTGGAAAAGTACGTGATCTTAGCGATGTCTGTGGAGTAGCGCTGAGGGGCCCCCTTAAAAGCAAGTTTGCATTGGAGGAGAAAGCCTTCACATTGATCAGGGTCCCCGGAAAAAAGCTCTGAAGGTTTGACAAACAGTTCGTTAGTTGATGTACTTACGGGGCTATTATCGGTGGGACTCATTGCTGGTGGAGCAGCTGGGACTGTAGGTGGAGAGGGTGCAAGTCTCTGATTAATAGAACAAATCATTCCTCCAAGCTCCTGTAAGTTAGACTGAGTCTTTTGTTGTTGAACTAAGACTTGTTTAAACATTTCTTCAAGTTGGTAAATTCGCTCAGCTTGAGAAAAGGATGAAGCTTGTTTGTTCATGGTCTCATTCTGGGTCTTGTTTGGCTGGAGCATTTCTGTTGTGACTCAAGGTACCCAGTTGATAACGAGACCCACACGACACAAGACTCAAATAGAAAAGTGCACAGTGTTATTTATTTACAGTGGTTCTTATATACATATATACATGTTGGTTGACTGGAACCCCTGGAAGAGGAAAGACACGGTCAGGATGGCCAGGCAAAGAGGTCAGTACAGGAAATTGATTGTGTGGTCTTGTTTCCTCCTTACAGGTGGATTTGCAGAGAAACTCTGTTGAGTCCAAGGTTTCCAGAGAGGTCCAATTCGACAGGCAGTTCAAGGCAGGCAAGTGGCTGGAGGGCAAAAGCGCAGGGAACGAGACACAGGACCAAAAAAGAAGCAGGACTGGATCCAAGCAACAGGATGACAAAAGAGGAATCGATGCTCCAGCGAACAGTAGAGCTTGACTGCAGCCTTATGTAGAGTGGGAGCTCATCAGGTAGATGACCGTCAGCTGTGGGTAATCAGCGGCCATCTTGGGGCTGCAGCAAGTGCTACTCTTACAAGTCCTAAACACAATTAGCAACTTTTTCCAAGTATGTATGTCTGCAGACGAATAGATGTTCCCAAAGTAAGGTGTATCCCAAGGGCCACACCTGACTGGACAAAAAACAAAACAAAACAAGACATTACTAAAGGACTACACCTGATCGGATGAAGGTATCAGAAGATTTATGTATTAAGCAAGTATAACCTGAGTATAACGGCAGGCAGATTGTGGTAGCTGGTTCGACATTAGCGGCATCTCCATAACTTCTTCTTCTGCCTCTCTTAACACAGAACTTCCAGTTATATTTCAAAATAAGATCAACATAACGTAAGAAGGGCTAAATGTTTGTTTTTTAATACCTAGTGTTGCCGTTTATGGTCACAGCATGAAATACCGGCTCTTTTATTCCCAAGTGGAGAGAAACACACTGACACAAATAACGATGAGAATACTGAAGTTTTTACGATTTACTCCTGACAAGGCAGGAAAAGTTACAGGTTTCAGCGCTGAGGCTTCGATCCAAACCACCCCGGGATGATCTCGACGGCTGACACCCAGAACACAGGGAAACACAAGTATATATAGGTTCTAGGCTCTGTCCCTCACAGAGTCCCAGAGCGCGGTCTGCGTGTATCAGTAAATTTCCTATGTGTGACCATGTAATGGTCTTACCTGCTTTCTTTTTGGTGATTCATTGTGTGGTGTTCTTATCTCAGTGTGTGTGTAAGCAACAGCAATAAACAACTCCAAATAAGGAACCAGCCCAAAGGCCAAAAACTGACAACGATGGTCAGAACTGATTTCATTTGATTTTATCGGTTCTGAAGCAAAAGCAAGGTTACAGTCTCAGAGCAGAAAAACAAGAGATCAGGTCTTATTAATAATGCCCCTTTTCCATAGTACCTTTTAGTACTGGTACAGCACGGTTCAGCTCGGCTCGGTACGGTACACATTGTTGTGTTTCCATTATAATTCAGTACTGGTTCCAGTGGGCGGGGTTCAAATTGACATCACTTGCCTTACCAGTTGGTGACAGTAAGACCTTGATCTTGACCTTGGGTTCAGTATTTTGATGTTTCTGGTAAATAACAAAAAATACAGATTATTAAATGATTGAATTAATAATAATAATAATAATAATAATGCATTTTATTTGTTAGCGCCTTTCAAGACACCCAAGGACACTTCACAACATTAAAAACACAAAATAAAATAATAAAAAATGGCTATAAAGACATTAAACCAAGAATCCAAAAAAGTTCTATCTGGTCCTCTGGACATTCAAAAACTGGAGACCCCATAGCACACCCATGTTTCTGCATATAATATTGCTCCCCATATGTGAAGTAGGTTGACTGCAGGCACAGTTTCAAGAGTTGACACAGTTGTTCTGTGGAAAGCGTGGTCCTGCTGCTCAGAGTGGTGTCTCCAGTTATTCCTATTGTTGCCAACCTGTACATGGAGGTAAAAAAGAGAGTCTTGACATCATTTTCAGGGACACCACCAAGTCATTGGTTCAGGTATGTTGACGACACCTGGGTTAAAATTAAATCTCAGGAAGACCAACATTTTACTGACCACATCAACTCTGTGGATAAATACATCAAGTTCACACGAGAAGCTGTAAAAAATGGCAAGTTGGCTTTCTCGGACTGTGAGGTCTCAGTCTCTGATAGAGGACATTTGCAAACTGAGGTGTACCCCAAACCCACCCACACAGACCAGTATTTGCAGTTTGACTCCCATCACCCTTTGGAGCACAAGTTAGGAGTCATCAGGACTCTGTACCACAGAGCAGACAGCGTCCCCACTAGCTCAGGAGCCAGGCAGAAGGAGAAATCCCACACAAGACAGGCTCTAGAGCAATGTGGATATCCTAACTGGGCCTTCCTGAAAGCAGAGAAGAAACCCAAACAGGACTCCAGTCAGCCATCAGGTGAAAAGGAGGAACCCAGACCCAGACCAGTGGTCATTCCGTATGTTGAGGGAGTATCAGAGAAACTGAGACGTTTATTTTCTAAACACAACATCCCAGTGGCTTTTAAACCCCAAAATACATTACGGCAAAGACTGGTTCATCCCAAAGATCCAGTCCCCCGGCACAAACAGAGTAATGTTGCGTATGTTGTTCAGTGTCAGAAGGGCTGTGATCAGTCTTACATTGGGGAAACTAAACTGCCACTGGCCAAAAGGATGGCCCAGCACAGAAGAGCAACAACATCAGGCCAGGACTCTGAGGTCTACACTCATCTCCAGGCCAGAGGTCACTCTTTCAGGGATGAAGATGTGCACATCCTGGACAGAGAGGAACGATGGTTTGAGAGAGGAGTAAAGGAGGCCGTCTTTGTGACAAGAAATCGTCCATCATTAAACAGGGGTGGGGGCCTCCGGGTTCAATTGTCCCCCCCTTACAATGCTGTGATTGCTAGTATCACTCAGCCCTCTGTGAATAGTAAACAGCCATCAGGTGCTAATGATCCATTGTTAGGCTGATGGTCCTTCTTGATCATGTGAGCAGCTGGTTTTGGTTGTCAGTAGAAAAACTGGTTGATCCACTTTGAGAAGGTGCTATTTAAGAGACTGAGCTGAATACAGCTGTTCAGACTGAGGAAGTCTTTCGGATGAAAGACGAAACGTTTCTACATTTTTGTTGTTTTGCTTTGTTTTTTTTTTTTGTTTTTTTTTTTGAATGTCCAGAGGACCAGATTGAACTTTTTTGGATTTTTCTATCTGGATTATTGAGCATGCATCAGGATACTAAACCAAGAAGAAAATTACAAGAAATGAAAGTGAGAAGGCTAACTTGAACAGATGAGTTTTGAGTTGTGATTTGAAGGTCCGAAGGGAGTCAGTATTACAGATGTCTGAGGGACGAGCGCTCCAGAGTTGGGGGGGCAGAGCGAGAAAAGGCTCTGTGTCTCATGATGCTGAGGTGGACGAGAGGCACGTTGAGGTGGATGGAAGAGGAAGAACGAAGAGAGCATGAATGGGTGATAATGTACAAGAGATCGGACAGATAGGGAGGGGTGAGGTTATGGATGGCCTTGAATGTGTACAACAGGATTTTAAATTGAATTCTGAAAGTGACTGGAAGCCAGTGAAGTTGCTGTACAACTGGGGTGATGTGGTGAAATGAGGGGGTTTTGGTAACGATGTGGGCAGCTGAATTTTGAACCATTTGGATCTTATGGAGTAATTTGTGCAGCAGATCAAATAGGAGAGAGTTGCAGTAATCAATTTGAGAAATGACCAAGCTATGGGCCAGGATGGAAGCAGAGTGTGGGGAGAGGGATGGACGGAGACGGTTGATGTTTCGAAGATGGAAGTATGCAGACCAGGTGATATTATTGATGTGAGAGTGAAAAGAGAGAGTGCTGTCAATAATGACACCCAGACTCTTGACGTGAGGGGAAGGAGAAACCATGGAGCTGTCAGTGGTGAAGGAAAAACTGTTGACTTTAGATGTGGTGGATTTAGTGCTGATCAGTAGAAACTCTGTTTTATCACTGTTTAATTTAAGGAAGTTAGACGTAAACCAGGATCTAATTTCAGCTAAGCAGGAAGTGAGGGAGGAAGGAGGAAGTGAAGAATCAGGTGCAGTGGATAAGAAGAGCTGGGTGTCATCGGCAAAACAATGGAAGTGAATGTTAAGCCACCAGTATACTCCCGCGTACATCCATACACGGAGGTACGCACGTACGTACGCGGAGGTACAAGCGTACCACCCAGGGCATGTCCGTGCAAAGCTCAATTTTTACTACCGCGTACGCAGTGTCGCACAATAAACTGCCCAGCGATGGACTGTTTTGTATGTGACACCAATCTATTAAATTCCCCTTCTTCATCTCTGATCTGGCCTTTTCTTTTGTTTGTTTTTTTTTTTGTCAAGAGGCAAGTGATCTTTTCTTCTTCCGTTGACGCCATGACTGAAATGGTGAGAAATTAAAGAATTTGTCACGAGCGAATTAAACTCAGGTCCAACATGGCTGTGGGAGGGTCTGGAGATTTCCTGGTGGGCTGGTCTGATGTGTGGGTTGCAGAGCCAGTGCACCCTGTTTAAAAAATATATATATAATCTTTTTATTAACAACCCATAAACACAGAACACCGCTGTGGCTGCCAGGGCTCGTTTTTTTTTCTTCCAACCTGTCAATCAGTCTAGTAGGCGTGTCAGCAAATGACTAATCGGCGACCTCAATTTGTCCCAAAGGTAAACGCCCCTTGTCTGTGAACCTGCTCTGCAGCTGCTCAGGGTGTACGCTCGAGTATGAAGCCTGAACCCTCTGCGTACAGTACACAAGTATACACGCGTGAACGGATGTACGCGGGAGTATATTGGGGGCTTTAAATTTACAGAAGATATTGCCGAGGGGGAGAAGGTAGATGATGAAAAGAAAGGGCCCCAGGACAGAGCCTTGGAGCACACCTGAAGTGATGGGAGAGGAGTGGGATCTGAATGATTTAAGTTGGATGAACTGAGTGCGGCCAGAGTGATATGACTGAAACCAAGAGAGAGGTGTATATGGGTGATGCCAATGGATGAAAGTCTGCGGAGGAGGATGTTGTGGGATATAATATCAAACGCCACACTGAGATCGAGGAGGATTAGGAGAGAAAGTAAACCAGAATCTGCTGCCATGAGAAGAGTGTTATTGATTCTAAGGAGAGCAGATTATGTGCTGTGACCGGGGTGGAAACCAAACTGGAACTGTTTGTATAAACTGTTTTTGGTTAAATGGAGTTGAGAAAAGACTGTTTATTTTTCTTCAGAATTTTGGAGATGAATGGAAGGTTAGAAATAGGGCAAATTTCAATGAAAATATTTGGATCCAATCCAGGCTTCTTAAGGATCGGAGTGACAACGGCAGTTTTGAAACTACTTGGTACAGTTCCTGAAGAAAGAGAAGAGAGAATAATGACAGAAGTGATTGGGAGAAGTGAAAAAAGGCAAGATTTAACAAGTTCTGTTGGGAGAGGATCCAAAGAACACGTGGAGGGCTTGGATTTCAGAATGAGTTTGGCTATTTCAGAGACAGGAGAAAGCTGAGAGACAGAAAAAGGCTGACTGAGGGGAGAAGGTTCAGAGGAGGGTGGACGAGGAGAGACAGGACAAAGTTGCTGATGAATTTTTCTGATTTTATCATTAAAAAAGAACATGAGAGAATTACAGGTGTCATCTGAATAGAAGTGAGAGGGAAGAGAGTCAGGCGGATGAAAAGTATTGTTTCAATCAAACTTTATTTATTCAATTCAATTCAATACAAAAATACTTTATTAATCCCAGAGGGAAATTATATGTTGTGGTAACTCATCATCCTGGTTTCATTAATGAGATGTTATAGATGGAAGGATCTCTTGTAGCGGTCTGTCCTACAATGGATTTGAAGAAGCCTCTGACTGAAGACACTTTGTTGTTGTATGACAGTCTGATGAAGAGGATGCTGAGGGTTGTCTATAATGTTCTTCATTTTATGAAGAATCCTTCTTTGAACAATCATCTCCAAAGGTTCTAGAGGAGTCCCCAGAACTGAGCCAGCCTTCTTTATGAGCTTGTTGATCTTTTTTAAGTCACTTGCTCTGGTGCTGCTCCCCCAGCAGATGATGCAGAAGAGACAGCGCTCTCTACAGCAGACTTATAGAAGATATGCAGCATCTTGCTGCAAACGTTGAAGGACTTCAGTTTCCTCAAGAAGTACAGTCTGCTCTGTCCCTTCTTGTAGACGCTTCACTGTTGCATTTCTAGTCCAGTCTATTGTCCAGGTGAACTCCAAGGCATTTATACTTCTCCACCACCTCCACTTCTTCTCCCATGATGGAAATAGGGTTGGACCTGTTCCTGATTATCATGAAATCTACAATAATCTCCTTTGTTTTGTTCACATTCAAGATGAGATGATTGTTTCCACACCATGCCACAAAGCGGTCCACCAGTTCCCTGTACTCAGCTTCTTGTCCATCTCTGATACACCCGACCACTACAGAGTCATCTGAATATTTCTGCAGATGACAGGATTCTGTTTTGTACTGGAAATCTGAGGTGTACAGAGTGAAAAGGAATGGTGAGAGTACAGGCCCCTGTGGTGCTCCTGAGCTACTGACCACCTGGTTAGACACAGAACCCTTCAGTCTCACAAACTGTGGTCTGTACATCAGGTAGTCTTTGATTCAAGCGATTGTTGAGGCCTCCACCTGAGTTTTCTGAAGTTTATGACAAAGCAAATCCGGCTGGATTGTGTTAAATGCACTGGAGAAATCAAAGAACATGACTCCCACAGTGCTGTCTGCCTTTTCTAGATGACAGTGAGTTTGCTGAAGCAGGTGTATGATGGCATCTTCAACTCCAAGTCCACGCTGATAAGCAAACTGCAGTGGGTCCTGATATCAGAGTCAGAGTCAGAGTTTCTTTATTGTCATTCGCACCTCATGTGGTACATGTGGTGGAGCGAAATTATGTACACGGGGTCCCAGTTACATCCAACAATAAAATGTATGTGTAACAATAATAATGACAATAATAATATGTGCTTGTTTGTCTAGTCAGGTGGGTCAGCAGAAGTCTCTCTAGGACCTTCATGATGTGGGATGTCAGGGCAACAGGTCTATAGTCATTGGGTATGTTTACATGGACATAAGTAACCGGATCAAATGGCCGGTCGGAATAAAAGTGTGTCATGTAAACACTCCGTTCGGGTTGTTTTTTGTGTATTTGGCGCGATCCGTTATAATTTCTGATCAGAACGAAACGGGTGGTTTACGCCGATCCGAAACCAGATCGGTGCGCATGTAAACGCTTGATCTGTTCGTTTTTATCTGATGGTGAAAAACTGACCTGACTGTGCATGTGCGACTTTGCCATTTCCGCCTGGCTAACGCTAATAATATTAGCATGTCAGGGAAGTAAAACTGGTCGGTGAGCGACACAACATTTCTACTAGAAACTTTTAAAGAGCTCAAAATGATCTGTATCACCTGTAGCTCAGTCAGGGAGTGCAATAACGTCTCCACCATCATTAAAACCTGTTGCGGGTCCATTTTGGTGCTCAGGTTTGTTTACGTTCACCCGGAAGTAGAACTTCTTCTTCGGTGTTTTTTTTAAGGAGAGTTTACCGCTCTGCGCATGTCAGTACTGCTGTTCAGAACAAAGCCCGCTGCATGTAAACGCTCATCATGAACAGATTGTGCCCATGTAAACAACACATTTAAATTATTCAAACAGAACACATTTCAATCCGGTCAAAGAATTCTGCGCATGTAAACATAGCTACTGAGGACTGATGGGTGAGTTTTCTTTGGCACTGGAACAAGGCAGGATGTTTTCCATAACACTGGAACCTTCTCCTGGGTCAGGCTAAGGTTGAAGAGGTGCTGCAGAACCCCACAGAGCTGCTCTGCACAGACCTTCAGGACTCTGGGACTGACACCATCTGGACCTGCAGCCTTATTCCGGTTCAGTCTCTCCAGCTGCTTTCTCACCTGACTTCTGGAGATGCAGAGGGGGGAGGCAAAGGAGGTATCAGCATCTTCTGATTTGGTTGAAGACCAATATGCAGAAGAAGGGTCCATGACTGAGGTGGTAGATACAATATTTGAGGTGTGACAGGACAGGCTTGGGTCAATGGAGGGTGGTATATATGTTTGGCTGTGGGCAAGAGAGGAGGACGCTGAGCTTGTTCCTGAACTGAACCTATTGAAGAACATGTTCAGTTCATTGGCTCTGTCCAGGCTTCCATCATTCTGATCCTCCTTCTGCTTGAAGCCTGTGATTTGTTTCATCCCTGACCACACCTCTCTGATATTGTTCTGTTGGAGCTTGCTCTCCAGCTTCTTCTTGTACACCTCCTTGCTGTTTCTTATCTTGACTTTTAGTTGCTTCTGTGTGCTCCTCAATAATTCCCTGTCTCTCTCCCTGAAGGCTCTTTTTTCCTGGTTTAGCAGTTCCTTCAGGTCAGTGGTGATCCAGGGTTTGTTATTGGAGAAGCATCTCACTGTTCTGGTGGGGATGGTGTTGTTTACACAGAAGTTTATATAGTCGGTCACACACTCAGTCATGGCATTGATGTCCTCTCCATGTGGCTGGCACAGTGCATCCCAGTCTGTAGCCTCAAAACAACCCCACAGGGCTTCTTCAACTTCCGTTGACCATTTTCTCACTGTTCTCTTTATTGCAGGTTGCCTCTGAACAAGAGGTTTATATTTTGAGCAGAGAAACACAAGACTGTGATCTGATTTGCCAGGAGGGGGTCTTGCTTTAGCGATGTATGAACCCTTGACATTTGCATAAAACAAGTCCAGCGTTTTGTTTTCTCTGGTAGAGCAGCTGACAAACTGTTGGAATGTCGGAAGTGTAGCAGAGAGTTAGACATGATTAAAATCCCCAGATATTGCAACAAACACACTAGGGTGTTGTCTGTAGCTTAGCAAACTCGGAGCTGATGACATCACACGCAGTCTCGGCAACAGCATTGGATGGAATGTAAACAGTTGCCAAAATAACACTGGTGAACTCTCTTGGCAAATAATATGGACGACAACTTAGTGCTAACAGTTCAATATCTATACTGTAGAGACAACACTTCACAGTAACATGTCCAGGATTACACCATCTGTTGTTCACAAGCACTGCCAACCCACCTCCTTTCCTTTAGCCTCTCCTCTTTAAATCTCTATCTGCTGGTATGGTCAGAAAGCCTGGCAAGGAAACGCTGGAGTCGGGGATATGATCCTGCAGCCATGTCTCAGTGAAACACATAACACTGCATTCCCGATACTCTGGATGGGTCCTTGTTAGGGCTTGAAGTTCATCCAACTTGTTTCCCAGCAATCTCACATTGCCCATCATGATTGATGGAAGAGATGGTTTAAACTTCATTCTTCTCGCTTTCTCCCTCTTCTTTGTTCCTGCTCTGCATCCATGACACCTCCTTTTCAACTCATTTGGGATTTGAGGCTGTATTTGAGATATTATTTGAGCTTTAAAGATGTTAATCAGCTGCTCCCGGTTGTAAAAAAAACCTTGTTGTTATGGTTACGCATCATAACAAATGTCCAAAAGCAAATATGTTTCAGTAAAAATCCTTCCAGCTGCACAGCATCCGACACCAGAGGAAATAATCATCCAAAAAAAGCGATTTATATCCAGAAAAAAGAGGAATTAAAGTTTTCAAAAGTAATATCTCAGAATGAAAGTAACATAGCTACTCCAACATACAGCCACCTTGAGCGGCACAATTCTAGAAGAATATAGAGCCCTTTCCAGCAGCCAAAAGGTGCCCAAAGTGTTGCACAATACAGAAGTTAAAAAAAACAATTAAGATTAAAAAAACAGACAGTTAAAAATTGTAAACAAACAATTAAAACATAGCAAGATTTCCAAAGAACTACTAGGTATTAAAAGCCTGCCTGAATAAAAATGGTTTAAGGTTAGACTTAAAATGCTCCATATCAGTGATGGAGCACAAGTCCTGAGGGAGATGGTTCCAGAGTCTGCAACGACAGAAAAGGCCCGGTCACCCCATCATTTGTACAAACCGGATGCCAAAAAAGTTGGGACACTAAACAAATTGTGAATAAGAACTGAATGCAATGATGTGGAGGTGCCAACATCTAATATTTTATTCAGAATAGAACACAAATCACAGATCAAAAGTTTAAACTGAGAGAATGTATCATTTTAAGGGAAAAATCTGTTGTTTCCAAATTTCATGGAGTCAACAAATCCCAAAAATAGTTGGGACAAGTCCATTTTTACCACTGTGTGGCATCCCCCTTCTTCTTCCAACACTCAACAGACGTCTGGGGACAGAGGAGACCAGTTTCTCAAGTTTAGAAATAGGAATGCTCTCCCATTCATGTCTAATACAGGCCTCTAACTGTTCAATCGTCTTGGGCCTTCTTTGTGGCACCTTCCTCTTTATGATGCACCAAATGTTCTCTATAGGTGAAAGATCTGGACTGCAGGCTGGCCATTTCAGTACCTGGATCCTTCTCCTACGTAGCCATGATGTTGTGATTGTTGCAGAATGTGGTCTGGCATTATCGTGTTGAAAAATACAGGGTCTTCCCTGAAAGAGATGACGTCTAGATGGGAGCATATGTTGTTCTAGAACCTGAACATAGTTCTCTGCATTAATGGTGCCTTTCCAGACATGCAAGCTGCCCATGCCACAAGCGCTCATGCAACCCCATACCATCAGTGATGCAGGGTCCTGAACGGAGCATTGATAACAACTTGGGCTATCCTTGTCCTCTCTGGTCCGGATGACATGGCGTCCCAGTGTTCCATAAAGAACTTCAAATCGTGACTCATCTGACCACAGAACAGTCTTCCATTTTGCCACACTCCATTTTAAATGACCCCTGGCCCAGTGCAAACGTCTGAGCTTGCTTAAAATGGCTTCCTCTTTGCACTGTAGAGTTTCAGCTGGCAATGGCGGATGGCACGGTGGATTGTGTTCACTGACAATGCTTTCTGGAAGTATTCCTGAGCCCATTCTGTTATTTCCTTGACAGTGGCATTCCTGTTTGAGTAGCAGTGACGTTTAAGGGCCCGGAGATCACGAGCATCCAATAGAGTTTTACGGCTTTGACCCTTACGCACAGTGATTGTTCCAGATTCTCTGAATCTTTTGATGATGTTATGCACGGTTGATGATGATAACTTAAAAGTCTTTGCTATTTTACGCTGGGTAACACCATTCTGGTATTGCTGCTCTATCTTTCTGTGCAACAATGGTGGAATTGGTGATCCTCTTACCATCTTGGCTTCTGAGAGACACTGACACTCTGAGAAGCTCTTTTTATACCCAATCATGTTGTCAATTGACCTAATTAGTGTTAATTGGTCTTCCAGCTGTTTGTTATATGCTCAATTTCCTTTTTCCAGCCACTTATTGCTACTTGTCCCAACTTTTTTGGGATTTGTTGACACTGAAATTTTGAATCAACATATTTTTCCTTTAAAATGTTACATTTACTCAGATTAAACTTTTGATCTGTCATCTATGTTATATTACAAATAAAATATTGACATTTACCATCTCCTCATCATTGCATTCAGTTTTTATTCACAATTTGTTTAGTGTCCCAACTTTTTTGGAATCCGGTTTGTATATATATATATATATATATGTGTGTGTGTGTGTGTGTGTGTGTGTGTGTGTGTGTGTGTGTGAGTGTGCGTGCGTGTACTGTACATTATATTTTTAAAGGGTTTTGATTATATGTTACAACGGTTTTCTTTACACGGATTTATCGCCCGTGTGGACCGGACGTGACGTGTATGTCAACATAACAATGGCGGATACGGTGGAGGAAGCTCTTCAAGGCAGCTGGTGAGACCATTTAATTTTGGACAAACACCTTTATAGGCATTTTTGGACTGTGAGAATGTTGTGTAGGTTTAATATTTTTACATTGTAATTAAATATAGTGTTGTACGGACGGGCAGCAGGCAGCTGCGAGTCCGGCTTCGTTGTAGTCTTGGCTCAGCTAGGAACAATCGGCTAAGTTGCTTGCGAGCAACAGACGGACATTGTGAAAGGTAACCAGAGGGTGTCGGTGTGCGGGTAACGTTTCTGTCACTAGTTATTTCTCCTGGACTTGTTTAATGGTTGTTAACCACTAATTAACCAGCTGGGATTCTTCTTCAAATAATGTCTCGGTCCTTAAATTAATAAATTAAATGCTTTTGGATTTTTCTTTGTCATATTGTGCCAAGAAAAAGCTGTGAATAAAAAGTGAAGCGGGTGTTGAGGAGAGTCCTGGTCAGCGTTAGAATACCTTTGACTCTGTAAAGTTGTCCACTGCTTCAGTCTGCTGACTTTTATCAACACTCCAGAACACGAGTAATTTCAACTACACGATTGGATTTAAATATGAACTTGTTGTAGGTTGTGATTGGAATAAGTTGCGCCAAATTGTGTTTATATATTAATGTCATTTGTTAAACTAAATTATTTCTTAAATCTGGAAAGTTACATGAAAGCTGTAATAGATTTTGCCCTTGATTTTGATATTTGTTGACATGAATTGCCGCCTTGTTTCAAACTTCATCCTAAAATATACTAGAAGTATTCTGTCTGCATTAATTACTTTGGTAGATGAGCTTCTCACCAGACCTCTCCCTTAGAGACAGGGTGAGAAGCTCGATCGTCCAGGAGGGACTCAGAGTAGAGCCGCTGCTTCTCCACGTCGAGAGGAGCCAGTTGAGGTGGCTCGGGCATCTGGTTAGGATGCCTCCTGGACGCCTCCCTGGTGAGGTGTTCCGGACACGTCCCACCAGGAGGAGACCCAGAGGAAGACCCAGGACACGCAGGAGGGACTATGTTTCTCGGCTGGCCTGGGAACGCCTCGGGATTCCCTCGGAGGAGCTGGCCCAAGTGGCTGGGGAGAGGGAAGTCTGGGCCTCCCTACTTAGGCTGCTACCCCCACGACCCGACCCCGGATAAGTGGAAGAAAATGGATGGATAAATATATCCATTTAAGTTGATGAGTCACATGATGAAGATCTGGGAGAGAATTGTGGAAGCTAGACTTAATGGTATGGAAGCAAATGTGTCTCAATTTTCAAATTAAAATAGATTAATAGAAATTAGGGATGGGGCCGATCCAGTATCTGTATCGGCCTCTGATACCAGCATAATTAACGTATCAAATTTTCCGATCCACCTGCCGATATTTCTGATCCATGATGCACGTTGGCTTCAAACTATGGGATGGATTTCCTGAACGACGGCGTGTCTCATGAGCCCAGAGTAATAAGACCCGCCTCACATTCAGGAAATCCATTTCATAGTTTGCAGCAGCTACAACGTGAGGACTGAGTTAGCAGCACTGTAGCTAACAGCTAACAAACTTTTCATCTAAACATGTCGCTGTGTGGAAGAATTTTACACTAGAAACACAAAACAAGACAGCAACGTGCACTGTCTGCAGAGCCACAGCGCCACATTAAACCATGTTAACGTTAGTTTTATGATGGACGTTCGATCTCCGTGGCTTCAGCGGGGCGCTGCTCTCACTGAATCTGAAAGAGGCGAGTCGACCCCGGCCAGCTACGTCCAATCTGCCCCGCTCAGTCTGCCCGTCTCTGAGGAGGGACAGACTGAGCGCGGCTGACCAAACCAGGCTGCCTGCTTCAGATTGAACAAGAAGAAGACATCGCTGAAACCACAGAGCTCAAATGTTTGGTTGGCCTTCTAGCTATTTTAAGTGCTTTATAAATAAAGTGGTATGGTAATGTTTACAGAGAAGCTGCTAAACTTCATCATGATTCATGACCAACCACTATCAGCTGTAGAAAATGAAGGATTTCACAGTTTGATACTTGCAGTCAAGATATAGTTTACCCTCCAGGAGATATTTATCAGTACAACAG
>NC_056500.1:52009371-52017403 GCF_014905685.2 Nematolebias whitei | reverse complement strand
AGTGTCATTTATTAATCTGCCACAGAAAACAGCCAAGCAAACATGTACACTTGTACACTCTTTTACACACAAATCGATATGAGAGCCTCTCACCGTGACACGTGGTCGGGAAGCCTTCGACCCGGGTAACAGGAATCACACCAACAGCTGGGCACTCGCGCGTTAGTCCACAGCAGACTTCAAAACTTCCCTTGCCTGTCACACCTCCTATATACCTCTCCCTGACTGGATCACGTGAGAGCAGTGAAAAACAAGTTTGATGGTTGTCAGGAGGACAGATCTATCTAAAACATGTTTTCCATCATCAAAGCAGTCTGTGCAACAGAGCGATGGCTCATAAAAACATGTCCTTCCAGTAACGGAGTGCCGTGACCGCAAAGCGGGCCAAAGCTCTACGGCCAAAAGCACTCCTAATGCTTATTAAAGCATTCCTAGAGAGGATACACTGCCCCCTTCGTCCCTCTGCTAACCATCAAAGAGTGTCTAAATATTATAAGTAACACACACACAAAGTATATGTTTGAATAGGCATAAAGGCGACTTAACACCTTATAAAACATATTTTTATATCACATGGCTAAGACCAAAGAGCTGTCCAAAGACACCAGAGACAAAATTGTAGACCTCCACAAGGCTGGAAAGGGCTACGGGGCAATTGCCAAGCAGCTTGGTGAAAAAAGATCAACTGTTGGAGCAATTATTAGAAAATGGAAGAAGCTAAACATGACTGTCAATCTCCCTCGGACTGGGCTCCATGCAAGATCTTACCTCGTGGCGTATCAATGATCCTAAGAAAGGTGAGGAATCAGCCCAGAACTACACGGAGGAGCTGGTCCATGATCTGAAGAGAGCTGGCACCACTGTTTCCAAGGTTACTGTGGGTAATAAGACGTCATAGTTTAAAATCACACATGGCACGGAAGGTTCCCCTGGTTAAATCAGCACACGTCCAGGCCCGTCTTAAGTTTGACCATGACCATTTGGATGATCCAGAGGAGTCATGAGAGAAAGTTATGTGGTCACATGAGACCAAAATAGAACTTTTTGGTCTTAATTCCACTCGCCGTGTTTGGAGGACGAAGAATGATGAGTACCATCCCAAAAACACCATCCCTACTGTGAAGCATGGGGGTGGAAGCTTCATGCTTTGGGGGTGTTTTTCTGCACATGGGACAGGACGACTGCACTGTATTAAGGAGAGGATGACCGGGGGCCATGTAGTGAGAGATTTTGGGGAACAACCTCCTCCCCTCAGTCAGAGCATTGAAGATGGGTCGTGGCTGGGTCTTCCAACCCAACAATGACCTGAAGCACACAGCCAGGAGAACCAAGGAGTGGCTCCGTAAGAAGCATATCAAGGTTCTGGAGTGGCCTAGCCAGTCTCCAGACCTAAACCCTATAGAACATCTTTGTGGAGGGAGCTCAAACTGTGTTTCTCAGTGACAGCCCAGGAACCTGGCTGATCTAGAGAAGATCTGTGGAGGAATGGTCCAAAATCCTGCTGCAGTGTGTGCACACCTCGTAAAAAACTACAGGAAACATTTGACCTCTGTAATTGCAAACAAAGGCTACGGTACCAAATATTAACATTGATTTTCACAGGTGGTCAAATACTTCAAATACACGTGTCATACAGTGTCGCACAATAAACTGCCTGCCGACGGACTGTTTTGTATGCAACACCAATGCATTAAATTCCCCTTCTTCATCCCTGATCTGGCCTTTTCTTTTGTTTTGTTTTTTTTGCCAAAAGGCAAGCGATCTCTTCCTCCTCCATTGATGCCATGACTGAAATGGTGAGAAATGAAGGAATTTGTCACGAGCAAATAAAAGTCAGGTCCAGCGTGGCTACAGGAGGGTCTGGAGATTGCCTGGTGGACTGCAGGGCCAGCGCTCCCTGTTTTTATTTTATTTTTATTTTTTTATAGCTTTTTATTAATAACATATAAACACAGAACACCGTTGCGGCTGGAGTTGCCAGCTCTCTCTTTTTTTTTTTTGTCCTGTCAATCAGTCCAGTAAGCGTGTCAGCAAATTACCATTCGGTGACCTCAATTTGTCCCGACAGTAAACGCCCCTTGTCTGCGGAGTTACTCTGCAGCTGCTCAGGGTGGACGCTCGAGTATGAAGTCTCAACCCTCTGCAGACAGTGCGCACAGTTTCTGCAAGGCTGACAGGACGCGGGAGTATACTAGGGCTTTTTTTTTTTCTCCTTTGGCTGCTCCCTGCTTTAGGGGTCGCCACAGCGAACTAAGTCGCACGAAGTATATTAGGGCCTCAAGATGAAAGTTTCAGACCCCTCCATGATTTCTAAGTGGCAGAACTTGCAAAGTCGCAGGGTGTTCAAATATATATATATATATATATATTTTTTTTTTTTCCTTTTATATAGTGTGTTTATACCCCTTCATATTTATAACCTGTTCATAGTCTGTACACTCATAACCTGTATGTATACTTATAGCATATTCAAAACAAATTACTGTATATTGTAACATATATACTTGTTTTTTGGCTAAGCACTTCTGGATGGATGCAAACTCCATTTCGTTGCTTTACTTGTGACATGCAGTGACAGTATAGTTGAGTTATATTCAATTCTTTTTCTTTTTTTTGTAAATAATAAATGACGTTTTTGCAAAAAAAAATTTTGCAAACATGTGTAGATGAACATATTCTGTGATATATTCATAAATTAAACGGATTCATTCATTTTTCTGGACTGAATAACATTGAATTTAATTAAATGTGACGTGAGGCGTTAATTTTCTTTGACCCATCAAATGAATGTGGTCATTTATTTACAGAATTAAAGTTTAACATCAAACATTTACATTAATTTGGCAAAATTGAAAATAACAACATGGCTTAGTTAGCAAGCTGTACAATTAGAAAACCATACGGCGATGGTTTTCCGTTGCTTCACAACAGACATTTCTGAAAATATCTGGAATGATTTCTAGCAGATAGAAGAGTTTTAAAGATGGGAAAATGAAGTTTAGAGGGAGAGGAAAATTTGTCAGTATCAGCAACGGCACGCTCCGTTGAGATCCCAGCTTCTTCCTCGGTACACTTAGGTGGTGTAAATCAACTCTTTACCTGGAGGAGATGTCTCCACTGGTACGAAGTTCCATTTAACGCACCCTTTCAGCGTCTCCGTAGGAACAGCTGTGAATCGTCCGAAGTAGTGACGGTACTTGTTCGACACAAGTTCACCTCCCGGTGGACTCACAAGAGGAGTAAGTCCGTCAGAGTTCCACTCAGATGTGGAAGATTGCATAATTCCCACAAGACTCGGAAGAGCTCCGGATCATGTCTGAACTCCTGTTCTCTCCAGCACTTCTCAGTTCGGCTTGCTCTCCGAACTGAACTCGACTGCACTCGACCGCAACTCGACTGGAGCTGGTTTGAACTAGGAAGTACCGACATTTAAAGAGTTCTATTTCCGGTTCATTTGGGAAGTTCCTGATTGGTCAAATCGACCAGACAGGGGTGTGTTTTTGTGACGTAAGAGGTCACTAGAAGTCAGAAAAACAGAAAATGTTTTGGAACAGATTGAAAATGTTTTAGAGACAGACGAGAGAAATGTTTGGACGAGTTGGGGGAAAACAGGTGCCAGCTTCTCTATATTATGTCTGAGAGGATTTAAAAACATGACAGTTCGTTCCAACAACTTGTTTTCGACCTTTGACCAACTTCACAATTTGCTCATTTCAGACAGAAGATCAGAAAATGCATGAATTACTCCGTAACACATTCCAATTTGATTTCCACTTTGAATGAGGATTAAAATCACTAATACTGTTTCACAGCGGATTTAAAAATGAGTAGTTCACTTCAACATTTGAAAATGGTTTGAACTAAACACACTTTGATTTATCAAAACATTTGTAAAATAGTAATGATAATAGAAAAGAGAGTGTTCTTTCAATTGATCAGTGCAGGACACTTAGAAAGTCTCTGGATGAATGTAATCTTGTGTTTCTGGACTCAAATCAATGAAATACAGTTATTGTCCCAGGAAGGCCCTCAAGGCCAGGACTTGACCTGAGGCTTAGTTCACTACACATGATATAGTGTCTTGAGATCCTATGATGTCATCGACTAGCCGACGTCGACTTATATCATGTTAAAGTCGACTTTAAAAAATACGTAGTCGCTCAACCCCTAATATATACTAAAATAAACTATTACTTACCACTTGTGCTATTAGTCCTACTTCTTGGGTTTTTACGTATCGCGGGGGAGCTCAGAACTGAAACTCCCGCGATAAACGATGGACTATACATAGTTCCCACACATGTGACCGGTATTGTGCAGTACCAGGTTTTCCGCTATATGTAAGGGCGAATACGAGGAAGATGCTTACAGACAGACCAGAGCTCAGTGTATTGATACTCTTGACCAAGAGCAAGATATATGCATAAAATAGCTGCGGTCAGAGTTGACCCGTATGAGGTGGAGAAAGAAATGATGTCAGACGAAGCGGACAAGTTGTCACCGAGAAGTTACTCTGCTATCATTAATTATTTAGTGAACACGAGGAGTGCTACAATGGAGGAGCTTCACCGCTTTAAATCCATGGATGCTTATAATCAATGATGCATTTATGAAGGACGTTCAAACTCTTCACGTTTAACAAAGTTCTCGTGACTGGCAGAGTAAGTAGTTACAATAATATACACGTAGATGTCCCTCATAGCTTGCTACATGCTACATCAGCTAAGCTAATCTGTGCACAAGCTACTACAGCTTACCTGACGTAGCATGTGCTACAGTCTAGATCTACTTGATGTAGCTTGTGCCATGTAAATATCACTGATTATTTCTCATATTACTACATTATTTATTTTCCACTATGACTGCCTTTGTTAATAAAGTTAGTGGTGGAAAATTACAATTTGGTAACTCCTTTTAATCCATTGGTTAAATGTTTTAAAACCCTGAAACAAGAACAGATTTTAATAGTTTTCCTCCTTTGTGTTGTGTTTCTGTGTGAGGTTCTCCCAGAAGATGAAACTCCACTTGGTCCAGAAGTTGTGCAGTCGTGCACCACAGCAACAAATGAGTGAAAATATAATTTCTATAAATGAATCTGCTTTTGAAGAACATGAGGTGTGGTTGTGAAACATGCATTCCTAAATGTGCGTGTGTTTATCTTTAGTTTGAAAAAAACAGTTGCACCAAGTTTCACCTTCTTTGTCTCAATAATGAAGATCCTCTGTTTAATCTCCAGTACTGAGAAATAGTTTCATTGTAATGTCGCCTCTACTGGACATTATTCTACTGCACATCAATAAAACCTGGCTGTAGTGATTGTTCTTTAACATCTTACCAGTTTAGTATCCTGATGCATGCTCAATAATCCAGGTAGAAAAATCTGAAAAAGTTAAATCTGGTCCTCTGGACATTCAAAAAAACAAAACCAAGCAAAACAACAAAAAAATGTAGAAACGTTTCGTCTCTCATCCGAGAGACTTCCTCAGTCTGAGGTGCTGTATTCAGCTCAGTCTCTTAAATAGCACCTTCTCAGAGTGGATCAACCAGTTTGCTGCTGACAACCAGAACCAGCTGATCACATGCTCAAGAAGGACCATCAGCCTAACAATGGATCATTAGCACCTGATGGCTGTTTACTGTTCACAGAGGGCTGAGTCAAGTCAAGTCACATTTATTTATATAGCACATTTAAACCGGTAACTGTTATCAAAGTGCTTACCAAAAAAGATCACAGCATCAAATATTAATAACAACATATTACAGCAACATGAATAAAAGCATAAAAACATGAAATATAATAAGAAACAATGAAATACTAAATCAAATCACCCTACGTTAAATGTCAGGGAGTAAAAGCAAAATGGATGAACACAATCATCAACAATGAAATACCAAATGAGATCACACTGTGTTAAATGCCAATGAGTACAGATGTGTTTTGAGGAGAGATTTAAAAATAGAGACTGAGGTGGCCTGTCGAATGTTGATGGGCAGATTGTTCCAGAGTTTAGGGCCCATGACTGAAAACGCCTGTTCTCCTCTGAGCTTCAGCTGGTTTTTGATACGGCTAAAAGCAGCTGGTCTGATGATCTCAAGGCCTAAGAAGGAGTATAAGGATGAAGGAGGTCGAAGAGATATGATGGTGCAAAGCCATTAACACTTAAATGTCAGCAGAAGAATCTTAAAATCAACTCTGACACGCACAGGAAGCCAGTGAAGAGAGGACAGAACTGGAGTAATGTGCTCAAACCTGTAAGTTCCTGTTAGTAGCTGAGCTGCAGCATTTTGTACGAGCTGGAGACGTGAGAGAGACCTGACTGACCCCAGCATAAAGTGAGTTACAGTAGTCCAGTGGGTTGTAATAAATGCATGGACTAATTTTTCAAGGTCGGATCTGGACAGGACGGACTTGAGCTTAGCTATCTGTCTTAGCAGAGTGATATTAGCAATAATGGGGGGGACTCTGTAAGGGGGGGACAGTTGAACACGGAGGCCTCCACCCCTGTTTAATAATGGACGATTTCTTCTTCATTTCTTTCTAACGATGGCCTCCTTTACTCCTCTCAAACCATCGTTCCTCTCTATCCAGGATGTGAACATCTTCATCCCTGAACGAGTTGACTTAGTTGTTCTGACATTGTCTCACAAAATGATTTGTATAGAATTTTTTTTGTTTACCGGACAAAAAGTGATCGGAGCACGACGTCTTCGAGGGCAGATCCTTAGCCAGACTCAACGATTCCTTCACATTTCCTTATTTTTGGGATTAAGTGAAAACTGCACTTTGCCCAAACGTCTCCCCGGTTGTAACATCCTCTACCAGCACAAAACAACCAGTACAGTCTACTTAAAGAAAGAAAAACTCGAGAAAATTAACTACCGGTAAACTGCGCTGTGTCAAACCAGTTCTGCTTGTGATAAGATGGGAGATGGGTTTGTTCCACTTTGGAGTGAGCTGTTGGGGGAAGAATCAGTTTTGTGTTGTGTGTTTCCTTGACTGATGAAGCCTTCTGGATCGAAGGCGAAAGGTTTCAGCACAAAAAAAGAAACTGTCCAGATGACCTGATTGAAAAATGTTGGATTAAATACTTTACTTCTCATCTCAGACTTCAAAAGATCAAAATGATCCTAAAATATTCTGGAAAACTATCAAATCACTTTCTGACAGCTCCAATTCATCTGACCTGCCACCACAACAACTAACTCTGTTCCTGTGTCAAATAAGCATGAGATTCTAAATTGTTTCAACTGACATTTTATTGCTTCTAGTTCCTTGTTGCCCCAGTTACTAATGAAAAACCAGCCACTTAAAAGCCAAACATCTACAAATCAAATCTCTCCTACAAGTCAATCTTCAGTTAATCACACCTTTTCTCTTTCCCCATTCTCAGTCAGTGAGGTTAATAAACTATTAAAACGTCTTGACCCTAAAAAATCTGCAGGTCCAGATGAACTTCCACCTTACTTCTTAAGGCTGGCTGCTCATATCATCACAGTCCCTGTGACCCACATCTTTAATCTCTCCATAAGACAAAACTGTAATTGACTACGGCATGTAATTGACTAGTCAATTACATGCCAGGGAGACTAGACAAGTGGGTGAAGAATTTATCTGACAGACAGCTCACCCAGCCGGAGACAGAGATTCTTGCCAGGGGACTGAACTTTGCGGTTGCACCAAATAGAATTCCTCTGGTGGAGATGATCACAGCTACTGAATCAGCCATCCGCAACAACAAAATGAAAGAGGCTGAAGCAGAACAGCTCAGAATCAAAGTTTCATCCTGCCTCAGCAATGCCAAACCACCACCTTCCAACATCAGTAGAGAGGAGAGGGATGCACTCACCACTCTTAGCAAGGACAAAAACATCATCATTCTCCCAGCAGACAAAGGAAGGTGCACAGTGATTTTGAACCAGAAAGACTATCATGAGAAAGTTATGACACTCCTTAGTGACTTAAACACTTATGAACCTCTGAAAAGAGATCCAGGAAGTGGTTACAAGAAGAAGTTAATAGATTGCCTGAAAA
>NC_056500.1:51970677-51994371 GCF_014905685.2 Nematolebias whitei | reverse complement strand
AATATTTAATTACACACATTTGAGTAGATGTAATAAATTACTTTAATTCCTGTTTAAATGCAATTCATCCTGCCATACCTGCAGTGTCTTCAGACTTTGCCAGCAAATTAAAAGTTGAAGCTTAATCATTAAATTATTATCTTTGTGTTAGATTTATTTATAAATCACATTTAAACACTGCTTGTACCAATTAAATTAAATAAAAAGCAACACACGTTCTCTATCACCGTCATTAATCTGATAAACAAACAAACAAACAAACAGCAGCTTCATCTTCCAGAGAGACTGACGTTACGTTTTCTCTCTTGAAACAGAACAATGTGTTAAATTGTAGAGACTCACCTGCAACACATGAAGAGTTGTATCAGCTGCAGCTCCTTCCTCCTCCTTGTGACTCCCACATGTTTACGTTTCTCTCCGTGGTTCTCTCGTGTCGTGTCATAAATTTTCAAAGCTGCATGTTTCTCATTTTTTATCTTTGAAGTTCTCCCACTCTTTAAAGGACTTGGGTCGAACAGTTTTCGCTGCGTTGGTCATTTGTAAAATTTACTTAAATTCCTTTGAAAACAGCCTCTTCTCTGCAGAGTTTTTTTTTTTTCAAACTTTATTCAGTCAGTCAGCATTGACAATGAACTGCCCGTGAACAAAACGAAACGGCTCCGCAGCGCCGTGAAAGACGCATAATCACACGACACAACGAATCGATAACGAAGTTCGTTGCCAACGCTTTTAATCATCGATTTTTTATCGATTTCATCGATTCGTTGTTGCAGCCCTAGTGTCATTAAAATAAAAAGTTAGAAGTCTGTAAGTCAGTAAAGTAGCAATCTTACAATGTACAGAATAGAGCTGGGTGATATCTCGATATTTTTAAAATATCGAGATAGTTTTATATGCGATATAGAATGAGACTATCGGTATATCTCATATCAACGTAGTTATAATTATACTTGAAAATCTGCCAGTTTTTCTCTGTGTCTTCACGCTGCCCCTTCTCTCTCCCTCTGACACTCTCACTCACAAACCCAGCCCCTCCCCTGCCATTTGTGTGAAACCCTCTTTAGTGTCCAGCCTCCCATGCAACTCATCATATTCCTTCTGCTTTGTTTTATACCCCTTTGCACTGCTCCTACTCAGCCCCAACTCTGCTCAGCCTTGCTCACATCAGCCTAGATTTGCACCGCACTTCAGGACGGGTTCTGGAGGCGTGTCCAAAATCCTAAACTTTTAATGAACTTTAGTTCACCGAGTAAGAGTTCTGCGATGAGTTAAACTCAGAGCAGTCTGCTCCTCAGATAATATCCTGATGCATGTTCAATAATCCAGGTAGAAAAATCTAAAAAAGTTCAATCTGGTCCTCTGGACATTCAAAAAAAAAAAACCAACAACAACAAAAAACAAAAAAATGTAGATATGTTTTGTCTTTCATCTGACAGACTTCCTCAGTTTGAGGTGCTGTATTCAGCTCAGTCTCTTAAATAGCACCTTCTCAGAGTGGATCAACCAGTTTTGCTGCTGACAACCAAAACCAGCTGATCACATGCTCAAGAAGGACCATCAGCCTAACAATGGATCATTAGCACACTGATGGCTGTTTACTGTTCACAGAGGGCTGAGTGATACTAGCAATCACAGCATTGTAAGAGGGGGACAGTTGAACCTGGAGGCTCCACCCCTATTTAATGATGGACGGTGTCTTGGCTTTCTTGGACTGTGAGGTCTCAGTCTCTGATAGAGGACATTTGCAAACTGACGTGTACTGCAAAACCACCCACACAGACCAGTATTTGCAGTTTGACTCCCATCACCCTTTGGAGCACAAGTTAGGAGTCATCAGGACTCTGTACCACAGAGCAGACAGCGTCCCCACTAGCTCAGGAGCCAGGCAGAAGGAGAAATCCTACACAAAACAGGCTCTAGAGCAATGTGGATATCCTAACTGGGCCTTCCTGAAAGCAGAGAAGAAACCCAAACAGGACTCTAGTCAGCCAACAGGTGAAAAGGAGGAACCCAGACCCAGACCAGTGGTCATTCCATATGTTGAGGGAGTATCAGAGAAACTGAGACGTTTATTTTCTAAACATAATGTCCCAGTGGCTTTTAAACCCCAAAATACATTAAAGACTGGTTCATCCCAAAGATCCAGTCCCCCGGCACAAACAGAGTAATATTGTGTATGCTGTTCAGTGTCAGGAGGGTGATCAGTCTTACATCGGGGAAACTAAACAGCCACTGGCCAAAAGGATGGACCAGCACAGAAGATCAACATCATCAGGCCAGGACTCTGCGGTCTACACTCATCTCCAGGCCAGCGGTCACTCTTTCAGGGATGAAGATGTTCACATCCTGGACAGAGAGGAACGATGGTTTGAGAGAGGAGTAAAGGAGGCCATCTTTGTGAAAAGAAATCGTCCATCATTAAACAGGGGTGGAGCCTCCGGGTTCAACTGTCCCCCTCTTACAATACTGTGATTGCTAGTATCACTCAGCCCTCTGTGAGTAGTAAACAGCCATCAGGTGCTAATGATCCATTGTTAGGCTGATTGGTAACTCTAAATTGTCCTTAGGTGTGAGTGAGAGAGTGAATGTTTGTTTGTCTCGTTTGTCTCTATGTGATGGACTTGCGACCCGTCCAGGGTGTACCCCGCCCTTGGCACAGTGATTGCTGGACATGGGCACCAGCGACCCCCGTGACCCAAAATGGAATAAGCGGGTAAAAGATAATGGATGGATGGATGGATGGATAGGCTGATGGTCCTTCTTGAGCATGTGATCAGCTGGTTTTGGTTGTCAGCAGCAAACTGGTTGATCCACTCTGAGAAGGTGCTATTTAAGAGACTGAGCTGAATACAGCACCTCAGACTGAAGAAGTCTCTCGGATGAGAGACAAAACGTTTCTACATTTTGTTGTTTTGCTTTGTTTTTTGTTTTTTTAATGTCCAGAGGACCAGATTGAACTTTTTTAGATCCTCAGATAATGTTAAATTATTATTTTTAAATATGATTGTTTCTGTTCAGTGCCCTGAGACGACTTCTGTTGTGACTTGGTGCTATATAAATAAACTTAATTGAATTAAATCTGATGAACCAGATTCTACAAAAACATTTATATTTAAAATTATATGTAAAATTCTATATTTTTCTTCATCATTTAATGTATTTGCACTAATTGTGCTTTTTGCTGTTCAAATTTTGTTGTTTAGTTTCTTGTATACAGATTTTATTTTAGTGATTTAAAAGTGTAATTCTTGTTTTGTAATTTGTACATTTGTGGGTTATAATAAAGTTGAACTATCTCTTCTTTAAACATGTTTGAGGGAAATATTCCTGAGATATCCAATAATTTAGTCTTTTTATGATTTTTCAGCTGAGTTAACTTTAATTAACTTTTAATAAAGTCAAAGTGAAAACAGGTTTTCATGATAAAGCCAGCACTGTTTATTTAGTTTTATTCTTCACTGATAAAAAAGACATCATTATTTTTTATACATAAAATGTAAAAAACTCCAAAAATGTTTCCATCCTCCTTCCCGGACTCCCGGTCCTCCCGCCTGCCAGGGCTCGGAATCTGGCCTTTGTGAGCACACGAGGCTGGACCCCGAGCCCCGGCCTCACGTGCTTTAACGGGTCAGCAGCTCGTATGATCCTCCGCGGTGACTCCGCTTGCTTGAATTTTGTCGTCGGTCACCAAACACAAAAAATGCCTCGACTTCAGCGTTAAACACCGTGTTGTCATTATTGTTTTTAAAATCTTAAAAAAAATAGATCCAACTGCTGCTCTGCATTCCGAGAAATTACAAATGGCGGATCGGTGAAAAGTTTGAGATCCAGTGACACCCCCCCCCCCCCCCCGGACCAATCAGTGACCTGCATTCACGTTTCGGTCCCGACTCAGCTCGCTCGGTCCCACCAGAGAAGCAGGGACAAAAACAGGTCCAGAATCAGCAAAAAATCAGCTAAAATGTACTGGTGCAAAAGGGATCTTTCAGTGACGGGCTGAGCAGAGTTGGGGCTGAGTAGGAGCAGTGCAAAAGGCCTATTAGCTACTCCCCTCTTTGCTCTACGTCCCATCTCCTTATATTCCTGTCTCCTCTCTTCAGTCCTCTCACTGTCATATTTCTTCTTGGCTAATCTCTTTCTTTGAATAGCTTCCTGAACTTCACTATTCCACCACCAGGTTTCCTTATCATCCATTCTCTGTCCAGATGACACACCAAGTACCTTCCTACCTGTCTCTCTAATTACTGTTGCTGTAGTAGTCCAGTCATCTGGAAGCTCTTTCTTACCACCCAGAGCCTTTAACAGCTCCTCTCTGAATTTCTCACAACATTCGTCCTTCTTCATCTTCCACCATTTGGTCTTCTTCTCTGATTTTACTCTTTTTCTCTTCTTCACAACAACAGTCATTCTACACACAACCATCCGATGCTGTCTGGCCACGCTCTCCCATGCCACAACCTTACAGTCTCCAATCTCCCTCAGGTTTCCTCTTCTACACAGAATGTAGTCGACCTGCGTACTCGTTCCTCCACTCTTATAGGTCACTCCATGTTCCTCCCTCTTTTGGAAATAGGTATTGACCACAGCCATTTCCATTCTTTTGGTAAAATCCACCACCATCTGTCCTTCCTGGTTTCTTTCCTTGACACCAAACCTACCCATCACTTACTTCCTCATCCTCTGTTTCCTTCACCAACATGTCCATTCAGGTCTGCTCCCATCACCACTCTCTCCTCCCTGGGAATACTCTCTATCACTTCATCCAGATCTTTCCAAAATGTATCTTTCTCCTCCTCATCACATCCAACCTGTGGAGCATAACCACTGACAACATTTAGCATCAGACCTTCTACTTCTACCTTCAGACACATCACCCTATTTGGCACTCTCTTCACCTGTACTACATTCTTTGCCAACTCCTCCTTCAGGACCACCTCTTCTCCATTTCTCTTTCTATCCACAACATGGTAAAACAGTTTGAACCCTGCTCCAATGCTGTGAGCCTTGCTGCCCTTCCACTGGGTCTCTTGGACACATAAAACATCTACCTTCCTTCTCTGCATCATGTCAGCCAGCTCTCTACCTTTGCCTGTCATTGTCCCCACATTTAGAGTTGCAACCCTCAGTCCTACATTTTTGACTTTCCTCTTCTCCCTCTGTCTCCTGACACGTTTCCCTCCTCGTGGTCTTTGACTAACAGTAGCACAATTTCTGCCGGCACCCTGTTTGTCAACAGCACCGGTGGCGGTCATTGTTAACCCTGGCCTTGACCGATTCTGTATGGTTTCGCTTTGATGAACTCGCATTATAGTTTTGGCAAACGTATTTTACATTGGATGCCATTCCTAACACAACACTGTAGTGAACTAGGCCTCAGACCAAAACCTGTCTCTGAAGACCTTCATGGGACAGGAACTGTTATTTCATTGATTTGAATCCAGAAATACAAATTAGCTCATCCAGAGACTTTCTAATTGTATCCTGAAGTAATCAATTGAAAGAACACTCTTCTTTTTATATTATCATTACTATTTTACAATATGTTGATAATCAAAAGTGTGTTTAGTTCATATCATTTCTAATTTTGAAGTAAACCACTCATTTTAAATCAACTGTGAAACAGTATTAATGATTTTTTAAACCTCATTTAAATTAGAAATCAAGTTAAATGTCTATTTACAAAGTAATTATGCATTTTGATCTTCTGTCTGAATGAGAAGTCAGTGTTGTCGGTCAAAAGTCAGACAGTCAGAGAACGAGTTATTAGAACGAACTGTATTGTTTTTAAACCTAGCAGACGGTAAATAACTGCCACTGGCATCTGCGTTCCTCTCACTTCTTCAAAACATTTCTCTGTCTGTACTAAACATTCCTAAACATTCATGAACCCTCTCTTGACTTTTAATAACCCTCTGACATCACTAGAACCACCCCCTGTTGGTTGTTTCAACCAATCAGGAAGTACTAAGTGACCGGAAGTGAGGACTCTTTAAAAAGTCAGCACTTCCTGGAACTATGGAGTCTTCTCAAGTCTTCTCGAGTCTTGGACTGGAGTCTTGGACCAGTCGGACTCAGTCTGCTCGACTCTTCAGTCTTTGATCTGAGTCGAACTCCATCTTTGATGGAGTCTTCTCAAGCCTTCTGGAGTCTTCCACTTCTGAGTGGGATCTCTGACGGAGTCACAGATCCTTGCTGTGAACTCACCCGGGCGTAACGCCTACAACTTCGAAGGAAGCCTGTTTGTTGAACGGAGTAAATCGACACGACTTCTGACAATGACCAGCTGCTTTAACCGGAGACGCTGGAAAGGTAGCGTGCATCGGGACCCGGTACCGGAGCTGAAGGTAACGAGTCGTCGCGTGCTAAGTGTACCGGAGGTTTGAGCTGGTGTTGAAAGAAGCGTGCTAATTCTGGTCAACAACATACATCTTCCTCCATCCATCTCTTCTTTAAACCTCTAAATTCCTTCCTTTAAATTTTTCTATTTCGCCAGTAAATTTATCTAGATGCCTTCAGAAATGTTCTGTTGTCTTATTGGTAAAGCGTGCCAAGTTTTATTAATCAGAACCAGATCAGCGAATCGAGTGTACAATGTTTTGATGTTAAATTTTGATTCTGTTAAATAAATGACCGCATTTATTCTGATGGGTCAAAGAAAATAACGTCTCATGTCACTGATTAAACAATCCATCACAGTTATCTCGTCACATGACATTAATTTAACTCGAAAAAGAAAGTGTAAATAATTAATTAGTAGTGTGTCCACAGTTAAGCTGTACCCCACATTTACTACAACCCTCACCATTTACCCAGGCTTGGGACCGGCACAAGAGATACACTGGCTTGTGCTACCTAGTGGCTGGTTTCATTACCCAAACCAAAATGAGATGGAATAAAATTAAATGTAATTATGAAACTTTCAACAGGGCAATTTCCATCCATCTATCCATCCATCCATTTTCTTTACCCGCTTATTCTATTTTGGGTCACGGGGGTCGCCGGTGCCCATGTCCAGCAATCACTGTGCGAGGGGCGGGGTACACCCTGGATGGGTCGCAAGTCCATCACAGGGCTACATAGAGACAAACAACCATTCACTCTCTCACTCACACCTAGGGACAATTTAGAGTTACCAATCAGCCTAACATGCATGTTTTTGGTCTGTGGGAGGAAACCGGAGTACCTGGAGAAAACCCACGCATGCACGGAGAGAACATGCAAACTCCACCCAGAAAGGCCCCTGGACCGGGGTTTGAACCAGGGACCTGCTCTCTGGGAGGCAGCAGCTCTACCAGTTGCACCACCGTTCTGCACAGGGCAAATTAACAATGCAAATTTAACTAAAAGGGAGGCGCTTTGTTTACGCCTCCAGTGGTTAAATTTTGGTCTTAAATTTAAGGGAAAATAATTACTGAACTGAGTTAATACTAATTTGGTTGAAATTTACCACCAGGCATCAACATCCCAGAGTAAATCGGCTTTCTCCTACAAGGAGTTGTCTTCAAACGGCTGCCGTGTAGATGCCAAATGTGGGACTCTCTCGCTCGCTCTCTCTGCTTAGATGGTCTGTGACGTGAAAGTGTCTTTCACATCCTTGTACATAAGGAGTCTGGTCACTGGCTCCAAGTGGTCAGCCGATGCGTTTGCTGGAGTTCTGGGTCGCTGTTCGCTCAGTTGATTTTCAGCTGCAGTGTCTCTCTCGAGCGCTGAAGATGGTTCTATCAAAACTTTGCTAAAGTTGAAACGTCCATTTTTCTTTCTTGAAGCTTTTGTATTATTAAGAAGCTTTCTGTAGGTTGTTTGACTTCTAAAAGCTTACTACTCCTTCCTCTGTCGACTTCTCTCTTCTCCTCACTTCAGACCTCCCTTCTAAGGGTCCCTCTCCTGCAACTTTTCAATCATCACCCACAACCTGAGGGGCATAGCTGATTTCAGCCAATCAGAACAGAGAGGGCTGGACTTTTGTTTTAACTTTTACCAACTAAATTAAGAATTACCTTAATTCACTCTGCTAAAAAAATCCTCAAATAAAAGTAATGCAAACACTTCTATCATCTTTATTTAAGTGACATTAACATCAATTAAAAACACTTTTGTTAAACTTGTGAACAAAACCATTTACCATCTTTTGACTACAGATTCCT
Source organism: Nematolebias whitei (assembly GCF_014905685.2). NCBI lineage: Eukaryota > Metazoa > Chordata > Actinopteri > Cyprinodontiformes > Rivulidae > Nematolebias > Nematolebias whitei. The sequence continues at coordinate 51,986,227 of NC_056500.1, read as the reverse complement.
CTCAGCTGTAAAAGAAAGCAACAAGGCAAGTTATTAGTTATTCCCAGTAAATGATTATTTCATTACAGAAAGACATGATTAATTTCCCCATAATATTAGAAAATGTTGTGTCAGTCCTCTGAATGGAATAAAGGAGACCATAGGTGTCAGAAAGGAATTCCTTTGAACACTGACGAGGCTTTCTGTTATCATCCAAATTTATGGCCAGAGGTATGGTTTGGTTCAAGGTGTTAGCAGAACTTCCTTGGGTGTTCTGTTTAGACTCAAAACGTCCATTTTGTGTACATGTTGGGTTCACAGAAAGGGCTTTCAGATTTACCTGACAATTTTATGGTTTGCAAAACCGTGAACGTCTCTCTTTTGGACATTGTCCAGACTTGGGTTGTTGTGCTAACCAAACGGTTTCAGGACTGACTAGAGAGGAATGTTTTTCTTTAGGAGACATCTTCACAGAATGAACTCACTCAGTCCCTAGGTATTAGAAAATAAAAGTATGTTATCGGAGTCGGAGTCAGAGACTCTTGTCATTCGTACCACATGTGGTACATGTGGTGGAGCGAAATTATGTACACAGGGTCCCAGTTACATCCAACAATAAAATGTATAAGAAAAACAGTAATAACATCTAAGATATGAACTAAGAAACACATCAACTAAATATACACTAAGCTCTAATAGCATAAAAACATTACGTCGAACAGCAGCATGAACATGAGCATTAGTCTGTGTGAGCAGATGAGCAAGCATGAACACATCAACATGAAACAGATCAGCAGCAACATGAAACAGATCAGCAGCAACATGAAACAGATCAGCAGCAACATGAAACATATCAGCAGCAACATGAAACATATCAGCAGCAACATGATGTGATTTTTCACAGTGATTATTCTGGTTAGAGATTCATGAGTCTAACAGCCTCAGGGTAGAAGCTGTTCCTCAGTCTAGTGGTTCTACACTTAATGCTCCTCAACCTCCTTCCTGAGGGGAGTGGGGCAAAAAGTGTGTGTGGTGGGTGAGTGGGGTCCTTCATGATGCAGTTGGCCCTCTTCCTGCATCTGGAGGTGTAAATGTCTGTGATGGTGGGGAGACTGACTCCAACATCTTCTGTATAGCCTTCACCACTCTGTGCAAAGCTTTTCTTTCTGAAGCTGTGCAACCTCCATGCCACACGTTGATGCTGGAGCACAGGATGCTCTCCACTGCACACCCGTAGAAGGAGGTGAGGACTGAGCTTCCCAGACCAGCTCGCCTCAGCCGTCTGAGGAAGTAGAGTCTCTGATGAGCTTTCTTGATCAGGCTGGTGGTGTTGTTGCCCCAGCTGAGGTTGTCATTCATGTGCACACCCAAGTACTTGTAGCTGGAGACCACTTCCACTGCAGATCCTCTTGTGTTCAGGGGAGTGTAGGTGTGTTTGTTCCTTCTGAAGTCCACAAACATCTTGAGCATGGACTTGTTTGGTTTTGAACCAGTTTGACATGACTGTCGACAAGGAAGAGGGCCGGCACCAAAGGAGGGGGCATGCCAAATACACCATCTTAGCCACAACATAACTGGTTTGTTCCACTTTGGAGTAATCTGTTTAGGGGAAGAATCAGTTTTGTGTTGTGTGTTTCCTTGACTGGGCAGCACAGTGGTGCAACTGGTAGAGCTGCTGCCTCTCAACGAGCAGGTCCTTGGTTCAAACCCCAGTCCAGGGGCCTTTCTGGGTGGAGTTTGCATGTTCTCTCCGTGCATGCTTGGGTTTTCTCCAGGTACTCCAGTTTCCTCCCACAGACCAAAAACATGCATGTTAGGCTGATTGGTAACTCTAAATTGTCCCTAGGTGTGAGTGAGAGAGTGAATGGTTGTTTGTCTCTATGTGGTCCTGTGATGGACTTGCGACCTGTCCAGGGTGTACCCCGCCCCTCGCACAGTGATTGCTGGACATGGGCACCGGCAACCCCCGTGACCCAAAATGCAAGAAGCAGGTAAAGATAATGGATGGATGTTTCCTTGACTGATGGAGCCTTCTGGATGGAAGGTGAAACTTTAAAAAAAAAAAAAAAAAAAGAAGAAACTGTCCAGATGACCTGACTGAAAATTGTTGGATTGTATATCTTTATTATTGAGCATGTACTTGTTTGGTCCACAATCATCTCTATTGTCTTCTTCACATTGATGGGAAGGTTATTCTCTTTGCACCAGCTCTCCAGGTGTTCCACCTCCTGCCTGTAGCTGGACTCATCATTGTTTGTGATGCATCCCACCACCGTTGTATCATCTGCAAACTTTACAATATAACAGCCTGGACGGGAAGCTGCACAATCATACGTGAGCAGTGTAAACAGGAGGGGGCTCAACACACATCCCTGAGGAGAGCCAGTGTTGAGGGTTATGGTGGAGAAGGAGAAGTTGTGGATCCTCACTAACTGTGGTCTGTTTGTTAAGAAGTCTAGTGCCCAGTTGCAAATGGAGGGGCTTAGTCCTAGTGTGAATAGTTTGTCCATCAGGGTTTGGGGGATCATGGTGTTGAAGGCGGATGTGAAGTCCACATAGAGCATACAAACGTAAGAGTCTTTTTGTTCCAGGTGGTTGAGTGTAGTGTGGACTACAGAGGAGATGACATCCTCTGTTGATTGGTTCTCACGGTATGCTTACTGATGAGGGTCCTCGTTGATGTTGATGGTTGTTTTGACGTGGGTCATGACCGTTTTTTCGAAGTATTTAGCGACTATTGAGGTGAGGGCCACTGGCCGATAGTCATTCAGACCAGTCTCTGTAGAGCTTTTTGGGACTGGGATGATGGTGGCAGTCTACAGGCAGGTGGGAACTGTCTCCAGGGTAAGTGAAGTCTTAAAGATGTCTGCCAGCACCTCGCAGAGCTAATCGGCATATTCTTTCAACACTTTTCCAGGGATGTTGTCTGGGCCGGTTGCCTTGTGCAGATTAATCCTCCTGAAGGTACTCCTTACTTCTGCTGAGGTCACGCTGAGATGCTCTTCATCCGGTGGTGAGGCGAGTCTGGTGCTGGGTGGTCTGTTCGGGTCTTCAAAGCGTTCATAGAACTTGTTGAGGGCATCAGGCAGAGATGGGTCTTTGGGTCATTGTTCGCTCCTGCCTTTGTAATCTGTTATGCACTTAATGCCCCTCCACATGCTCCAGGGGTCTTGTGAAGTGAATTGACCCTCAATCCTCTGTGCATATGTGGCCTTGGCCTTCTTAATACCAGCAACCAGCTCTTTTCTTGTCCTACTTAGCTCCTTTGAGTTTCCAGACCTGAAGGCAGTGTTCTTGGCTTTCAGCAGGGTGCGCACCTCTGCATTTAGCCAAGGTTTTCTGTTTGGGTAGCTTCTAACATATCTGATGGTGGAGATGGTGTCAGTACATGTACTAATGTAACCCAGAACTGAGGATGTGTATTGGTCCAGATCAAGCGATCCTCCATTTTCAGCAGCTTGTCTGAAAACCTGTCAGTCTGTTTGATCAAAACAATCTCTCAGTATGGGGCCAGTCTCCTGGAGCCAACATTTTACTTTCTTTTGTACCGGCCTGTGTTGGGCTTCACCCCAGTGAATGAGAGGGCAGCTTCCCTCCGCCTACGTGTGGGGGGACGGGTTCTGACTGTTGTTTTTGCTTATGCACCAAACGGCAGTTCAGTTTATCCACCCTTTTTGGAGTCCTTTGAGGGGGTACTGGAAAGTGCACCTCCTGGGGACTCCCTTGTTCTGCTTGGGGACTTCAATGCTCACGTGAGCCATGACGGTGAGACCTGGAGGGGTGTGGTTGGGAGGAACGGACCCCTAATCTGAACCCGAGTGGTGTTCTATTGTTGGACTTCTGTGCTTGTCATGGATTGTCCATAACAAACACCATGTTCAAGCATAAGGGTGACCATATGTGTTCTTGGCACCAGGACACCCTAGGCTGCAGTTCGATGATCGACTTTGTCATCGTCTCATCTGATCTGCGGCCACATGTTCTAGGGTTGTGTTGGCTTACGTGACTCTGCAATATTGCGTGGACATGGGGGGAAGTTCCTCTGGATTGGCAGACTGGGGTGGTGGTCCCCCTATTCAAAAAGGGGGACCGTAGAGTGTGTTCCAACTACAGGGGCATCACGCTCTTAAGCCTCCCTGGTAAGGTATATTCAGGGGTTCTGGAGAGGAGGGTCCGTCGGATAGTCGAACCTCGGATTCAGGAGCAGTGTGGTTTTCGTCCTGGTCGTAGAACACTGGACCATCTCTACACTCTCAGCAGGGTCCTGGAGGGTACGTAGGAGTTTGCCCAACCAGTCTACATGTGCTTTGTGGACTTGGAGAAGGCGTTTGACCACATTCCTCTGGGAACCCTGTGGGTGGTACTCTGGGAGTATGGGGTACCAGGCCGTTTGATACGGGCTGCTAGGTCCCTGTATGACCAGTGTCTGAGCCTGGTCTGCATTGCCGGCAGTAAGTTGGGCTCGTTCCCGGTGAGAGTTGGACTCCGCCAAGGTTGCCCTTTGTCACCTATTCTGTTCATAACTTTTATGGACAGAATTTCTAGGCGCAACCAAGGTGTTGAGGGGGTCCATTTTGGTAGCCTTAGGATCGCGTCTCTGCTTTTTGCAGATGATGTGGTCCTATTGGCTTCATCAGATTGTGATCTACAGCTTTCGCTGGAGTGGTTTGCAGCCGAGTGCGATACAACCGGGATGAAGATCAGTTCCTCCAAATCTGAGGCCATGGTCTTGAGCCGGAAAAGGGTAGAGTGTCCTTTCGGGGTCAGGGAGGAGGTCTGCCCCAAGTGGAGGAGTTAAAGTATCTTGGGGTCTTGTTCACAAATGAGGGGAGAAATGGAGCGCGGGATTGATAGGCGGATAGGTGCAGTGTCTGCAGTGAAGCAGGCACTGTACAGGTCTGTCGTGGTGAAGAGAGAGCTGAGCCATAAGGCAAAGCTCTCAATTTACCGATCGATCTATGTTCCTACCCTCATCTATGGTCATGAGCTTTGAGTTGTGACCGAAAGAACGAGATCTTGGATACAAGCGGCCAAAATGAGTTTTTTCTGCAGAGTGTCTGGGCTTTCCTTTAGAGATAGGGTGAGAAGCTCGATCATCCAGAAGGGACTCGGAGTAGAGCCACTGCTTCTCCACATCGAGAAGAGCCAGTTGAGGTGGCTCGGGCATCTGGTTAGGATGCCTCCTGGACGCCTCCCTGGAGAGGTGTTCCGGACACGTTCCACCGGGAGGAGACCCAGAGGAAGACCCAGGACACGCTGGAGGGACTATGTTTCTTGGCTGGCCTGGGAATGCCTCGGGATTCCCCCGGAGGAGCTGGCCCACCCAAGTGGCTGGGGAGAGGGAAGTCTGGGCCTCCCTACTTAAGCTGCTACCCCCGCGACCCGACCCTGGCTAAGTGGAAGAAAATGGATGGATGGACTCCAGATAGTCAGAGATCTGAAAACGATGGGGATATTGAGCCTATTGCAGAAAAGTCTCAGAAGATCATATGAGCTTCCCAACCATGTATTTATTTAATACGCTAATAAAGTTACTCAGTCAGTAAGCCAAATAAAAGGACGAGGCTTCCTCCAGGTGGTCATTGATGAGAACTGACCGGAGAGGATGAAGTCGTCCTTGGCTTGGCTCGGTTCTGTTCTGGCCTGGTTTCAGTGTTTCACAGCACGAGAGCTTCCTCCAGGCGAACAATGATGAGAACTGACCGGAGAGACTGAAGTTGTCCTTGGCTCGATTGTTCTGGTCCAGTTCCGTCATGCACCACCGCTGCCAACAGCAATCCCCACGGAGGTGGACTATCCTTCGGTCAAAGGTTAATGGGCTGCCCACTGAAGTTTACTGGCTCTGTTTGGGACGAGTTCCCCCACAGCTCAGCTCTGTTCGGTTCTGGTCCAATTCAGGTCAACTTATCCCACAACGATTGCAAACATCCACAAGGAGCCAGTCCAACAGAAAGCCAGCAAAAATACCACACAGTGATCCTGGTCAGAACCAAGCAGAACCACAAAGGTCCACATGAAGAGCAGTGTTTTCCCTACCATTATACAAGCAGGGCGCCCCGCCCCTCAACAGAACCGAGCGCCCCGTCTGCTGAACCCCACCCCCAACCACCTGTCTGCACTGACGTAACGCTAAATTAGCGGCTCGCAATGCAGGTGCACTAGCTAAAAAGCTAAAGGCAACCACTTCCTTCATGTGGAACCCTCACGCTGAATGTACCCCTGCCGCTCGAAAACTGTTTGTACAAACAGCGCACGGCTCAGATGTGTGTCTGTTTCTCCTACCGCCGAACCCCCCACCAAAAAAAACAACAACTGTTGGTTCAGACAGAGCGCGGCTGAGATGTGTGTCTGTCTCTCTCCTCCCACCCACCCTGCTCTAAAACTGTAAAACTGTCAGTGCAAACAGCGCGCGGCTGCCTCTGTGTCCCCCACCCCCATTCTAAAACTGTTGGTTTAAACAGCGCGCTGCGCAGATTGACAAAAATCACGGACTAGATGAGCACCCCGCCATGGCAAGTTATCTAGGGGAAACACTGAAGAGTTCGGTTGGGGTCCGGAGAGAAAAAAAACAGGACCTGTTGAACAACGACTCCCCCGCTCGAGGGGCCACCTGGCAGGCAGGCTGTTCTCGGAGTGACCGGTGGGGTGGGAGCGGCTGGTCCTGGACCAAAATAATTTTTCAGACAACAAGTGGAGTGGGCTTGTTTATTTAACATTGCTGTTAGCAACCATAAAGTTAAGCTAATCAGATTCACACTATATCTAGACCCACACTAGGTTTACAAATGATGCACAGGTCATATAAACAGTCTCCCTAATGTGCATTCACATTTTCTATCCTCCACTATTCACCATAAAGTTATCAAGTGTGTTACAAAGCATAAATTAAAGAAATGCCCTTCCCTGTTCATTGTTTAAACAATCAGTCACATACGATGAAGGTGTAATTAGTATTGACCGAAGCGGTGTTTATTTTTCTTTGCAGAGAAGTTCAGATTTCAGACAATCAATTCCATTGAGGATGACAAAGATAACATTACTAACACTGATGTTTTACCTCTATGTTAGATTTATTGTTCTGGATAAAGTTTTACAAGACAATAGCCTATGCTAGGTTATCTAAAGGTTAGCTTGCTAACTTGAGAGGCACATAGCCAATGACAAGCAGGTTGGAGAATTGAAGATAATTGATTATTATTGATTTGTTTTACAGATCAGTTATAATAAACTTACCATGCTCTATTCAGCAAAGTACGCTACACAGTATCGTCTGTGCTGAAAGTGAAACGTTGGCAGCATGACGGTTCAGTGGTTAGCACTGTTGCCTCACAGCAAGAAGGTCCTGGGTTCAATCTCCGGTTGGATCTGGGGTCTTTCTGTGTGGAGTTTGCATCATCTTCTCCTGCTTGCGTGGGTTTTCTCCAGGTACTCCAGTTTCCCCCTACTGTCCAAAAACATACATGTGTAGGGGAACACCACCTCAGAAAAGAACACCTCATCTCAAACAAACATCATTCATGTGTTTTTTGTTTAAACTGTTTAAAATAAGATGCATGTACAGTCCTTCTCAAAAAATTAGCATATTGTGATAAAGGTCATTATTTTCCATAATGTAATGTTAAAAATGAAACTTTCATATATTTCAGATTCATTGCACACCGACTGAAATATTTCAGGTCTTTAATTGTTTTAATACTGATGATTATGGCATACAGCTCATGAAAACCCAAAATGCCTGTCCCAAAAAATTAGCATATTTCATCCGACCAATGAAAGACAAGTGTTTTTAATACAAAAAACTCCAACCTTCAAATAATCATGTTCAGTTATGCACTCAATACTTGGTCGGGAATCCTTTTGCATGAATGACTGCTTCAATGCGGCGTGGCATGGAGGCAATCAGCCTGTGGCACTGCTGAGGTGTTATGGATGCCCAGGGTGCTTCGATAGCGGCCTTAAGCTCATCCAGAGTGTTGGGTCTTGCGTCTCTCAACTTTCTCTTCACAATATCCCACAGGTTCTCTCTGGGGTTCAGGTCAGGAGAGTTGGCAGGCCAATTGAGCACAGTAATACCATGGTCAGTAAACCATTTACCAGTGGTTTTGGCACTGTGAGCAGGTGCCAGGTCGTGCTGAAAAATGAAATCTTCATCTCCATAAAGCTTTTCAGCAGATGGAAGCATGAAGTGCTCCAAAATCTCCTGATAGCTAGCTGCATTGACCCTGCCCTTGATAAAACACAGTGGACCAACACCAGCAGCTGACATGGCACCCCAGACCATCACTGACTGTGGGTGCTTCACACTGGACTTCTGGCATTTTGGCATTTCCTTCTCCCCAGTCTTCCTCCAGACTCTGGCACCTTGATTTCCGAATGACATGCAAAATTTGCTTTCATCCGAAAAAAAGTACTTTGGACCACTGAGCAACAGTCCAGTGCTGCTTCTCTGTAGCCCAGGTCAGGCGCTTCTGCCACTGTTTCTGGTTCAAAAGTGGCTTGACCTGGGGAATGCGGCACCTGTAGCCCATTTCCTGCACACACCTGTGCACGTTGGCTCTGGATGTTTCTACTCCAGACTCAGTCCACTGCTTCCGCAGGTCCCCCAAGGTCTGGAATCGGCCCTTCTCCACAATCCTCCTCAGGGTCTGGTCACCTCTTCTCGTTGTGCAGCGTTTTCTGCCACACTTTTCCCTTCCCACAGACTTCCCACTGAGGTGCCTTGATACAGCACTCTGGGAACAGCCTATTCGTTCAGCAATTTCTTTCTGTGTCTTACCCTCTTGCTTGAGGGTGTCAATGATGGCCTTCTGGACAGCAGTCAGGTCGCCAGTCTTACCCATGATTGCGGTTTTGAGTAATGAACAAGGCTGGGAGTTTTTCAAGCCTCAGGAATCTTTTGCAGGTGTTTAGAGTTACGTCGTTGATTCAGATGGTTAGGTTAATAGCTTGTTTAGAGAACCTTTTCATGATATGCTCATTTTTTGGGACAGGCATTTTGGGTTTTCATGAGCTGTATGCCATAATCATCAGTATTAAAACAATTAAAGACCTGAGATATTTCAGTTGGTGTGCAATGAATCTGAAATATAGGAAAGTTTAATTTTTATCATTACATTATGGAAAATAATGACCTTTATCACAATATGCTCATTTTTTGAGAAAGACCTGTATTCTCTTGGGAACAAACAAACTTTGTTTTACAGGTATCCAGCTCAGCTTACTAACTCTTATTTGACACTAATGAAAGTGTAATAAAAAAACTGTCACTGTGTTAACTTCACTGCCAATATGAAATCATTTCCCATGAAACAGACAGATTGTTTAATGTGTTCGGTTCAACTGACTTCGAAGTTGAAACATCTGCTGAGACTTTAACTTTTATTAAAAAAGAGTATTACTCCCAGGATGGGTTCCCAGGAAGATAACATTTTAAAGAACCCTTTGTTTAATGACATTTACTTTTCAAGGGATGGACAGCGACACCTTTTGGAGAAACATTGCCTGCTATTGACCCCAAAATGTAATTTTCTGTTTTATTTTCAGACCTGAATGTTTATTTATGAAAATGTGTGTTTGAAGTAATCTCTCTTTAAGATAATCATTTGTCTTATTTGTATTTTTTTGAAACGGTAACTTTTAAAGGCAGACAGAGAAAATGGACTTTAGATTTTATAAAATAGGACCATCCCTCTTCCGAGAGGTGGACTAAAGTCAATCTGAAACACACATACAGTTAAGTTTCACTTCAACTTCAATCACTTCTACTTCAAGCGCTTCTACTTCTCAACTTCTGCTACACGCTTCTGGAGCTCAGAACTGAAGAAAAACTCAGTTTGTGCATGTAAGAGAAGCATCCTTTCTGCACAGAGATGGGACAAAAGAAACGGAAGAAACCCTGCAGAAGCAGAACCTGCAGAGTGATAAATCCCAGCTGACTTCAGAGCCAGTAGCCGGACCTTCGTCCCTCCAATCGATGATAGGTGACTTTTGAGGAAAAATCAGCCTTTCAGTTACCGGAGCATCTCAGGCCTTGCTGGTATAATTTTAAGCAGCTGTACAATATTCTGACATCTCGTTCTGGTGAGAGAGACTCTTCAATGCATTTTCTGGTGATCATACATCACATATAATCAGCATCTCATTATTTTTATAACAATAATTGGTCCGCCCGTGTGAGGCTTGTTAAAGAGCGTTCTTATGCAAATTATACACACAGAAAAATTACTCTCTACGTTGGTTTGTTGAATATTTGAGCATAAAAAAGTGTTAAAGCTGCATTTCTTTCTCTGGTCTTCCTCTGCTCCAAGCTGCGTTTCTCCGTTTGCTCCAAGCTGTGTGCTGCATGTCTCCGTTTGAAAGGGTGGGGGCCACTTCTCAGACCGCGTCTGCTTCTCAATTTAAAATAAATATCTTGCATGCATTTTATAACCAATTGAGTCCAGCCGGATCAAAATCTATGGTCTAAGGATTTAATAAATCCTGTTTTCAAAATTTTAATTGAAATATTTTAGATTTTAAGCCGCAACAAACAGTAAATCTAAAATATCAGAGTGGACTTCGTTACCAATTAGCGTAGCTAACTAACCGTCAACGGCCCGTTTAATGACGCTTTAAACGGTAAAAAGTCCTAATCTGATTCACTAAGGCAAACCGACAGAGTCGCGACTGTATAGTGAAAATTTACCGGCAAAAAATCCGTTTGTAAACCATCCAAAATTGCGTTTTTTGGATCGATAATAGTAGCTAAGCTGAGAAGCTAAACTAACAGGCCCACTCCGGCTAAAAGTGATGCGTTGTTTCGTCCAAATTGGATCAGCTGAAAGCTGATTGCTTTTTAAAGTTTTGTTTTCTCCGCAAAAGAAGTTGAGAATTCGTTTATTGATTTTATTAAATGTTTGTGCTGACGCAAAAGGCTAATAATAGTCCAAAACCGAATGTCCACCATTTTGAAGAGAGCTTGACCCAGAAAGAGAAACGTCAAAGCTCCGCCTTTTCCTTTAAAGGTACACGCGTTTTATCCAAACAGCGATACCTTAGTGGTCAAAGGAAGTACTACACTAAAATCTAAACTGCAAACTATTGGAGTTTAAACCTTGATAATGCCTTAATAAAAATTAACTAACTTAAATAAAAACTTTAAACAAGTAAAAATTAAGTAATCATTTGTGGATAACACATTTTAACCAAATTAACCAACACCTAAAGTAACCCCTCAGAAGTAAACACATTTTTAAAGTTAAAACCTATCTTTAATTTGTTTTGCTTAAATGGGTAAATAAATAGTCACAAAATGGCTTTCAGCTCTAAAGAAAATTACACAATATCGTCTTCTTCTGATTCACTGGAATCAGACCACAATGAACAACACTTACAAAACAAATTATTTGATGCTGAAACAAAGTTTAAGCGTCTCAACCAAGAAGAATGCAAAGATATTATGATGATTTACAACAGAAGTTGACAGACACACGAGCCCAACTTTCTAATGAAATCAAAACTAAAACTGAGATGCTTACAACTCTAAGAAAATCATATAAAAACAATGACCTTATCCTTGAACAAAATATCTGCCTGACTCATTTAAAACTCAAAGATGAAAAAAATAAATTTTTTACAGGACCAACTGTCTGAAGCAAAGACTCCATACATTTTGAGGTTACGACCTCCTCCTGGCATTAATGTCCAATCTTTCAACAAAGGCCTAAACACATCACATCCAGTAAGTAATCTCATTTCACAAAATCACTTGTCCAGATCTGATGACCTGGAACCAAATGGTGAGTATCCCTAGACTTTGAAGTCCTTCACTGAGGTAAACAGACATTACCCTCCAAACACACGTGGAGTGGTCAAACTGAATCCCTCCTCACCACCAATGAACACCCAAGTTCAATCTGAACTAACGAACAAAGAACTGGACATTCAAAATGTTGACCCTCACACTGGTACTGATGTAAAATTGTACCTTGATGATGTGGAATATCATTTCAGCCGGTTCCCACATGTATCTATCTAAGACAAAATATATCTTATCAAAATCACTTCTGAACAGAAGTCAAAAGGTTTATTGACCGACAGACATCTCACATCAGATCTGATTTTTCTCTCTTGCGCCAAGCTATAGAGATAGAGTTTTCTGACTTTGCTTCTTCATCAGGATTAATAGTTGCTCTGAACATCAAACAAGGAAGAGATGAACACCCACAGGCTTACTACCACCGGTTGTTCCACGCTTACTTTGGTTATAACAATTACCCCAACATGGAAGAAGATTTGACCTTTAAAACACTCTTCGTCCAGAATCTCCATGAGTCAATTACTAGCTTACTTGGCATTTCTGCTGACCCACAAACCTTCACCATCCTTCAGCTAAGAGAGTTAGCCTGCAGGGCTTTTCAAAAGCTGAACCACTTTAAGCCAGCGGAACCCAAGAATGTTTTTGCTGTGAACACAGTACCCTCAACTTTGGGACTTAACAGGGCAAGTGTGGACACTGACTCAACCAGAGCAAAAGCTGCACCCCTCTTTCCCAAAGCTGACAAGAATCCATCATATTTCCGGCTTAAGACACCTTACCAAAGAAAAGGTCCCGGTAAATACCAAGGTTCTTGGAAACCTCTTCAGGGGGTAAACACTCTCCTAATCAGACCCACACCTTTCAGGATCGTCACTCTCGACCTGAAAGAAAACCACCTTTAGTACGTCAGAAACGTTCTGAAAAATGCAAAGGATCACCAAAGACAAAAAAGGTAAGTCTACCAACTTGACTCCTATAGAACTTGAGATAATTAAACGGTTCCTTCATGAAATGCACCAAAACAATGACACCAAAGGTGCTGACTTTCTGTCAGTAACCTCTCTGGCCAACCAACTGTTGGATCAACAAGCTGCAGGTTTAGAACTTCAACCTGCCACTGCAGATTGTAACTCTATTTTTGATATTGTTCTTCCTCCAGAACAACAGACTGAGTATTCACACACCTTGAATGCAATCTCAGAAGTTCAAATGAACCCCGAGGACCTCTATTTCGAGAACAATTACTCCGAGTTCCCAGAGGAACCTCCAATTCACCAATTTTTGTGTAACCTTACCGAACGGGGGCCCGCAGGAAAGTTTTACTTTTCACTAACGCTAGAACAAGTCCTCACTCATGACGCACTTCCACACCGCAGCAGATGTCATCCTGATGTCAGCCACCCTGTTCAAGAAACTGCAGTCAGCAGCGAAACACGCTAACAAGAACTTAGGTCTTCAACCTTGCCTCCTTGGTATAACACCTTACGCGTCTAACAACACAACTGTATCCTTTGTGACACAGATACAGTTTAAGATTGGTAACATGACACTTAGCAATCCAGTTTATGTGTCTGATTTAGAAACAATTCCACTATTGGTGGGACAAGATTTGTTGACACGATTTCAGCCTTTGATCGATTTTAGGAATCTCCAAGTTTGGGCCCAGGTGCGCCAACCCCTGCCCATCTTTGCTGGACCAGAACTGTACTCACAGTGCTTGGCACTGAATACTTCTGGAAGGTCAACCTGATGTCAGCCCATCTCTCCACCCAAAGACAAACATCAGGTGACTGAGAACACACCTCTCACAGAGGTAGTGTCAGTTAAACCTGCACAACCACTAGAGCTACAAAGCTCATATGATTGACACTACAATGTCTCTCCAGACTAACAAATACAACACTAACAGGGATCTCTATGATACTCTGACTCAGAGTCCATCTATTCTGAGAGGCCAGAGGCCACTCACAGTTGTCAGGACAAAACAAACTGGTTAACAATCTCACAGGCTCATTAACTAACAACAGTACCACTAGTAGTAACACACAGTCTTTTGACCCCTCCTGGCCACCTGATTTTATCTCAAACCCACCCACCCAAGAGGTGCAAACGCTCGCACATCCATGTGCTACAGCCTGCTCATCTGATCTTTCACAACCGACTGCTAACACAATCTCAGTTGGACCAGCATTGTCTGATAAAGACATCATTAAGCTTCAGTCTCTGGATCCAGCCATCAAAAGGATGATTCACTACCTAACAGATCCAGATCATGTCACTCCCTCCTCAGAGGAACTTGATTCAATCCTTGAACTTGGTTCATCCCTTAAGGTAAAACCTTTCTTGAAAATATTCAAGAGCATGTTAGTATTTGCTCCTGAGCCAACAACATCACCTTCATTCGTGGTGCCTCGTGACCATAGGGGGGTGATGATAGCACATGCTCATGAAGCCCCATCTTCAAAACACAATGGCATCAAAACAACACTCTTAGCATTAAGACAGGTTTATTACTGGCCAGGAATGCGCAAAGATGTAAACAGCTACATCAGAGACTGCATGATCTGTTGCCAGCTCCACCCTGCAAGCGCTCCACATCAATCTACTGGCATTTCTTAATCTAAGATGATGAATGGTCGACAAATGACACTTCCTTTATACACATACTACAAACCTGGTGAAAACACCAACCACCAGTACATAAAAGATTGGAATAAACAACCGAGAAATACCTTCACCTTTAATAAAAAGCTTCTTAACAAGATGACTAAACAACTCAAAACATACAATGACCAAAAAACCTCCCATGAAAAGCTTCAAGTGGGGGAAGAAAAAGGGCCAGTACACCTTCACACCACCCACTGGACAGAAAGCTTCCAAAGCTGGAATGCTCACCCACAACATCCTTCCAGGGTGGACAAGATTACATCTAATAACAAACCAACTGTCTCCAGTTGTGTACTCAAACTAGATCAAGCCACACAAGGCTCAAACTAAACAACTAATCAAGAAGAGTGTTAAACTAAAAACCTAACTAAAACCAAAATTAGGCTAATTAAACTACAAAGATCAAATAAAACTTACTCTTCTTAAAATAGAAAAAATTCAAAACGTAAGATTACAAATCATTAAATTTTACTTTCAAAAGAAATAGGTATGGTAAAACACCTTAAACGTAACAAAGTTTGTTTTAAAATTTATTCAACACTCACCACCTGAGTGATCCATTTTAGTAAACAAAATTGTTAAACAAAATGAACTAAGCTTCCTAAACTTTTGTTTACTTATGTTTACACCAAATTTCTTAGTGCATGCTTTATTTTTCTCCAACATTTAATCATTAGCCACACCTTTTTGTCTACGTACCGATATACAAAAGTAGAGGCATTCGATTATCCTATTCTTATTCAAGAACACTTTGAACAATTTATTTTGTCAATTAAGTTGACATTAGATTTGCATGCATACAGATTGTAGTGTGTCAAGGTCAGCTTTGCTGTACCTTCACTACTAATTATTTAAATATAACGGGTTCTCTCTTTTTCGAGTTAAATTAATGCTATGTGACGAGGTAACTGTGAGGATTGTTTAATCAGTGACAAGAGACGTTAATTTAACTTTGACCCATCAGAATAAATGTGGTCATTTATTTAACAGAATCAAAATTTAACATCAAAACATGTACATGTATTAGCTGATCTGGTTCTGATTAATAAAACTTGGCACGCTTTACTAATAAGACAACAAGACATTTCTGAAGGCATCTAGATTACT
>NC_056500.1:51965381-51970667 GCF_014905685.2 Nematolebias whitei | reverse complement strand
TGATGTCAGAGGGTTATTAAAAGTCAAAAAGACAGCAGGAATGTTTAGGAACGTTTAGTACAGACAGAGAAATGTTTTGAAGGAGTGAGAGGAAGCAGGTGCCAGTGTTTCTCTTTTTACCATCTGCTAGGTTTAAAAACAATACAGCCCGTTCTAATAACTTGTTTCTGAATGTGTCTGACTTTTGACCGACATCACTACTTCTCCTTTAGACAGAAAATCAAAATGCATAATTACTTTGTAAATAGACATTTAACTTGATTTCTAATTTAAATGAGGTGTAAAAAAATCATTAATACTGTTTCACAGTTGATTTAAAATGAGTGGTTCACTTCAACATTTAGAAATGGTATGAACTAAACACACTTTTGATTATCAAGATATTGTAAAATAGTTATTATAATATAAAATAATAGTGTTCTTTCAATTGATTACTTCAGGATACAATTAGACAGTCTCTGGATGAGCTAATTTGTATTTTTGGATTCAAATCAATGAAATAACAGTTCCTGTCCCATGAAGGTCTTCAGAGGTAGGTTTTGGTCGTAGGCCTAGTTCACTACAAGATTTATCTTTAGGATTCCATTACATGAACAAAGTGCTTAGACACTTATTTTAGATGGTCGCCAAAAATCACCAGATGGGTACCATCCTATGCCAACATCCTGTGGTCCAGATGAGCACCATCCTGATGCATCATCCAGAGGGTCCCATCCTTCCTCCAGATGACATCACTACATCATCCAACTGATCCAGTCCACTATCCAGATGACATCACTGCATCCAACTCATCGTTCCAGAGAGTGACATCACCATGCCTTCCAGAGGACCCCTTGGCCTTCACATGGAATACCCTTGAGTTTCATTTTCCTTTCTGTGGAATTATCGCTTTGAACTCAAATGGAATACCTTTTCTTTTCTTGTTTCACGTTGTGGAATTAACCCTTTGAACACACTGGGAATAACCTAGAACATTGATCCTCTCCCTACCTGGAATTATTCCTTCTGACTTCATATGGGATAACTTTTACCTTGTTTTCCTTCCATGGAATTATAGACTTTGACTTTTGGGAATCTACTACAACGTTCTTGGAACCTTCCTGAGGTATGGACGACAAGTTTTCGATTCACAACCATCGGGGTTGAAAATCGAAAAGTGGGGGAATTTGTAAGGGAACACAACCTCAGAAACAGTTCACCACCTCAGAAAAGAATATCTCATCTCAGAAAACAGTTAATCTCAGCTTAAACAGTAAAAGAGTTCACTTTATCTCAAAACAAACATCAGTCATGTGATTTGTGTTTAAACTGTTTAAAATAAGATGCATCTATTCTCTTGGGAACAAACAAACTTTGTTTTACAGGTATCCAGCTCAGCTTACTAACTTCTTAGTTGACACTAATGAAAGTGTAATAAAAAAACTGTCACTGTGTTAACTTCACTGCCAATATGAACTCATTTCCCATGAAACAGACAGATTGTTTAATGGGTTTTGGTTCAACTGACTTTGAAGTTGAAACATCTGCTGAGACTTTAACTTTTATCAAAAAAGAGTATTACTCCCAGGATGAGTTCCCATGAAGATAACATTTTAAAGAACCCTTTGTTTAATGACATTTACTTTTCAGGGGATGGACAGCGACACGTTTTGGAGAAATATTGCCTGCTATTAACCCCAAAATGTAATTTTCTGTTTTATTTTCAGACTTGAATGTTTATTTATGAAAATGTGTGTTTTAAGTAATCTCTCTTTAAGATAATCATTTGTCTTATTTGCCTTTTTTGAAAGAGTAACTTTTAAAGGCAGACAGAGAAAATGGACTTTAGATTTTATGAAATAGGACCATCCCTCTTCCAAGAGGTGGACTAAAATCGATCTGAAACACCCATACCATACCATACCATTTTATTTATAGAGCACTTAAAACAGCAACCAGGTCAACCAAAGTGTTGTACAAAAGAAAACAAATATGCACAGCAGACAGGAAAACATAAAATAAGAATACAGATACAAATAGCAGCAGAAGCTAACTAAAATGGCCCACAGTGTAGAGTACAGACAGGACCAAAACAAATCACACCGTGTTAAAGGCAAGAGAATAGAAGTGGGTCTTCAAGTGAGACTTAAAGACTGAGAGTGTGGGAGCCTGCCGGACACTCAGTGGCAACTCATTCCACAGTCGTGGACCTGCAACAGAGAAAGCCCTGTCACCTCTGAGCTTACGACGGGTTTCTGGGACTGAGAGAAGCATCTGGTCTGCTGACCTCAGAGAGCGCGGTGGGACATATGGCTGCAGAAGATCGGTGAGATAGGATGGGGCGGAACTGTTCAGTGATTTAAAAACATACATGAGAATTTTGAATTGGATCCGAAGGTGAATGGGTAGCCAGTGCAGGGAGGCCAAAACTGGCGTGATGTACTCTGTATAGCCTGTACCAGTTAAAAATCGGGCTGCAGCATTTTGGACCAGTTGTAGACGAGCAATGGAGGACTGACTGATTCCAAACAGAAGTGAATTGCAGTAATCAAGCCTAGATGTTATGACGGCGTGGATCACTGTCTCAAGGTTCTTTTTGGAGAGTATAGGCTTCAGCTTAGACAGCCGTCTCAGCTGAAAAAAACAGGATTTGACCATCATGTTTACGTGACTGTTGAGTTTTAAGGACGGGTCCATTATCACCCCCAGATTAGTGACCTTTTGTTTCTCTAGCGGGGCTAGAGAGAAAAGGTCAATGTCATGGTTCATGAGTGAGCCACTGGGATGGAACTGCATGACTTCAGACTTCTTCTCATTGAAGATTAGGAAGTTTAAAGCCATCCAGTCCCGGATGTCAGCCAGGCAGTCAAGAAGAGGCTGAATAGAGCGTATGCCTCTGTGCCTCAGGGGGAAGTAAATTTGGCAATCATCGGCGTAGAAATGAAAGGGTATGTTGTGTTTGCAGAAAATAGCACCTAGTGGCAGCAGGTATAAAGAAAAGAGAAGGGGACCGAGGATGGACCCCTGTGGTACCCCCCACTGGAGCGCTGTCGATGCCGAACTAAAATCTTTGATATTGACACAGAAGGTTCTGTCAGAGAGGTAGGACCCAAACCATTTAAGGACTGACCCTGTGATGCCCACCCACTGCTCCAGTCTAGAAATGAGGATCTTGTGGTCGATGGTGTCAAAAGCAGATGTAAGGTCCAATAAGACAAGCAGCACAGAATCACCTGCATCTGTGGATATGAAAATGTCATTAAAAACCTTCAGTAGAGCAGTTTCAGTGCTATGGAGAGATTTGAAGCCAGATTGGAATAACTCTAGGATAGCGTGATCCCCCAAAAACTGTTTCAACTGAGACTCCACAATTTTTTGCAGTAGTTTAGAGGTGAATGGGAGTCTGGAGACAGGTCGGAAGTTGGACATGACTGAGGGGTCAAGGTTAGGTTTTTTCAGGAGGGGCTGGACAGCAGCATATTTAAAAGTTTTTGGCACCACACCTGAGGATAAACTGCTATTCAGAATAGCGAGAATAAAAGGACCCAGGGTAGGAAAAACTTCCTTTAGTAGTCGAGGGGGGACTACATCAAAGGGGGAACCAGATGGCTTCATGCTGCACATTACCTGCTCCAGAGAAGACAGAGAGATGGGCTCAAAGTGGTCAAACACAGCCACACACTGAGATGGGATGGACAGATCATGAGCTGGTGGAGAAATGAGTGCCCGGGTGTTTGCCACTTTTTCTAAAAAGAAATGGAGGAAGTTTTCACACAGCTCAGTTGAGGCTTCCAGAGGTGAAGGCTCACTGAGGTGTAGAACTGAGTTCAGGGTGGAGAAAAGAACTCAGGGGTTGTAGGAGTTGGAGACAATTAAATCAGAGAAGAATTTACATTTGGCAGCTTTAACGGTTTTCTGATAGTGACGCCAACTCTCCCTTAACATTTGAAAAGAAACCTGCAGCCTGTCCTTCCTCCACCTTCGTTCAGCTCTGCGACACTGCCGCCTAACGGCTCACGTGACGTCATTCAGCCAAGGCTCTGATTTAAGTTTCGTTTTTCTGGTTTTAAGGGGAGCAACACGGTCCAGAACATTTAAACAGGCAGAGTTGTACTGAGAGGTTAGCTCCTCAGTGGTAAGAGACACCGAGAGCTGTTCGATCCTCTGAGTTAAAACCTTCATTAAAACGAGCAGCAGTGAAATGGTTAATGGAACGAGTAGTACATGCAAGAACGCACGTCTTAGCAGTAGGACAAGGGGGGTGAAGTCAAACAATACAGGCATGTGATCTGAAAAAACATTGTCACCGATTTTCAAATTAGAAACAGAGACATTGCGTGTTAAAACGAGGTCCAGCGTGTGACTGTGTTCTTGGGTGGGACCATTTACCTGCTGAGTTAAATTAAAAGAGTCCAATAAATCTAAAAAGTCCTTCACTAAGGGCTTCTCCTGACAACACACATGCAAATTAAAGTCACCAATAAGCAAAAAGTGAGTGTATCTCTGTGTGATATCAGCCAAAAAGTCAGAGAATTCATTTATGAAGTCCTTGGATCGAGGGGGCGGTAGACGAGTGCACACAGAACCGGAGGAGAGTGTCCGAGTTCAAAGATGCTTAGCTCAAAGCTGGCGTGGGACACCGGGATGGACAACTGTTTACAAGCCAAGTTTGCTTTAAAAACTGTTAATAATCCCCCCCCCCCCGCGCCGACCTGATGGCCGCGGGGCATTAAAACACAGACAGTCCGGAGGTAGTAGTTCCACCAAGGCGCTGGACTCACCACCAGAAATCCAAGATTCCGTGACGTACAGAAAATCCAACTCCTCATCTTTAAAAAAGTCATTGAGGATAAACGTGTTGTTGGAAACGGACCTTGCGTTGATTAAACACATCCTGATAGGGTCCAACGCAGACGCAGCCGTGGAAAGAGAAGCGCGCGCCAGCGGGCGCAGGTTATGAAGAACAGCTCCTCCTGGTCTGCTGGTGCGGCGCACAGGTAAACAACTCCAGTTGTTTACATGGACTGAGCGCGCGGGCAGCTGGCCAGCAGCCGGGCCCCGGGAGCGCCACGGGTCAGAGAGGAGATGATCAGATCCAGAGCGAGTCCTGATAGAATAATCCACACTTTGCCTCAGTTTCACCAAAATCCCTGCACGCTTCCCACGACGTCTGCGACGTTTCCTCCATGGAGAAAGGCCAGGGTCACGCAGAAGGAATGCAGGAATCTCAGACAGGACCGGTGGAGGATAGTGCTGACCGCTGTAGTGAACCTGATCTGACCCTGATCTGACCCTGATGACCCCAAA
>NC_056500.1:51954981-51965371 GCF_014905685.2 Nematolebias whitei | reverse complement strand
TGCATATATATTTCCCTATATTGTCATACTACAACTAGTGGCACGTACCTACGTGACTACTACACCGCTGTACAAAAACTCCGCAGGCATTTCAGCAAATGTACGGAGCTCCAAAAGTGCCCAACGATCATACTGAAAATATGACTCGGCACACTGCACCAACCATTGTAAAAATAGCAAAAATACAATACAAGCAGAGAGCGAGAGACGGGCAGCCCAACACACCGGCGCCATCTTGGAGGAGAGGAGATACAGTTAAGTTAAGTTTCACTTTAACTTCAATCACTTCTACTTCAAGCGCTTCTACTTCTCAACTTCTGCTACACGCTTCTGGAGCTCAGAACTGAAGAAAAACAGTTTGTGCATGTAAGAGAAGCATCCTTTCTGCACAGAGACGGGACAAAAGAAACGGAAGAAACCCTGCAGAAGCAGAACCTGCAGAGTGGTAAATCCCAGCTGACTTCAGAGCCAGTAGCCGGACCTTCGTCCCTCCAATCGTTGATAGGTGACTTTTGAGGAAAAATCAGCCTTTCAGTTACCGGAGCATCTCAGGCCTTGCTGGTATAATTTTAAGCAGCTGTGGAATATTCTGACATCTCCTTCTGGTGAGAGAGAGACTTTTTAATGCATTTTCTGGTGATCATACATCACAATAATCAGACAAACTACAGCTCATTTTGGACACAATTGTAACTACTCCACAAACAAAACCAGTCCAAAAAATCTGCCTTTTTAATTTTCACTGATTTGAATAATCAAGTAGACCTTTGATACAAAGCTATTTGTTATTCATTTGTTTGTTATGCATAATCTTAATCAGATATATCACAGATTATTATTTTTGTAATAAAATCAACTAAATTTGTGATTATTTTGGCATATCTGTGTGTATTAACTGATTTGATGCCCTTTAAACATGAGAAAAGAATTCACGTTTCAGTTTACATTTAATTTGGGGTTAGAGACTGATTTTTCCTCTGAAAAGAGGTGGTGCCCACACACACAACGAGGTTATTTGCATAATAAATGCATATCTTATGAGCTTAACTCATAACTGATAATTTACAATCTATATCTAACCCCATATCCCTCTACACATGTTAGGCTGCCTTCAGGCCCAGGCCTCCCTTGCAAAAGAGATCTGTGATCTCAATGGGATTTGCCTGGTTAAATAAAGGTTAATAAATAATAAGAATTAAAAAAAGTAATTGAACAGCCATGACTTGAAAGTAGTCTTCATCCGCTTTCTGCTAGATACATTGTATAATTACGGCTGGTTCCAGCATTTTAGGGATGAAAATTAGAGGTGCTAATAACGGCGCATAATGGGACAATTATCACAGATGCCAATAGGTACCGAAACACCTATATTGGCCTAAATTATCGGCCCTACCGATATATCGACCGGGCTCTAGTAAGTACAGGCTTTAGAGTTTATTGAAAATTATAATTGGTTGCTAATAATAAATGTTTACTTTCTCTGCTGGGTAACTTTTTTTGCTCGTTTTACTAGTCACAAACTTCTGGCTAAATAGAGTAATGGACTGTACTTATTTAGTGCCTTTCTATCTTATCAAGACACTCAAAACTCTTTACACTACAATCTGTGCCTCATTTACCCATTCATACAACACTCTACTAAATCTCTACAAAGATAATTGAACAAATCATTCTAAACAGACTAATCAGAGCTTTATCACATTCATACACCAATGGGACACGCATCAGAGGCAATGAGGGGTTCAGTGTCTTGCCCAGGAACACTTCGGCATGTGACTGCTGGTGTATTCGAACCCCCAACTCTTGCGTTGGAGGATGACTGCTCTAGCCAGTCAGCCACAGCCGCCCCTATATTTTTTCCTCTGAATGGTAAAAATAAAAATATAATTGTAAATGTATTTATAATTCTAACAATACATAGATTTGAAAACTGATCTCTTATTGGTTTAGTTGTTTTGTATGTATATACCGGTATGTCAAGTGTCCCTTTTGTCATTCAATACTGTTGTTAGATACCAGGATTTCTGGTCTGATGCGATACCGTGTAAAAATCAGGCAGGTATCGGCGATATGATACCGATACTAGTACTTTGTGCAAATGTACCTAATGTGTCAGATAAACCTAAAAAGAGCAGTGTATTTCAAATCAAAGTTGCATAAAGAATGCAAGACATCAAAGTAATTTAGCTATTTTAAACTCAGGAGTATGTTGAGGTAGTGACCTCATTTACAAACCAGATTCCAAAAAAGTTGGGACACTAAACAAATTGTGAATAAAAACTGAATGCAATGATGTGGAGATGGCAAATGTCAATATTTTATTCGTAATATAACATAGATGACAGATTAAAAGTTTAATCTGAGTAAATGTAACATTTTAAAGGAAAAATATGTTGATTCAAAATTTCACAGTGTCAACAAATCCCAAAAAAGTTGGGACAAGTAGCAATAAGTGGCTGGAAAAAGGAAATTGAGCATATAACGAACAGCTGGAAGACCAATTAACACTAATTAGGTCAATTGACAACATGATTGGGTATAAAAAGAGCTTCTCAGAGTGTCAGTGTCTCTCAGAAGACAAGATGGTAAGAGGATCACCAATTCCACCATTGTTGCGCAGAAAGATAGTGGAGCAATACCAGAATGGTGTTACCCAGCATAAAATAGCAAAGACTTTTAAGTTATCATCATCAACCGTACATAACATCATCAAAAGATTCAGAGAATCTGGAACAATCGCTGTGCGTAAGGGTCAAGGCCGTAAAACTCTACTGGATGCTCGTGATCTCCCGGCCCTTAAACGTCACTGCACCTCAAACAGGAATGCCACTGTCAAGTATATCGCTTTCCCGTAGCGAGGCAGTCACTGGCGAAATGACAGGTCCTCGCGCGCAGCCTCTCCTCCAAGGAGTCGAGAAACTAACCTTAGCGCCGTGGTATTACCTGCAGCTCCCCAAGGCGGTCTCATGAAGGCTGTGATGAGGTGACTCATCCAGAATATTAACGACCTTCTTCTGCGCGTCACACCCAAATCTCACTCCGTTCCTCGTCCCGTCCAAGCAGCAGGGTCAGGCCGGCTGGCACGGAGAAACGCGCGTTCACGGTCACCCACCTCTTAATTTAGCGTTGCAATTGTTATCTGTTCTGGTAATCTTTAGAGTCCAGGAAGAGGACTCAGGGGTGTTGTTTTACACTTTCTTGCCAGGAAACCGTTAAAAACCTCCTAATATCAGATGTTAAAGTGGAACCAAGCCTCACCATGTATTCTGCTCAACAAAGGTGAAATAATAGTCAAGATTTATACGTTTTGCGTTGCTTTAATTAATAATTTTGCAAGGGAATACAGCGACAAGCATAATTTCACTACAAATACTTATACATGATAATAGAGAAAAACACTTTATAACTAGGCGGACAATAAATCAATGTGTCTCCAAGAGCCCTTGGAGACTTGTGTAAACCACCTCAGTTCACCACTCAAGCTGACAGATGTTCTTTTTCCTCAAAATGCCTCAACGCTTGAATGCACCTCTGAGCACTGTCTCACTAAACCCAGTTTGGTTCTCTCCGATTTTCCTTATATACTTGCCCTGATCTGACAGATTAATTGGTTTGGAGCAGTCGGACCGGGAAGTCCTCTTACCCTGGTCTTTAGGACGATTCTAATAGAATTTTCTCCCACACGGGTAAAAGGCAAATTTCCTGCTCCCCAGGAGGGGGATACCGGCCTTCCCTACGCAGCACAGCTATCCCAAATTGGAAGGAATGAGGCTTTGGACATACCCGGGCCAAGCAGATAGGAGGAGGGAATAATCCTGGTCTCGTCTTAACAAGTGAAGAGTTAGGTCTGATCTCGTCTCAGAGAGACCAGAGATAAATCCAAGACTCGTCTTAGACCGGCGTGTTCCATCCCCTTCGGGTGCCCCTGCCCTCCGAGCTGCGTGCTGAAGTCCTTTCTGCTCTTCTCTTCCTCCGGCTTGCTTGTGCTTGTGCCCCGTTCTGCCTGACTAAGGGACTTTTATACACTTTTCCCCCTCCCCTAAGGAGGTTCAAATGTTTCACTATACGCCTCAACCAATCACTCCTCTCATTGGGACATATGAGACCATGCCCAGGGGATGCATCAGGCGCTTACTTTCCAAAGTTTACTTTTTAATTTAATTAATTTTGAAAGCCGTTAATGCTTTTCCTCCCATTACCAAATCAGCATGGAAGTTGCCTTGTGTATTCTCGAGATTGGGACATATGAGAACATGCTCAGAGGGTGCACCCAAGCGTCTACTTTTCTAAGTTTACTTTCCAATTTAATCACTCTGGAAGCTGTTAATGTCCTTTCTTCATTAGCTTGAAAGTTTTTAATGTCTTTTCTTAATTAGCTTGAAGGTTGTTAATGTCTTTTCTTAATTAGCTTGCCCAGAGGGGGTCGCATAATTTATCCTTGATCTTGCTCTTCCTCTCCTTGAGATTGGGTACAGGCCTTCCTTTGTTTCACACATTCTGCCAGCAATGAGTAACTAATAAAAAGTTATTAAAAAGGGATAGAAACAAACATCTACTAATGTCATGCAAACTGTTAACAAACTTTAAGGTACCATTTAGCAGCATTGGTCTGAACCTTGTCTGATTTCAATTTATTATGACTGGCTTTTTCTATTAAGAGAAATAGAACCAAACATTTAATAATGTCATACAAAATGTTAACAAACTTTTAGGTACCGTTTTAGCAGCATTGGTTTGAATATAGTCTGATTTCAACTTATTATAACTGGCTTCTTCCGCCTGGATGCCAGTTTTCCAACACAAGGAAATAACAGAATGGGCTCAGGAATACTTCCAGAAAGCATCGTCAGTGAACACAATCCACCGTGCCATCTGCCGTTGCCAGCTGAAACTCTACAGTGCAAAGAGGAAGCCATTTCTAAGCAAGCTCCACAAGCTCAGATGTTTGCACTGGACCAGGGGTCATTTAAAATAGAGTGTGGCAAAATGGAAGACTGTTCTGTGGTCAGATGAGTCACGATTTGAAGTTCTTTATGGAACACTGGGACGCCATGTCATCTGGACCAGAGAGGACAAGGATAGCCCAAGTTGTTATCAACGCTCCGTTCAGATGCCTGCCTCACTGATGGTATGGGGTTGCATGAGCGCTTGTGGCATGGGCAGCTTGCATGTCTGGAAAGGCACCATTAATGCAGAGAACTATGTTCAGGTTCTAGAACAACATATGCTCCCATCTAGACGTCATCTCTTTCAGGGAAGACCCTGCATTTTTCAACACCATAATGCCAGACCACATTCTGCAGCAATCACAACATCATGGCTACGTAGGAGAAGGATCCGGGTACTGAAATGGCCAGCCTGCAGTCCAGATCTTTCACCTATAGAGAACATTTGGCACATCATAAAGAGGAAGGTGCGACAAAGAAGGCCAAAGACGATTGAACAGTGAGAGGCCTGTATTAGACATGAATGGGAGAGCATTCCTATTTCTAAACTGGAGAAACTGGTCTCCTCTGTCCCCAGACGTCTGTTGAGTGTTGTAAGAAGAAGGGGGGATGCCACACAGTGGGAAAAATGGACTTGTCCCAACTTTTTTGGGATTTGTTGACACCATGAAATTTAGAAACAACAGATTTTTCCCTTAAAATGATACATTCTCTCAGTTTAAACTTTTGATCTGTGATTTGTGTTCTATTCTGAATAAAATATTAGATGTTGGCACCTCCACATCATTGCATTCAGTTTATATTCACAATTTGTTTAGTGTCCCAACATTTTTGGAATCCGGTTTGTACAATAGAGATGAGCTGAGAAAACCGTAACCTGTATAAATTAAGGTTGAATTAAAAACAAAAAAAAACAACAGAGGACACAATCGTACAAAATATGCAAAAATGGTTTTTCAAACACGAAAAATAAAAAAAATAAGGAAAATTATAAAACTATTAAAATAAAATATTAAATATCTATTAAATAATATATATGTTTTAAATATGTTTTTTAATCCATATTTTGTATTTTCAGAGTTTTCCAAGGCAGTTTTATTACCATTGCTCTATATAATTTGATGACAACTTGTCTATAAAATCCACTTTTAATTATCAATATTCTTTAGGAAACCGTACCTGAAAAAATTTGGGCTTTTTTGCCCATGTGACATTATCTCAGTGATGCACATTATTATTCCAAACTAAACTCATACAGTTTTTTGAAGCATGAATTAATTTTGTTACTTATTTCATAACCATATGTATTAATTTAAACTACTCTGACCAGCTGCAGCATTTCTTAGCACAGCTTGAAGCTCCACATTTCCTCCCTCTGTACCTGGATAGTCCTGCAGCCCTGAGGGACTCATCCAGAGCAGCAGCAGCACCTGACTCTTTATTCTCCTCCTCTGTCTGCCTCATCAATGCCTCATATTCTGTACTGTGGTTTAACTGAGATTTGTAGAGTTAATGTGTTGAAATTTTTGGGTGTAATCATTGATGAACAGCTAACATGGAAAAATCACATAAATTCTGTAAGAACAAAAATATCTAAATCTATTGCAGTACTAAAGTCAGGGAATTATTAAATGATAAAGCTCTGTACATGTTGTATAACACAATCATTGTTCCACATTTAATCTATTTCATTGATGTTTGGGGGAAAGCGTGTAAAACATTTACAAAACCAATTTTTATTTTACAGAAAAGAGCTGTAAGAATTATCACCAGAAAGCATTACAGTCACCCATCAAGCACATTATTTTATCAACTGAACTTATTGAAGTTCCATGATTTGGTAGATTATAGTATTTTATCAGTTATGTATAGGGCTCAAAATAACACATTACCATTAAATATCCAAAGAAATGTTGTTAAAAGACAAAGTTGTTATAATCTTAAGGGGATAGAGATATTTGTCAAACCAAAATTCAGAACTAGTCTGAAGGGAAGGTCT
This sequence comes from Nematolebias whitei, assembly GCF_014905685.2. Lineage (NCBI taxonomy): Eukaryota > Metazoa > Chordata > Actinopteri > Cyprinodontiformes > Rivulidae > Nematolebias > Nematolebias whitei. Next base: position 51,958,426 of record NC_056500.1, on the reverse strand, counting down.
ACCTCAATCCAAGGAGTTGGATTGTGGAATGGTCTAGAGAGTGATGTGAAAAATGACAAGTCAATGTGAACATTTAAGAAAAAGATCAAAACTGAATTGTTAAAAAAGTATATATGAAGTAGATTAGTGTGTGTTTTGTATTAGAATTAGAAAAATTAGAAAGTTATTCATTTTGTTCTGTTACTTGAAGATTATTATGATTGAAATAATTGTTTGAAAAAAGGGGCAGATATAATAAGATTTTTTCTTCTTTCTGCTGCCTTTCATTTTAAATCTTTTATATCTTTTTTTTATATTATGGAATTGTTTTGTACTTTTTTAAAATGAATAAACTATATACCATACCATACCAACTGGAAGTGTTTTACAAGGTTTGTTGTGTTGCCACAGTTTTTACAGATTTTCAACAAACCTCACAAACTGCTTCCTGGCTGTTTTTGGAGCTGAAATGGTTCCACACATGACTCTGTTATGCTCCGCCTTGTGTTTACAGACTGAGACTGAGCACAAGCAGCGTGCCACTGCGCTTACACGCATTACGCACTTACCCAGGCGGAAGAAAATGTAGTTCCCAGTAACCGTGTTTCATTTAGACAAGATCTCAATAGTTTAGTTACTTTCCACCATCTTCCTGTTAATGATATGCAAAAGTATCAAAAGTATCGATAGTTTGATTTAAGGATCGATTCTAGAGCGATATGTTCTTGTATCGATAGGACCATTTTTAGAAGTGAACTTGTGTGTATGTTTTTGTGTGTGTTTGTATCTGCAGATTGCGCTGAACGTTTCTGGAAAAGGAGACAGCCTGTCACCTTGGGATGGTGTTCTTGATTTACCAGAACAAACGCTCATTCACAACCGCAGTCAACAGCTGATCGGTGCGTAAAAATATCAGCTTCTTGGATTCAATCCGACTTTTTTTAAACGTCATTTAAAACGTCAAGGTCAAAATGCCTGGTTGACAGCATATGGGGAGTGTTTCATTATTTTTTTCTGAATGCTGCATCAGAACTAAATCATGCTACTAACCAGCAGAAATGTGGCAGATAAAATCAGAAATTGTGCTGATGAATGCATTGAGGCAGCATTTGTTTAAATTAGAGCAGTCTTTTTCTGATAAGCTTGTCAAGAGTTTATAGAAAAATGGCTATGATAAGTTTTTAACCCTCGTATCTGTCAGATCTGATGAGGATAGAAATGGAAGATCTTCTCATTTGCTCATGTTATTCATCAGAGTCTAAATAAAAAAATTCCCAGTAAAATTTAGCATGAGGCTGATGTGAAAAGTGTTGCCAACACCACCCTCCTTGTTTCCATATTTAGACCATTTGGGAGTTTCAGAAGAAGAGATGAGTGACATGGTGTCTGATGTAGAGTCGGTCATCACTTTCTACTGCAAGTCTCGCAACATTACCTTCACCCCTGAGCTCAGCTGGCCACATCTGCTCAAACCCCTGCTGGGGCTCCGGTTACCCCGCAGCGATCTCTACAACTGCTTCTACGCTGTCATGAATAAATATGTCCCCAGGTAAATCTTCTCAGCTCCTCTGCCTTTTTCATCCCTTCCCATCTCTCTGGGAGTGTCAATGGAGGTGATTTTCAGAGTGAAATCAGAGTCAAAGCGAGGGTTGCAGCCTCAACTCCTCTATGCAGGAAGGAGGTTTGTGTGTGTGTGTGCGTGCTTCAGGCTTGATTGAATCCAGATGTTTTCCTCTGTTTTCCCTGTGTGTGTGAGCCTGGCTGATGGCTCGCAGAGAAGAGAGCAGAGTATTAGTTGCTGTGGACAGAATGGAAAATGTTTAAATGTGTAAAAGATCATACCTAAATCATTTTAAATCACTTTTTAAATCATTTAAATTAATACTTATATGTGATTTTGTATGTGTGATTGAAGATTTTTTGATCAAGTTGTAAGGTAAAGAAATAATCAGCAGTTAGACTATGCAACTGTTTGATAACCTTACGAGCAAACAAAGGAGTAACCCCTAAGTGTTGAACTGTATAAAGTATGTGACCTCATTCTAAGCAGAATAGAATGAAAAACATTGGGACAAACTGTTCCAGGAGGGTGCAACACCCTCCTTGAAACAGAATGGTCTAGAAGTTGGTAAGAGTGACAGTTCCATAGAGCCAATCATAAAGCTTACAGCAGAAGGCTTCACTTGTAGGGGTGAGCCTCGCTGATCGGGCATGTCTGGACTTGCCATCAAAGTAACAAAAGCTATAAAAGGAAGAGATGCGAGCAGAACTGGGCTGAATAGGGTTTGGAGTTGGTCAGGAGAGGACAATTATGGATTGCTTTCCACTGAAGATTTGGACGATCCGAAAAGGACTTCTTTTAGGCAAGACCGAAGTTTCATTTTAGGTTCAGTCCGGATCAAAGCCACACAAATCTTCAAAATTTGAACAGCTGTTTCGAGCTCGGGGGCGCTTATTCTTCCCAGTTTCGGGGAATGGATTTTTTCTCATCTTTTTAAAAGCAAAGCGTCTTCTGAGACTAAGACAACATGCTGGTAAGAGACGCTCCCTAATTACCGTTCTTTTATAAATTTATACCAAATAACAGCAATAGCACATCTAACAACAAGAAGGTCAGAGAAATATCAGCAACACTTTGGGGTCATCTACTCATTACTGCCATATACTAATAGAGAGATGTGATAAGTAAGAAACATCGATTTGAGTGAATATCCTCTAAAGTTGACAGAGAAGTATCAGATTTCTTAAAAGTTTTTGCACGCTCTGGGGCTCTACGGCGTGGCTCGGCTCGAAAAGGAAGGGAAGGCTTTCCCTCAATGACTTATACAAGCTTCAAGGACTCATAACTCCCTATCTCAGCTCATCAGAGCAAGGAAATCCCAACTTTTTTGGACTCCCAGTCCTTTAGACATCAAAATCAATTAACAGGATCCTCCCTCGAGCAATGTATGGGCTCTTGATTACTGATTTCACTATATAACCGAATGTAATCATCGTATTGGATTGTGCATAACGCTGTTCCCCTTGCAAATCATTAATTAAAGCAAAGCATAAAATGTATAATTCTGAACTATCATTTCACTACTTCGTGTTCATGGATCTTAGAAGCTTGGCTCAACTCTTAACAAAATTAGGAGGTTTTAAAGGTTTCTTCAGCTGTGAGTAATTAAACAACATCCTAGAATCTTATCCCTGGATTCTAAAAAGAACCAGATCAGTAATAATAGCCATTCTACAACCAAGGTGGGCGGTCGTTAATGTGAGTTTCCCTGTGGATGACGATCCAACTCCGGCTACTAGGTTGGGTGAGTCACTGGGTGAGATAAGGGTGTGGCTCACAAATGGAGGTCGTTAACAAATCTGTGTGAGTCTCCTTCAACACAGCCTTAAGTAGAACTAACCTAAGCAGTGTTTCCCTTAGATAACTTGCCATGGCGGGGCGCTCATCTCGTCCATGATTTTTGTT